>NW_022900938.1:7998509-8109471 GCF_012274545.1 Fukomys damarensis | reverse complement strand
CCTGGGGTGGCCGGGGTGGCGCTCGCCGGCCCTGGGTTCCCTGCCGCCGCCTCCTGCGGGGACCCTCGTCTTTGTGTGTGTTTACTTTACCAAAGTGCTGCGCGTACAGCCTTCTTTCCTTCCCGGGTGTCCTCCTTTTCTGAATGTAGTTATCTTTTTAAAAGCGGAAGGAGAGTTTTGCTTGGAAGCGGCATTCAGAAACTTGGCTCTGACATGCAGGCAATCCACTCATGGTGCCTCTAAGGCCGAGTGAGGAATTTGCAAACGTGGGATACAGCAGCATTGCGTGCAGATGTGTGTGACCTGCTGGGGAAAATCCTTAAAGTACTGTCGGATATTTGTAGTCTGCAACATAGGAAGAAGTGACCCTGAGCAAAATATTCAGGATCCAGGAAAGAAAGGATGGTTGAGTTGAAGTAGGCATTTGTAGGTGCTGCAGACCAAGTTTTGCAGCAGGTGATCAGTAGGAATCATCGATGAATAAGTGCTTACCCCTCACTCCCAGGGATTCAGGAAGCTGGGAGATTTTAGGGGACCCTGTTAATTTATTGTTTCATGGGAGAGATCCCGTTTGGAATAATTTGTCAGTAACAAATGGTTTGCCAGTTACGTGTCTGCCAACTCCAAGGAGTGCAAAGATCGGAAGCGCAGGGGGAAATTCTCAGATCTTATTTTAAAATATTTTGACAGTTTTAATAGATAATATTAGATTGCATAGGAGCAGAGCAACCGAATTTAAAACAGATTAGTCACGAAATGCTTAGCTGTTTTGTTAAAAAAAAAAAAAAAAGTACATATGCAGTGAATTACTTTCCTGGGTTTTCACTTTTTGAAATCCCTTCCTTGTAAAACATACTCACTTAGGACATTTTATGATTTATCTGGGGTTTAAGAAGAGATACTGGAAAGGGGATGCACAGCATGTCCTGTCTCTCTTCTGGGTGGTGGCTGCTTTCCTGAAGACCACAAAGACCTAATTCTGTTCCAGCCGAAGTGCCAGTAAAAGTGGCTGTTAGATTCAAGGGTGTCCTTTCTCCCTCCATTTTTGTATCAATTGAGGCATTTCATAGTGTTCTTTTATTAAGGTTAGAAAATTAATTTGTCCTGAGAAGTAGCAAGATGCAAATAAGGATTCTATCGAGAATTTGTCGATTGGGAATATCACCCTTTATTCCTGTTCTGGGTACTAGATATTAGAATATGAGGTCTTCAAACAAATAATTCAAGAAACCTTTTAATTTTTTAGTTTTTGTCATTTTCCAGTAAAGCTAATGTGCCATACCGGTATTGAAATTATTTTATTTTTCCTGGCTCTGATGATTTCCTGTAATATGTGGATGTGTCAGTAAAAACAGTAATAATAAAAACAATGAGACCCTGTAGATTATTTTTTCATTCTGTTAACTGATTCATATGACAAAAATCTTTAGGGATATGTTAAACAATTACAGATACTTTCTTGTTTTATTTCAAGATTATTAGCACGATAGCATAGTCCTGGACAAAATAAAAATGTTCTGTTTTGTGACCAGCAAGTAACATGTACATGTATAGGAAAGTTAGTAGATTTTGTATTCAGATAAAGCATTAGATATTATTCTTTAATCACAGTTCAAGAACATATGGGTTTACTATTAAAAGTTTTGGGGATTTACACAATAGATGCTTTGAAATAGACATCGTAAAGTAGAGGAGACTTTTGAAGAATTCGTTATATGAAATTTAAATTTTAAAGATGTTGGGTAGAAACAGATGTGTGTCAGGTTTTTTATGTCGGTTGGCTCAGGCTCTGTTTTAAGACTTAGGCCTCATCTAGTCCATTATAATGAACCTGTAATTGTTTTGTTGTTGCTATTTATATACATTATTGGAAATAAGTGCTCTGTAAAATTTATCTAAGTATGAAGCTATGATCTGGATACTACAGAACCATCAAATATTACTTTCATGGAAGTGAATGTTTTACGAAGTTTATTATACTAATGTATAATCATCTTGCCTATGCGTGTTTCATTGTAGAATTTATTAAATACATTAAAGAATAAATGATACTTCATTATATAGGATTGCTAGCTCCTCTGCTTTGGGTTTATTTTTATCTTAACTGCTTTCATCATTTTGAGCACAGGGGAAAATAGTACATTTGTTATATGTAAATTTCCTTTCTGATCTGACATGTTCAATAACTTGTACAATAGTAAAAGCTCCCTTAAACTTAACAATGGAACAAGTGGGAAATTGAGAAGTTGAGTCTAAGAAAAAGAATTCTCATCTTGTGAGAATTCTCACAGCTAAACATACCATTAACCTTTAACATAGTTTTGCCATTTCTCAATATATTGTACTGTAACTAGGGGGCTGCATGTTAATTTGCATTGTATATTAATATTTACAGAGAAACTTCTAAAAGATGATAAAATTTGCTAATATTTCCTACATACTCTGCTCAGAATGCTCTTAATGTTCATTGAATAACTTGACTTTTGGTTAATTGATACATTTCCAGCCATTTTATGAAAAGTTAGTATTTGCCTATTGTAAATTAGGATGTAGTTATTCCTTAATAGTAAAATGTTTTTTTCTAATTTTAATAAATGCATTTAAACTTACCTATGAATATTTAAAATTTTAAGGAGCCCTCTAAATTTTTTCTAGTTTCATTCAGAATTCAGAAAAGAATTGAGAGCATTTCAAGTTTCCCAAATCATCATTTCAACAGAAACTATGTCATATCTTTAATAGTAATAAACCCCAAAATGTCAGCTTAATTAATTCATATTACTATGTTTTACTGATAAATGTGGCCAGGTAAATCTTTTGGAACTTCAGACATAAATAGAAGTTAGTATGTAGGCCAGCTGTGCAAACTTAACCCATGAGATGGAAGTAACTTACATTTAATCATTTGATTGATTTAATCATTTGATTTGATTGATGCTTGAGTTCTGGATTCTAGGTCTAGGGTAGATGTGGTAAGGATTCATTTCCTAGAAGCTCACCCTTTCCTCAGCCTTTTCAGACTTTTTCAGACCTTTTCATTTCAGCCTGCAGTGGTCCCCCTGCACGCTGCTCTCAGGCCTCTGCCTTCAGACTGCGTGCTCCTAAGGTCAGCTGTACTTCGGAGGCTTTAACCCTGATCTGTCATCAGAATGGCTGTTTCCTTCCAATCCCAATCTTGTATTCCCTCAGTGTGTAACATCTCATCTGGATATTGAGAGAAAACCAGTGTTGTGGAACTAATTCACTTTAATCTGTAAATGATTCATGAGCCCTTAGCCAGGGTTTTCACATTTTTTGTAAGTCTAGGAGAGGTTGCTTAGATAATTTTGAAGTAAAAATTTCAGGCTGAGTTGGGGGCAAGGAATTTGTAATCCTTTGCATAGAGTAGTCAGGCCCTTGGATTTTGCTCTTGGTTTCTCCCACTCCTTGAAGATTCTCTCTTCCCTGGAATGTCAGGGCTTGTAAAGGTGTGTAGGTACACACACGCAGACGCACACGCACACACCCTCTAAGTTGTGTGTGAGGTTGCGATGTCTCTACCATGTGGGGGGAAATACTTAATAGTGAATGTGAGTCCATTTGAATATAATACTTTTTTTATTTGGGAGTAATTTATATTGCATTTAATTTTTAGGGGGAACAGAGATGAATAAGACCTAGAATCATTTATGACTGAACTTAATTGCCTAAAAATGTGGTCTTAGGGCTGGTTTCACAATATATAACATTAATCATGTGTAGTTCCTGTATTTGGGATTGCATCTTTTGATCTCTTGGAAAAATACCCATCTTATTCGAGTCTACCATATGGCCTTCTAAGAAAGAAAAAGTATCAAGGATAAGAAGATGGCAGAGAGTGTAGGTAAAGTTAAAGGAAGCAACAGAGTGTGCTGTTACTAGATTGTCAGTTCAATGGGGCACAAGTGTACCCAGATATTCTTTTTGAAATATGAAAGGAGACTTAAACATTGGGCCTCGTTAAATGGTGACCTTTATGGAGATGTTCCATATAGAACATTTTGTGAGGGATGAAGCAAGTAAAAGACTAGTGAGACCTGTCTATCCTCAGGCTGCATATAGCCTAACGGTAATTTGTTCTGCAGAGTCAGGTTAAGTCAACTTTGCTCCCTGGCTCCTTTTGTGTAAGAGGTTGTGTAGTGTATGTCACAGTGCTTAAAAAATGTATGCTGCTTGCCTGTCTCCTTCCTCCTGACTCTTCACAAAGGAGCACGTTTCCTCTGTTTCCCTAAACTGGCCTGGTGCATTTGAAAGAGGGGAGAGAAAATGGGAAGGGAGTTGGGGAGGGAGAGGAGAGATGAAAGGCAAGGGAAGAATTGAGGGATTCCAAGAAGGAAAGACCACCTGTAGCCAGGTGTGGGAAAAGCTTTTGGGAAAGGTGGTGGGGGCTGGAGGGAGAAGGGTGTCTGGCATGGGCCAAGGAAGTGGGAGGCACATTTGAGGGAGAGATGGGGCTGGCCAGCTTGAGAGGTCTGGGAGTGGGGTGCCTGTATGAATGGTTTGGGTGTCTTTAAGGAGTGGGGAGATTTGCACAGATGAGCGAAGTTGTACCTGTCCTTTAGAATGATAAAGTTAGCCTTGCAGTCCAGGATCCATTGAAGGTGAGGAAGTTATTTCAAAGTTTACTCAAGAAGCAGTGAAAACCAGAATTAGCTTTTAAGACAGAAAAAGGGAGATGGTGGCCTAAACCAGGGAACTGCAAAAGTAGTGGTGCAACCCAGAGAACTGAGGGAGTCGGGAAGAGTCCACTGGGGAATCTAGAAGAAGAGGAAGAGATACTGCACTTTTGGGCATACCAAAGTTGAGGTTTTGACAATCTCCAGGTAGAATGCCAGATTACTGTTCAGAGTGATCTGGCTGATGGTTCTCAAATTTTTCAGGAAGAAGGTTTACTTCTTAAATTTTAAAAAATTGCAAATACTCATAGTTTTAGCTTTTATTAAGTATATATATTCTCAAAACAATAAATTCAGGTATACTTTTAAATGGGTTTTATTAAACTACAAAAAGTTTATTTACCTTCACTTGTAAAGTAGACCTGTGTGAAGGCATCCTTTGACTCAGTGACCAGAGCCTGGTGCACGTTTGCGTTTGAGGACCCTTGGCAGCAGTAACTCCTTAGCCCCTTGCCCGTGTGCCATTAATTAACGATACAGGTGTAGATTTGGAAGTCACTGCTCATAGTGGTGTCTGACGCTGGAAGGGGAGAGTATGGACAGACAGTAGAAAAGCGATCCTGTCAGATATTGGCAGCTGGATTCAGTGTTCAATTCCTGTAGTCTCGGCACTTGAGAACCCAAGGCAGGAGCGTCACTTGAATTTAGGAGTTGAAGACCAGCCTGGGTAATATAAATATATAGCAAGATCCACATCTCAAAAAGCACCAGCAAATGGTGCTTGTCCTTAGAATACAGTAAGGGAAGGTAGGCGACACAAAATATCGTATTACCAAAGTTAAACGAAGACCATTTCGAGTGATGATCTGCAGCTGAGAAACACTCAGTCTCTCTCAGTAGTTTATATTTTTGATAGAAGTTGGAGGACCAGAGAGGCTGGGTGGAAGCAGGTTTGAAGAAAGGGTTCTTTTCCCTAGTGTCCAAGAAAGGCGCCTGTTCTACCTTACATGGTAACTCAGTAGTTCCTTGAGATTTTTATTGGGGTTAGAGGACTGGGGCTGGATTGAGGCAGATTTGAAGCAATGATACTTTTTCTCTGGTGACCATAAAAGGGCTCCGCCCTCCTCTAAATCATCACATCCAAGCTTGGAGAATGTCAGGAAAAGTTTGTTTCCCATAGCAAAGCAGGGGTTGAGCAGTAAAAATTTCTGGAGCAGACAGCTCCTTATTTTACTTAGCATAGTTAGGTGACTGATGCTATCCTGTAAGGAGATCCTGTAAATAAGGTACAATTTTTAAGGTTTTGGAATAGATCATTACCATAACAAACAAGTAGTCCTAGACTGATCTGTTATTATATAAGCCTCTTCCTAATACTGGGGTTCTTTTTATTGGACTTACCAGGGTAGGGAACATTTACACTGGGATTAAGTGGAGGTTTGCTGAATAGGGGCAGTACAGCCTCAGGTTATCTTTTGGGCCAAAAAGAATGAGTAACTGGTTTCTCTTAGTACTGGAATTCACAAAAACATCAGACTCCCCTTGGTCTTGTAGGGCCTTGGAGAAGCCAGGTAGCAGTAGTTTTCAGCTGAGTAGATTTGCTATCCTGTCTGGTAAGCTGCTTGTAGGCAACTGTGTTAGGACCCTTTGTATGGTTCAGATGAGAGAGGTGAAGGTTGAAGCTTGCTTTTGACTTACGTGACAATTCATGTTGGAGCATGAATGGTTACAGATTTTGTGAAAACATAAAATCTCATCTTATAAAAGTTTTCTTTTAAATAGAATCACGTTATTGTATGAAGTGGTGGGTGTTTAAATTATCACAGCAGGCTCTGGAAAGAAACCGAAACATTCTCCTAATGCGAAAGCTTTTGGAGAAAACTCCTTTCCCAGCAGTGAGTCTTTAGAAAACCTCCTGGGACTCTGAATAGTTGCCTAGCTAGTATTTGTCTTTCATCTGTTATCCTGATTTTGGAAATGTACACTTAGTCCTGTCTGTCCTTATGGAGATAGATTCATAACTACTCTTTTCTTTGAGACCTTTGGGACACACTTTTTAAATTTTAAAACATCTGTTAGTACACGTTTGCAGTACATAATGTTTGCATTCCTTGTGTGGAGCTGGTACATGTATATAACACATCTTCATTCCTTTTTTCATTCCCTTTCCCTTCCTTCCCTCCCCTTCCCTTCATCTCTTGATCCCCATCCTATTTGAGACAATTCTATCTCCTTATTTCCTATTATCTTTTATTTTGATCTTTATATTTTTGCTTTCTCGTAGAAAAGAAACCATGCAACATTTATGCTTAATGTCTGATTTACTTCATTTAACATTATGATCTCAAGTTGCATCCATTTTTCTACAAATGACTCAAGTTTACCTTTCTTTATGGCAGAGTAGTGGTCTACAGTGTGTGAGTCTCACATTTTTATCTATTCATCTGTTGCTAGACATATAGGCTGCTTCCAAAATTGTGAATTGTGTTGCTTTACACAACACGTGTGCATGTGTCACTGTGATATGATGCCAGTCCACAAGGGCTCTCTTAGGAACTAGGTAGTTTGTTTTATCCTTTTTCCTGGATAAAGAGGAGAAAAGATAAAACTTGAAAATTATTGTTTTTCTAAAATCATTGCCTTATCTCAGAAGACTAAAATCTAAGTTATTTAGTTATCTTTAAGTTTCTCTTTTATATTTATCTTACAGAAATACAGTTTTTTTTCCTCACTGTTTCTATAAATATTTTAAATCTTCTAGATTTTGTCATGTAGTATTTCCTCTATTCAATGATTTGGGGAGTAGGTGTGTTAAGATAACTTATTACTCTGCAAACCTTGCAAAGCTGCATCCCTCATATAAAAGATGGTATGTGTATATGTGTGCTTATATGTGTGTAGGCATTTTCCCGTGTTCTGGTGGAAGGCACGTGGAGCAGTTGCATTAAGTATATGATGAGAAATAAATTTCCTTTCCTCTACCTCTATAAAGCTTCTGTCTGATATGTCATAGTTTAATACAGGCTTAAACTTAAGTCTCTCAAGGGCTGTGTTTTTGTGAGCTGTTGTCCAGCTGGGTAATGGACTCTCCCTCGCTTAGGAGAACAGACAGATCCTCCTTTGGGTGCTGTGGAAGATGAAGAATGCTTTTATCTAGAAGAATGAGGTATCATAAACATGAAGGTAGACCTAAAGAAGCTAGATAGAGAATTCGTAAAGTTTGTGCTATACTAAGTAGGGGTCTTGTGCATTTGCCTTCTAATCCTGAGAGTCTCCTGAGCTGATACGCAGGGACCCAGGAGACTGTTTTTTTAAAGCACTACAGGTGAATGTGGCAGAAGTTACTGGGCCCTAGTTGTAACTGTCTCTGTCTCGGAAAATCATCAGGCTGTGCTCATATTAGCCCTTGCATATAGCTATAAAGTTTAAGGGGTCACTAGTTGATCAAAACATTGTAGAAAAAATAGATTCCATAAGAACGGGCCTCCCAGTAGATAGTCCCCAGTGTTCATTCTCTGAGTTCTGAGACTAGAATTTTGTATAATATGGTTGGTAGCATTTGGAAACAAGTCCCAGGTTTGGTGACTTTCTGGCTTTCAGGGGTGTTCCTGATATTCCTCTGCTTGCATTGTCTCCCAGCTAACTATTGTTCCATACCACTGGAGTAGAATGGCTCCTCCATTTTTCTCTGATGTGTGTATTAGCCTTCTGTAATTTCTTCCATAGAGGGCTACTGGGTCTAGGAGGCCATTGATTATAAGTTAATTTACTTCTCTTAAATGGAACTACTTGTCCAACTCTTCTTTGTATGTGGGAGGTCTCCACAGGCAACTGTGAGCAACTTTTAAAGGCTGTTAAGGGGTCAGAAAGTACTTTTCTGTATCTTGTTCCCACTCCTTAAAGACCAGTTTATCGGTCTTGCTTGGGCTTTAGAAGTATCTTTCTTCTTGGATCTGCCTTGGGCTCTGCTGCTGTTCTGGAGGGCTCACTGGACTCCCATTGCATCCTGCATCTCTATCCCTGATGCCTGTTAAGGCTCCAGCCTATATTTTGCATACAGGGCAATTCTACATAAGTATTCCAGCAGCCATATTTGAGTGCCACCCGTTTGAAAGGGAATCTTACTAACCTGAGTTTTCTGTATCCCTGATGCCTATTATAATTCTAGGCTCTCAGATATTTAATTTCATAATCACTTAGAACACTTTTCTTCCTGAAACCAAAGTATCAATAAATGGCAACTATACCTTTTTTTATCACTTAAACCAAAATGATCATGTCTTATCACTTGTTTGAATTTGTTTTTCTTTTTGGTTCCTAAATATATACTACCTTCTTTTTCTTTTTAATCTCTTTTTTGTACCAAAATTGATCTTAATTCTTCTGCTGGGTAATGTTGCTATTTTTTTTTTTTTTTTTACAAAATGGAAATAAATAACACCTATCACACAGTGGCTATTGTAAGGATTAAACATAATGTAAAGCGTTTCTCATATTGCTCGATGTAGAGTAAGTCTTTCAGTGAGTAATAGCATGCTGCTTACCTCCTGCTAATTTTGACTGTCTTCGTTCCACCTCTTTGTCCACACTACGGAAGTAGCAAAGTATATAGTTGAAAATATGGAACACAGAACCCTGAGAGCCTGCATTTCCCACTTACTTCTTCTTTAGAAGAATAGATCAGTTTAGTTACTGACCTTTCCAGTTATTAGAAGTACAAAGTCAAATAAAGGATGTGTATAGAGCGAATGCTTCCTAAACAGTCTGCTGCTGTGCGCATGGTCCTTGTTTTTCCTGTATTGTACTCCTAAATCCTGAAGTATCTGACCCATCTGGTTTAAGAAGTTTGAAGCAAGTGTAATGAGTTTTTTTCTCTCTTCTTTTTGTAGGTTGACTCCATCCACAGTAATGGCTGCGGCCTTACCCAGGACCCTGGGGGAGTTGCAGCTATATAGAATATTGCAAAAAGCCAATTTGCTTTCTTATTTTGATGCCTTTATCCAACAAGGTGGTGATGACGTCCAACAACTCTGTGAAGCTGGAGAAGAGGAATTTTTGGAGATCATGGCCCTGGTGGGCATGGCTAGCAAGCCCCTCCATGTTAGAAGGCTCCAGAAGGCTTTGAGAGACTGGGTTACAAACCCTGGCCTTTTTAATCAGCCATTGACTTCCCTTCCTGTCAGCAGCATACCTATCTATAAATTACCAGAGGGATCACCTACATGGCTGGGAATATCGTGCAGCAGTTACGAAAGGAGTAGCAATGCCCGGGAACCTCATTTAAAAATCCCCAAATGTGCCGCTACCACCTGTGTGCAGAGCTTGGGACAGGGGAAGTCAGACCTGGTGGGGAGCTTAGCACTGCAGAGTGTGAGTGAGTCCAGACTCTGGCAAGGCCACCATGCTACGGAGAGCGAGCACAGCCTCTCCCCAGCCGATCTTGGCTCACCTGCATCCCCGAAGGAGAACAGTGAGGCCCTGGATGCTGCTGCTGCGCTCTCTGTGGCTGAGTGTGTGGAGCGCATGGCCCCCACCCTGCCAAAAAGTGACTTGAATGAAGTGAAAGAGCTGCTTAAAACCAACAAGAAGTTGGCAAAAATGATTGGTCACATCTTTGAGATGAGTGATGATGATCCACACAAAGAGGAGGAAATTCGGAAATACAGTGCAATATATGGCAGATTTGACTCAAAGAGAAAGGATGGAAAACATCTCACCCTTCATGAGGTACACCCATGTTTTTCTTTGTGTGTGTGTGTGTGTGTGTGTGTGTGTGTGTGTGTGTGTGGCAGGTGTTTCACTGTTCCTTTCAGGTAAGTTTGGTAATAGTCTCCAGGAAAAGAGATGGACTTCCTGAGAGCAGGACTAAAACCACGCAAGTATTAACCCAACACAACTCTTAGGAAAGGAGTTTATATTTATTGTGTTGGGTTGTTTTGTGTTAAATATGTTTGAGCTTTGAAACTGCAGTGTAAGGTGACTTAGAAAAGTGTCAGAATTTAGGCACTGACAGTATAAAAACTCTGTGTTTCTGAGGCAGCTTATTTTTAAGAAATAAAATGGAGAGCCGGGGATTTAGTTCAGTGGCACCGTGCCTGCCTCGCAAGTGCAAGCTCCTGAGTTCAATCTCTGGTACCAAAAGAAATAGAAATAAAATAGGATTTTCAGTGTAGACACATTCATTTAAAAAACATTTTCGTACACTTGAAAAAAAATTTTTTTTCTAAAAATAACCAAGACTTAAAACAATTTACAACTAGTATAGAAAACAAAATTATACTTGATGAATATTACAAGAATAATTATAGCTTTTCACAGTGTTTGGCATTAAAAATTCTCATTGTTTTCTATTTGTAGCATTGTAGAAATACTCAGTTTAAGTATGTGTATATGTGTATTCAGTGTATGTGAAATTATAAATTCTTGTATATTGTGTGTGTGTGTGTGTAAACATGAACTTCTCTCTCCCCTTGATTATCCAGCCTGTGTGCCACCTTTAAAATTTAGCTCAAGTGTAAAGCTTAAGTCCTTTTTGTTATCTTTTCCTCCAAATAGAATGACTTTTCCTTTCCTTTAAAATTTTTATCCCTGAATACACTTCTGTCGAAGTTACTTGAGAACACTGTTGGAATTGCTTGCCTACATCCGGGTCTGGTCTCTTGCAGTGTACTTTGGGCTTCTTCAAGACGGAGGCTGTGTTTTACTCATTTTTTATCCCCAGAGTCTAACATACCCAATAAGTGATTAGAAAATACATTTACTTTGAAAACTACAAAAGACTTGTATAGCTTTTTTATATGTATCTTTTAAGCAATATGCCCAGCCCACAGCCTAAGGGCTACTTGCCCTCTTTCTTAAATTTTTAATTTTTATTTTTTGGTACTAGGAATTGAACTGAGGACCTTGTGCTTGTGAGGTAGGTGGCTGCACCACGGAGCTAAATCCCTAGCCCTGCTCTCTTTTAAAAAAAAAAAATTTAAGAAAGTTTTATTACCTACATGCATTAACTATATTATATATTTGATATACAACCCAGGGCAGTCCCTTTCACTCAATGCTGCCCAGGTAAGCCATAAAGGTTGGGCAGTCATACTTTGGAAAAAAGAAAGAAATCTTCTGAGAAATGTTCAGATAGAATATAGTGTTTCACATTTAATAGCAGCTCTTTTCTCACAGATTTTTACTTTAACATGACAAGAGTATATACATATGGAAAGGATACAAAAGTATTGAGTCAGTAAACTTCAGAATACTTTTTACACATGCAAATATGAATCATGTTTTGCACACTGTTCTTTGAATTCTTTTTTGTTTTTTAATCAAACAGTATGCTCACAGTACAATACACTTTTAGATACCTTATCAGGTCAATACTCATACAACTACCTAACTTATGTAAGGGTTACATTCTATTCCATTGTGTGCATGTGCTATTAACTACTTTATTTAGGCTGTTGACATTTTAAAATTTTATATTTAAAGGTTTGCAAACATTATTATGCACATAACCCTTTACAGACTTATGCATATCTTTCTGTAGATGGATTCCAACATGTAAAATTATGGCATCAAGAAATATGTAGATTTAAAATTTCAATTTAAATGCCTACTAAAATGCCTTCCCAAAAACCTACAACTATCTATACTGTTACTATTAATATGCAGATGTCCATTTCTCCACAGACTAGCTAATAATGCATTTTACATTCTTTTTCATCTTTGCCAGTCCAGTATGAAAAATTCTCATTGTTCAAATTTATTTTCCTTACTGAAGATTCGTATCCTTTCATATTTTTAACACATATTAAAATTTATATTCATATCCTTTGATATTGGAATTGTATTTTTACAATTGGGAAAAGATTGCATATTAGGGTATTAACTATTTGTTTTATGTTGTAACATTTTTATAGATTAACATGTGTTTTTTGACCTTTCGTGTGGAGGTTTTATGTAATATCTACTGATCTTATCCTGTATAGTATCATTAGTTTAATTTTTTACTCCTTTACTAGATTAGAGTTACTTTAATTACGGTAGCTTTATGATATGGTTAGCTGTCTGCAGGAGTCTCATTTTGCAGCTTTTCTGTTTTTTTTTTTTTTTATAAAGATAATCTTTCAAATAAAATTCTGGATGCATTTGTCAATTTTGTCAAAAATTGTTATTTTAAATTAGAAATGCCTTGAATATTTAGATTAATTTGGTAACAATTAACATTACAGTGAGACCTATTCAGGAGTGTAGTGCATGTATTTCCTTATTTAGATCTTTTATATTTCCTAGTAATTTTTAAATTCTTTCATTCATATACATTTTATACATTTCTTGTTAGGTCAAATACTATACATGTTAAATGTTATATTTATTTTAAAATTTCTTTGGTTTCAAAAATAAATAAATAAAATAAAATAAAGTATGAGCCGGGTGTGGTGGTACATTCGTGTAATCCCAGCATTCAGGAGGCTGAGGCAGGAGGATTGCTGTGAGTTCCAGACCATAGTGAGACCCTGTCTCAAAAAAACAAAACAAAACAAAAAATAAATAAATAAAATTTCTTTGGTTTAAAAGATATTTAAGGTAGCATTTAAGGAATGAGATTGACCTAGGTTTCCCAAAACAAGAGAACACTTAGAATTATGTCAGTGGGCTGAGATGTGGGGGTGGGGACTTGGGAAAATGTGGCTTTTGTTTAAATTAGAGCACTTGTTACTTGTAACTGAAATTTCTGAATTCAGTCTGATAATACAGTTTAGGAAAGCGGTTTATAGATCAGAAAGCCTTCAAACTAGTAACTATCTAAAGTTTGGGGAAAATTATGCAATTATGAGGGAATTAAAGAGAAAGTAAGTACTATTAATTCATTAGTACATTTTAGGTATTATGAAAAATCTAACATATTTTCATGTAACTATTTAAACCAGAGAAAGACTTTTTTAGTTTTTGTAAATGTTTAACATTAAAAGATGTTAACTAGTTTGTCCTCGATTTCCAAATTAGAAAATATATTACTTACTCTTATTTCACTGTCAGCTTAATCTAACTCTTCTGAGAATATTCTTTATAGAACTCCCGTGAACTTTTTTTTCCCCTCCTTTTTTTTTTTTTTTTTTTTTTTTTGGTACTGGGAATGAGCTTGGGTCCTTGTGCTTGTGAGGCAGGCAGTGGCACCACTGAGCTAAATCCCTGGCCCTCCTCCATCTTTCAAGACTGAGATTTATATATAATAGATCACTAGTGGATAGAAATCAGGAAGTTACCTATACCTCAAGTGTTTTTTCAACTCTCACAAATATATACGGTTGTTTTCTTTTAAACATTTTTGTATTTGTTTTTAAATGTATACTGCACAGTAAAGAATTAAGGAGTGTGAATCATTGTTAAATACGTTTTTCTTCTTTTTTTTTTTTTTTTTGGTACCGGGGATTGAACTCGGGTCCTTGCGCTTGCAAGACAGGCCACCGAACTACTGAGCTAAATCCCCGGCTAAATACTTTTTTCTAAGCAAAAGAATCAGTGATGGTCTTGAGACATGGCTAGTTTATAGGAGTCTGGTTTATAGGAGTGAGACCAAAAGGTAGTGTCAGGAGTAATGAGACTTAGACCCATACAGATTGTTGGTGTGGAGTAGGTGCTAAGGGACAAACTCAGATGCAGCACTAGAAAGATTTTTCCAGCAGCCAAAATATTCCATTTATCCTAAAGTGCATTAGCAGACAGTAGGATCACCTAGGCTAACAGTGTGCCTCATATCTGAAATCAGTGGATGAAAAAAGATAAAACTGAAAATTGTGAATAGCAAAGCAGTAGAGAATGTAGAAACTTGTAATGTAGAAGTATATGCAGATAGATATTTTGGTGTTAGGAACATTTGTCAGCTAGCAGCTTTCAGCCAGGGAGCGCTAGCACTCTAACATGGGAAGGAAACGGGTATGTGTAGTTGATGGGTAAGCTGTAGATGGAGATGGGAACTGGACTGCAGAGAGATTATCAAGGAGCCAGGCCCACAGACCGAGCGGTAATGCCGAGTTTAGGTTTCTTGTCATTAGTGTTGAAAATTCAGGACTCGGGTGTTTAAGAGGAATCCAAAAATTTCAGCTTTGAGAGAAAAGAAATATTGAATCTGGTAGCCTTGAAGACCAGAACACATTTTTAGTTGTGATGCCCTATTCAGAGCTGTCAGCTTAGAATGTATAATTTTTAGCATCTAATACTTAGCTTGTTGATCATTTCATTTGGATGAATTTTAAACATAAATTATAGGACCCTTAAGTAATCCATTTCTTTTTGAATCATCTGGTAAGTTCACATTTTTTCTAAACATGTCCATTTCATCCAAGTTTTTAAACTTATTTGCATAAAGTTATTCACAGTTTTAAAGACATAACACTGTCTGTGCACTTATCTCTCCTCTCCCCCCGCAAGATATTTATCAATGTTATTCTTTTTCAGGGGTCTGCAAACTAAGCTTTGTGGGCTCAGTTTGGCCCACCTCCTGTTTTTATAACTACACTTCTATTGGAATACAGGCCAGGCTTGCTTATTTATGAATTGTGTGTGGTTGACTTCAAGTTACAATGGCAGAGTTGAGTAGATGTGACACTGACTGGACCCTCTGGACTTTTACAGAAAAAGCTTGTCAACTTCTGATCTTTTAGCTTAGTCGATTTTCTAGGTTATGGGTGTGTGTGTGCGTGTGTGTGTGTGTGTGTGTGTGTGTGTATGTATGTTCTGTTTTCCTACAGTTCGCTGACTCCCATTGATAGAATTGTCATTTGATGGCATTGTTGGGAGGTGTTGGAGACTTAAGGTGGGCCCTGGTTAATTGGAGGGGTTAATGGGAGCATGACTCAGTTCCTTCTTTTCTGGCTCTTTCCCTCCATTTCAGGGCTGCCATGAGGCGAGTAGTTGTCCTTTGCCATACCCTCTGCCATGATATTCTGTGTTCCCTCAGTCCTAGGTTGTCTGGTATTAGAGTCAGCCAACCATGATTGAGACCTCTGAACTGAGCCAAACTGATCTCTTCCTTCTTTAAGTTGTATTTCTCATGTATTTGCTCACAGCAGTGAGAAGCTACACACTGGCTTTCCTTGCCCCATTAGAAAACACCTTTATTTTGTCCTCATTCTTAATTACTGTTATTTGAGATAAATTCTGTGGTGTTTGCAGTTTTCTTTTAGTAGTTGAAGATACCATTTTATTGGCTTTCAGCTTTCTTTATGTTTAGAAATTAGTGATTATTCTGTTAATTTATTGCCTGCTTTTTAAATCTTATGTCTTTGCTCCAATTTCTTTTGTTTCTGTATGTCTTGGTCATTTTAACAGTGTTGCTTCTCATTCATATTTTCACCTCTCTTTATTTCTTAAATGAAGCTGAGGATTTGAGTTTGTCTTTTGCTGCTTTGTTTCTCTCTTTCATGGTTTCTGTCAGTGAACTCCTATTTCTTGCAATTTTCAATGTTTAGAGGCCTGGGCAAAAAGTGAGTTTCCCTAGAGGTTATTTGTTTTTACTTCTACCAGGCAACTGGGGACACTACAACTCTGGTCCTTGTGAAAATAATTTCTTAGCCAACTTAGTGTGAATTCGGGCTAATGATAAATATGAAGATGGATTTGGGGTTACACAGTGTTAACAGCATATCTTCTGTTCTTTCCCACTTAACACCAAGGTTCAAGACAGGTAATTTTCTTGGCATTCCCCTGTGACTAGAAGAAATTTTCCAGTTCGGCTTCCATTGATGTGTAGTGCTTCGAGGGCTCAGCCATATGGAGGACAGGGGTCTTAGACACCTCACTTTTGTGGGAGGGGGCCCTAGGCTTTGCCTCTTTGTCCCTTCCTTCTCTCCTCAGCCCCGTTGTGAAGATTGTTCAGGTTATCCAGCCTAGCAGTGTCCTCCCCTTACTCTTTATTTGTTTTGAATCATCCTTCATGGTATGTAAGCCTCCGGAGTGCTAAAAATAAAAATCCCAATTGCCTGTTGAGCCTCCTTGTCATAGAGCACTCATGTAGTATGTTTGTAGCAACAATAATTAATAGAAAGTTATAATCATTGGGTTATTAAAGATTATAGTTTCAACTATCTGAAGAATTTTTTTTCATAGAATCAGTTAATTACACTTCCTGAAGATAAAGGTAGCTGTTGTCAGTTCATGTCAGTTCAGTTTGGAAAGCTAGAATGATAGAAAGCTAACTTTCAGAAATCTTTTACCTGAAAATATGAATGGAATTTTGGTATTTTGGGCCATGGAAAGAGGAAATAGGGGAAATAAGTAAACCAGTAAGGGAGACTGTCTTATTACTTTTAGAAAAACTAGAATATGGGCATTTTCTAAGACGCTATCATGGTGCTGCATCTAGTGACTACTTTTTGAAGTGTTTTTGTCATTTTTTAAAAATGTCAGAATAAATTGATTTAATTTTTAGCAACTAGAGGCCATAAAATCTTGATAACATATGGTTTTGAAGGAGACTTAAGCAGCTTTTTACCACAACTTGGGAAGGACCTAGGATTGTTTCTCTAGCCTTAATTTTCTGCTAAAAGGCTCTACTTTTTTTTTTGCAGCCTGTATTCCCTGATAATATTATGCTTGTTTTCTTTGGTCTCCAGAGATGATGGAAGGCATGCTAGAACACTGTTCTTAGTTCATTTTGAGAAGTTGTTATCTGTGGTTATGCATAAGCTAGTACTTCTGAAATGTTATTAATTTAGATATCTTATTGACAAGGTTTTCTATTGCAATTTAGATTTGTGAATACAAAACAATTAGACATTTAAAAAGCAATTTGAGAAAGATCTTCAAGGTCACTGTAGCTACTACCATGGTGAATTTGCAGTTTACTTAGGATATCATTCTTTAAAATTCATTTTATTTTTAGCGCCAGTAGCATTGTGCCTTTCAAAAGCGCTTTGAGAAGGAATTGATCTTTGATGACTTTTTAGGAGAAGGCAGAAAATAAATTCTTCCTTCGATTTCAGTTTTTTATTGGCAGTAAGGGGAGAACCAGGGTTTTGCACTGAGCTACATCCCCAGCTTGCTCTGTCTTTACTTTTTTTTTTAAGACAGACTCTTCCTAAGTTGCCCAGGCTTGGCTCAGACTTGTGATCAGCCTGCATCAGCCTCCTACAGTGTTATTACCTTTTAATATTTAGCTTCAAATTTAAAATAATGTCTTAGGCTTATTCTAACCTTGCTGTCAGCTAAACTAATTGTCTCAGAACAAACCAGCATAAATTATAGTTGGAAATTTGGGGAGGAAGATGTTACATGTATACGTATTATACCAAACACTATAACCTACACTAGGAGGATTAAATACTTAAGTGGAAACATTAAGCTATTAAACTCAAATATAGGAAAACATTTATGTATTATTAGTCAGGAAAGAAGCTTCTTTGCACTCACCCACGGCAGAAAGTAAAAGCTTAATGACCACTGTGACAAAATAAAGCACTACATATGTGGAGAGTTAATGATCTTAATATATAAATAATTCCCAAAGTCTGTAAGAAAATGAAACACTACTAGAAGAATTGGGAAAATGTCACAAGCAAGCAAATTTTAAAATAACTAAGTCAAAAACAAAAAAGTTCAATTTTATGGTCAGCTAAATATATAACCAAATGTCATGTAAAATATGTGAAATTGGTAAAGCTTTTGAAAGATAAACAGTATTAGTCAAGAGTCTAAGAAATTCACTTTTTATACAGTTGTTGGTATCATTATGATATGGAAACTTTTTCTGAAAGGTAATTTAGTACGACATACAAATTAGTACATTCTGTGGCCTACATGAACAACTGGGTGTAGTTTAATGTGAGTTGGTTTAAATAATATTTTTTTTCCTATAATGGAATATTGTGTCTATAGGGAAAAATGCTATTATAGAAATTTAAATTCATTAATCAGTGAACAGATATTTACTGAACATACAACCCATACCAGATGCTGATATGAACAAACCAAATCTCTGCCCTAGCATGTGGTAAAAATAAAAATTACACTGTCTACACGGAAAAAAGGAGATTGCAAATCTGTACATACATTATATACTTAAGTTTAAATGTGTACATTAACGTAATAACATGTTCTGCATTACAGTATTAGTGATCATTCTGCATGGATCATGTACTTTATTTTCCTCATTTGCCTCTATGTTTTCAAAATTTTTAAATAACATCAATAAAGGTGGATTAAATGAGTAGAGAAAAAAATTGAATAAAGGATTTTTTTTTTAATGAAAGAAAAACAAGAACCAACACAACACCTGTGCCAGGCACTTCTCCTCATTTTTCAAAGCACCTTCAGACTGCTGTCCTGCCCTTTGCTTGTCCACAGTCTCAGAGCTGGTAACAGAGCAGCGGGGTGTGGCCATCAGGTCCTGTTTCCTTTCCACCATTGGTCATGCTTGATTGAGAGTGCTCAGTTGCTTTTTTAAAAAAGTCTGATATACCTCCTGACAGTTCCTGGTAGCTGTTTAAATCTACAAAATTAAGAGAAAAACATGTTTCAGATTATTAAACAATTAGAGATTTCAAGTTTAGGATGATATTTGCTATTTTAAGTTTTAGTACAGTGTCACTGGAAATATTTAACAGTTACTGAATCATGAGAAGGTAGAATTAGATGAATCTTAAAAGATGAGTCACCATTGATTTTCTAGGGTATCCCTAATGTGTGATAACTTCCTTGTTAATGATTTTGGTGTTTAAAATGATTTAATTTTTATTTCTAAGAATTTTTATGTCAGTTCATATTTTTAAAAATGCTGTCAGACCATGTATATTTAATTTTAGGGACGTTCTTTCACCCTGTTACATGTTCTAATCCTTTGTTTTTTGACAAGAAAACTCAGCTTCAGAATACTTGTTACTTTTTATATTCTTTATTGTCCATAAACCCTCCTAACAAAAAACAAAATAAATAAAACTAAGATAACAATTTTGAATAATTTAGACTTTGCAAAATGGTAAATGAGTTGATTTTATTCTAAATTTTGGCTTTAGAGATAATATCCTGATTTTTTTGAATTATGATTTATTATATAAACTTTATATTAAGTGAGACATTTACATATTGATAAAATAAAAATGTTTATAGTTTTTAAACTTTATTTTGAATATCCAGCTCACTGTTAATGAAGCAGCTGCTCAGCTCTGTGTGAAGGATAATGCCCTACTGACACGAAGAGATGAACTTTTTGCCCTGGCTAGGCAGATTTCTCGAGAAGTCACCTATAAATATACTTACAGAACCACCAAGTAAGTGTTGACTAATCAGCAGTATGTTTGAGTTGCTTGGTAGAAGGCAAGATTGAAACCCCCTCCATTGTTAGAATATGAATGAACATTTCTAAAAAGGTAAACATGATTATAATTCTGTAAAGCTAAACAATGTAATGACTTTTAAAAGCATGATTGTTGGGCTGGGGATTTAGCTCACTGGCACCACACCCACTTCACAAGCGCAGGTCCTGAGTTCAATCCCTGGTACAAAAAAAAAAAAAATATTGTTAAAAGTGATTTCTTAATAATTTTTAAAACAGGCACATAAAAATTGTGCATATTAATGGGATAACGTGATATTTCAGTGCTTGTAAACTTTATATAATGTTTAAACCAGATTAAACATATCTATCTCCTCAAATATTTACTACTAATTTATGGTAAAGAAAAAACCCAACAGTCAAAGCCTTTCCTGAGGTTTTGTAACATACTACTCAAACTTAACCTCCAGTCGCCCTGCAGTGTAAGAAGCATACCAGAACTTCTGCTCCTAGCAGAAATGTTCATTGTTTTGATTCTAATTTTCCTGTCTTGAAAGACATTGTTTCTTAGTATTTTAACATTGTTCTTGTGTTAGCATAGACATTTTTCTCACACACACTTATGTTCTGAGTGGATGATGGGATTTAGACAGCCTTTATAGACTTACTTTGTGGTACACCTCACTAACTGTATGAACTTGCTGAACTGAGGAATCAAAGTGGTAAGTTGTTTGTAATCTGAAGTTAGCTGAATATGTGAAAAGACTCTTGACCAGCATTTAAGGGAAATTGAAAGTATTTTTACTAGTAGGAAATGGAATATGGAATGTGAATTTGAAATATAAAAAATGTAATGTTTAAAAAAATGGTGGCTTCAAAATCACATACAGTACTTTTCAGTGCATGTCCTAATCATTCTCTATAGCTATTAGTATAGGTATTTTTATTTTGTTCACATGGTTCTGCATGGAGCCTTATTTCCATCCTGTTGTCTTTTGTATACGTCACTGTTATTGTGAGTAGACATAAATGACCACTTACATGAGAGAAACACTGAATATTTGTAGAAAATTCACACCATCAGCACTCTTCCCAAGCATAGTAAATTAGTCTTTGGAAGATGGAACCTTGTAATCTGAAGTTTTCCAATATATCTCAGATGAGCCTTGTACTTACTCAAGGTTAAAGTTAGGCATGTGCTATCACTAACTGTTGTTTCCCTCAACTCACAATAGTTTCATTTTCTGGCCTACCTTGGCAACTTCACATTTACAACTATATAATAAGCAAAATTAGGTAGACTGAACAGAGAAAGAATATGTAGTGACATGACAAGATTGTTTCTACAATTTTTTTTCTGAAATCAGATTATCAAGTGCTGAGTTAGTGGTTTGGTTTTTTTTGTTTTTTTGTTTTTACTGTTTTATATTGTATTTTCTGTACTGTATTATACAAAATTTTCAGAGTACTGCATTTAGATAATTTTCTTTAATCAAAATATGCATGGTAGCCAGGCGTGGTGGCGCACGCCTATAATCCCAGCACTCGGAGGCTGAGGCAGGAGAATCGCTGTGAGTTGGAGACCAGCCTGGACTACGTAGTGAGTTCAAGGTCAGTCTCAACTACATAGTGAGACCCTGTCTCAAAAAACAAACAAACAGCAACAACAAAATATATACATATACACACACACACATATATACATATATGTATAATATATGTATATATGTATGTATGCATGGTTATGATTTAAGAAATACTCAAGGCTCATAATGAAACTGCAGTTCCTGTACTCTGACACCTTCCCCCTTCTTGTCAGTTCTGTGAAGTTGTGCTTCCATTCCTACCTCTTTTCCCTGTTCTCAATATAGGAAGTTTTTGTAGTTTCTTTGTCATCTTCCAGTGCTTGTTGTATACATGCAAATGAATAAAAATATATTCTCATTTTCACCCGTTTTTAAAATAAAAGCATACATCTATACTTTTCTATATTTTGCTTTTATTGTACTTAGCAAATCTTGGCAATCTTTCTATATTAGTATATATGCATTGGCCCAGTTAGTGGATATTGACTTATTTTCAGTCTTTTGTTATTGAAAATAATGCCACAATAAATAACATACATCATATTTTGTTTATTCTGAGTACTTCTTCACATTCTAACATCTTTATTATTGAGGTATAACTTACAGTTGATGACTTATAAATTAGTCATATTTCAGAGTGGCACGTGAAGTAATTGTGTGTTGTAGAATTGATGGAGTGTCATTACATGTATGTGTTAGTTCCTCTGGGATAGATGTCCAGCTGAGAAATTCCTGAGTCAAAGGTAAGTGTATCTGTAGTGCTGGTGTGTAGACAAAACAATTTTACAGGACCAACGCTCTAACCCCTGAGCTATGGAGCCAAGTACAACAAAGTGCTTTTTTAATCTTGTGTATGTTAAATCTTCAGCATTCATCTTAATGGTCATTTTTGTTATTTTATCTTAAATTGTTTCTGCTGAACCATGAAGGGATAGCCTCCTTGATAGGCTCTTCTTTTTTATATGCTAATTGTGAAATGTTTATTGAATGATTTCTCTGTGGGGAGTTTGTAGGTTGGTGGCTACTGTCTTCTCAAGTATTTCTCTTTCTTCCCCTTAGGTCAAAATGTGGTGAAAGAGATGAATTATCCCCAAAGAGAATTAAAGTGGAGGTATAATTATGTGTAATATTTTCTTACACGTCTTGTTTGCTTCTGTTTTGAGATCTTTAATTATAAAGTAAAATCTTACTAATTTAGAAAAAAAGATGGTCTCAATGAAGGGCTAAAGGTGTGGGGAAAGTAGGAAGGGTAGGGGAAAGGGAATAAGGGAAAAGAAAAAAATATGAGAAGATGAAAAAATGGAAATAAAGTGTTTGTAAATGGGGAGGGGAGGAGGGGGTGAAAGGAGGGCAGGGACAAGGGGAAAAAATGAAAACCAAGACCTGTCATGTGGAGGTACAAGATCCCAGTGATGAATGTAACTGTACTGTACACCTAAAATGTATCATTAAACTCAATTAAAGAAAAGAAGATGGTCTCAAATGGAAAAAGAATCGCATAATTTTAAAAGCAGTGTAGGGGCTGGAGGTGTAGTCAGTGCTAGAGAGCTTGCCTAGCTAGGTCCTGAGTTCAATCCCCAGCACTTGGGGGAAAATAACAGTAGGGAATTATTTTAATCTGACTTATCTATGGTAATTTGAACTAGAAAACTAGGGAAATTCTTAAAAGGAAATAACTGCCTAGATTGACATCCAGTCAGTTTGTCACAGTTTGATTTGCAAATTAGTGTTTTTTACAGATTTAAAACTCTTTACTGGTTAAACAGTTCCTTTTAACATCTTATATCATTAGTCATATCGTCAAATACACTCACAGGAACTTTTAGTTTCTTTATTTTAGCTGTCTGAAGGAAATGACAATTTAGTAGCTACAAATCAGGGAGACTTTACTGAAACTAAAGTCTTTTTGAGAACCCTGGTTGAGTCTGTTCTGATTTTAGATTTGCAAGTGGTAAGGTGGGAGTTGAGGAAGAAATATGTGCATTTCTCAGGGCTCTCAGAAGTGTAGGATAGTTTCAGAACTGCTGTTTCTTAATTTGGATTGAATACTCTTGAAATGTCTAGCCTGTAGCAGAGTGGAAATTTGAAGTCAGGCCACTCCTGTCTCCCTTTCAGCTCTTGGGCAGCGGGTGGGGGTTGGTAGTCTTTGCCATCCCGTTATTTAATTATGTTACAGCAAATAAGTTGTGCTTGACTCCCCTAACTGTCCATCATCACATCATTTACTGTGCCTGTTTGTACGTGATCTTCATACTAAGGCCAGAATTCCCTTACAGCAGCTTAAACCCCTTGTTTGCCTAAATCTTCTCAGTGGCTTTTTGCTGTACCTAGAATAAAATCTAAACTTCCCCTGAGGCATCTAAGAAGACCCTCCCTGGGCTGACTGCATCTTGTGTTCTGGCTACATGGCCCACCTTCCCTTCCTAGAGCAGACCAAACTCTCTTGCACCTCAGCGCTCACTCTTCATCCTCTCCCTAGTGTTATTTTCTCAAGGTTGCTGTATGTGGCAGC
Source organism: Fukomys damarensis (assembly GCF_012274545.1). Classification (NCBI taxonomy): domain Eukaryota; kingdom Metazoa; phylum Chordata; class Mammalia; order Rodentia; family Bathyergidae; genus Fukomys; species Fukomys damarensis. The sequence goes on along the minus strand of NW_022900938.1, from coordinate 8,085,474 downwards.
TGAGTTTCCCCGACTTCCTGCCTGCCTTTCTAAAGGAACTTCCTTAACCCCAGATCACACACAGGTTGCTCTCTTGGCTTTTTTGTTCACCTGCACGGCACTTCCCTCTCTCTGAAACTGTTGTATGTAGTCATGTCTGTCTGCACCATTGGATGAGAATAGGGCTCTTCTCTGGGCCAGGAAGAAGAGTGAGCTGCTAGCCTAGAGATGCATCCACTTCTGCTTTTCACTATTGGGCCTCAGTGTGATCAAGCTTCTCACATTTAAGATGCACTTTTTCTTTTTGTCACAATGGATCATTGAGATTTGTGGTCTGGGATAGTTTGAGCTGCCATTGCTTCGTGTTTGTCTGTCTTGTCTTTCTGACTCTCAGTAGGTCTATCTGAAATTTAAGCAGATTGTTTCTTGAATCCTTAGTGTTTTGAGTCTCTTACTAGAGGCCCAGATGTTGAGTTACAACATCAGATCTAAGTCTTCTATTCCTCTACAAATAATTCAATTATAGTTCTGTATGATTACTGTTTTAATAGAGTTCACAAAGCCACTTGGACAGTTCTGGATCCAAAATTAAAATAATCAGTGTTTCCTTTTCTTGTATTCTTACCCTTCTAAATAAGACAGCCCCACACTTCTTTAATAGTCAGACCTCAACACTCCATTGAATCTCATTGAATCTGACACTTGATGGATTTCTATGTGAAAATTTTGTCCTAGTACTTATCATTTGTTTGGTACTTGACAGTGAAGCTAGAACTTTTCAGAGTGGAGACTCACTACCCTCTCCAGCCAGAACAATTTGTTTGGTACAGTACTTAGCGGGTTTTAGTATTCCTTAGACCTGCCAGAGCCAGTTAATGGCTGCTGCAGTATTACTGTACTTTTGTAGATATCAAACTCTTGATATTGCTTCACAGAAATAGAAATGTTAGCTGTGAATTCACTTTTTATTGTTGATTTTAAATTTTGTTTTACTTTTCCTTGGCTTGTTAAAAATTACTTACATATTGCAAGTCATCAATATCTCTTCAATCTGTGTATCATTTGTAGATGAGTTTTACAAAATACAGTCTTTGTATAAATCCAAGTCTAAATTCTGTTCTAGTGTACTCTTAAGTAAAATTTTAGATTCTTGAGCTGTTCTTTTGGTTCTGAAAGCTGACACTGAGGTGTAGTTAGTATTGACTGTAAAGGGATTTTATTCCTTTAACACATTCCTGCCAGCTTGAACCACCGATGGTATGTGCATGACTTTCTCATCAGGTGGCTTGTACTATCCACATCACCCGATAGAAGGGTCCCAGGCCACCCGATGGACAGTCGTGCATGTACCAGTGGGTGGTTCCGAGCCTCCTGGCAGTGAGACAGAAATTACAGTGCTGTTGTGAATGCGTTAAGACTTCTCATGAATGTTAGTGCTTTGTTTCTGTCCACCTTCTATGTGGCTACTGGAGAGAGGGAGACTTTCTGGCATGAGAAGAGTTGCAGCTTTTCAGAGGGAGGGTATCACTTCAGCCACATTTTAAGAGGAGGTCAGAATTTCAGAAGGTAGGGATGTCGGTGGGAGTTGGGGTAGTCTAAAAATGTAAAGTAGCATGGCAAAGGCAGAGGTAAGAGAATACTAAGCATGTTTAGAGAGTGGTAAGTAGAAGCATTTATCTGGATATGTGATTGACACAGCAGACTTCATAGAAAAGATTTTAGAAATCTTTGCATGTACTTTTGCTCTTATTTAATAACTTCTTTGTTGTGATTCTTAGCATATTACTCTTTACTTAAGGAAAAAAATATAAACTTGTAACTGATTCCTAGTTACTAGGTTCAAGTTAATGAGATATTTTCTTCCTTTCCCTTTCGTCTTTATTTTTCAAAATCTATTACACCAACCAATGAACATCCATGCCAAGTTGCTCAGCTTATTTTTTTTTCCAATTCACGAAAGGAAAATATAATGTAGTAGATAGAAATTATATCAAAATAATTTGACATGTAAGGGAAAGAGAAACATTTTCTTGCCATTATCAGTGCATGAGAGTACACTAATAAAAATAGTACTTTGTTCAAGCTTTAATAAGCCCGTTTCTCCATGCTAAATACTGTATTTCCCTGATCTGTACATGAAGAGTTGGTTAGAATGAAGTTTTAAAACACTTGTCTGATTTTCTTCCCTAGAAAACACTATGCAGAAGGTTCTCTCTTAAGGATAGTTAGCTACTATTCATTTGTTTTTTAAAATATTAGTTTATACATTGCATAAAAGTACTGAAGATAATCTGTCATCCTTAGGTAGTGGTCACCCTTCCAGAGTATGTTAGACATAAAAACAGTAGCAAATTTAAACTTCATTTCTTTTATTCCTAGAGTAAATGAGATAGCCACAGAGAAAGAAAAGCCTCCTATCTTGGGTTGGCCTTAGGGAAACTACCCCTGGGGGGGAACTTCTAGGGGAATCACCTACACCCTGTATGCTAGCTACAGCTTGGGAGCAGTTCTGCCCAGGCTAGGGAGCAGCTTCTGTGAGTCCACTTTCAACAAGAGAGTTCTTTCTGTTCTTCTTTCTTAATCAAGGTCTCCAAATCTTTTAGCTGTGCAGCAGCTAAAAATAATGACTTTTAAAAATAATGACTTTTTATTAACTGTTATGTGCCACTCACTTCGAGGCACTTGGAACTTATTATCACAAACCTTGTTCTACACTATATAGAAGCTTTATGATTCACATTTTGTAGCCAAGGCAGACTGGAAAGGCCCAGTAACTTGCCACGTTGCTGTCTGGTGGCAGAGCCAGGGTTTCCAATCAGTGTCTCACTTCTAAACCTCAAACTAGTACCACCTGTTTGGGTACTGATGCGTATTCACAAAGCACCTTAGGTGTGAAGTAAACACTGCTGGGACTAGACCTTCCCTCCTACTCATGGGGGGTGAAGGGCAAAGGTGCATAGGACTGTGGTCTTTGAAGAAAGGCTAAGAGTGGCAGTTACTTTCTAATGCAAGGAAGGTAATAAACACCTGATAGTTTTGAGTAGAAAATGTGTGAATTATAAAATGTAATTGTATATATATATATTATTAGTGATATGCTAATTGTTTATAATGGATAACAACAGTGTTGGGAAGCTACAGCAAATCAAGAAAAATTAGTCTGATGTGTTTATACATGGCTGTGACAGGATGTATTTAAGATGGTTGACACCTAGTTCAAGGAGATGAAAAACCAACAGTCAAAGTCCCTGGCTGTTTTGTCTTCTGAATTTTTTAAAACATTGATGAAAAGTAGATTCCATTGGCTTATAACCTCCAGTGTTGTAAGGAACATCTTAGAAGTGGGAACAATATGTAAAGCCACCAGTCTCAGGACTGGTAAAGGCAACTGACTGAGTGGACTGCTACTGTTAGTATCTCTTCTGTAGGTTTCCTTATTCACTGAATTGCTGGAAATGAGGCAGAGAGAGACAGATTACAGCTTTCTTATCCTGTGGGGTTAGGGCTGCAAAGCAGGCAGAGATAACTGGGTGAAAGAGATGAAAGGTAACTGCTCAGAAAACCAGAGAACTGGGATATGAGGAAAGACTTAGAGGAAACATCTGCCACCAGTTCCACTGGGGTGGGAGTAGGGTTTTGAGGAAGCAGGAGAGAAGAGAGTTAGAATATCCACTTATGCTGTTGCTAAGCTTGTTGAAAAGAAAGCTGGTCTAATCTGATATAGACTGGTTCCCTCTGGATCAGAAAAACAGAAGCATTATAATCTGTTGTTCATACAGAACGTGTGAGTAGAAAAAAGGAAAATGGGGTTGATGACATCTGCTGTAACAAGTCATTTAAAGACGCTACACAGTGACTGTAGAACGGCTTGTTGGTGTTTGGCAAAAAAGATGAGGAGGAATGGGGTGGAGACCAATGGGGTGAGAGTAATGAGGTCGTGAACAGCATCCCACCCTATATCTTTTATTTTCTCAGCGTTCAAACCCAGAGTCTCATCAGCAAGGGAACAGTGTGATTAATGGCAGCAGCCAAGAATATGACATGGAGATAAATTGCTCATAGCATGGTACAGCTGGTGCTGAGAAAAAGCTTGAGATGCATGTAACAAAAGTCCTGCATCAAACGTAATGTGAAAGAGACCAGTTTCTTGGGAATGTTCTCACTTTTATTTTCTTTTAAATCTTGTATTTTGGGTAGCTTACACCTACTTTACACTTCATGCAGTGATAGCTACTTGATCTTAGGTGCCCCCCCAATCCACAGTGAGCTACCAAGATTGTGGGAAAAAATCAGGAATGACTAATGTACTCAGTTGCAGAAAGATACCTAATTACTTGGTTACTGGTATTACTTATTGCAAACTTTTATTTCTCCTCATTAATAATAGAGCAGAAATTTTGTCACGCAGAGTTAGTTCTCACCATGCAGCTTTTCAACATTTCCATGGCTGAATAATCCTGTCATTGGTGACACCATATATTTGTATGATATGATTTACCACTTGCATTGCTTTCTTTAATCCCCACAAATCTCCTCTGGGAAAATAAAGCATGTGGTATAATCCCCATTTAAAACTTGGGAACAGGCCAGGCGTGGTGGTGCGCGCCTGTAATCCCAGCACTCGGGAGGCTGAGGCAGGAGGATCATTGTGAGTTCAAGACCAGCCTGAGCTACATAGTGAGTTCCAGGTCAGTCTCAACTACATAGTGAGACCCTGTCTCGAAAAACCAAAAAAAAAAAAAAAATTGGGAACACTGGAAAAAATGAGGTTAACTTTTTTTCCTAAGACAGTACATCTGGTTCCTAACATATGACTAACTTCTTTTTGCTTCTGTAAACTTCAGAAACAGTATTGAGGGGCTGGGGATTTAGCTCAGTGGTTCCTCTGCCTGCCTTGCAAGCGCAAGGGCCTGAGTTCAATCCCCAGTACCAAAAAAACAAAACAGATATTGAGGCACGCATGGATTTTGCCTGAGCATGTTCCACTCAGAGCTTGTTGATGAGCCAGTGACTCTCCAGTCTGGGTCTGCAGCCCTGATTGTGCACCTAGCTCCAAACTCGGCTCCTACTTAGCTGACAGGTACATGGTCTCACCAGCCTGCACACTGAGCATGGCCCTGGTCAGTCATCCATTTTCTGCTGCCTCTCTAGACCTGGCTCATAGTTCCTTATAGCAGATGTCACTGCCAGACTCCTGAGTGCCAGGTCACAGGAGTTCTTTCATTTCTGTTCTGTCTGCCTCTGTCCAGACTGAGCCACCATTCTCCTCCTTACCACAGCCCTCTAACTTGTCTCCACGTCCCTACCTGTGACCTCATCACAGGTTGGCCTTCCTGAAATGCAGATCTGATCAGTCTCTATTTTAAAACCTTCAATAGCTTCTTTCTGAATTTAAGATAAAACCTAAAATTCTTAACATAGTTTAAAAGCCACCCAAAGTCTGGCCCTGTGTTTTGAACTTCTCCACTCGCTTCCTCTTCCTCAGTCCACACTATTCCCCATTTTATATATATTGTTTTCTAGTGTCGGGATGTAGCCTGTTCTTTTAGCTCCAGGCCCTTACATAAGCCTCCTTTCTCCAAGTCTCAGCCTGGACTTCCTGCCCTCTAGGGAGGGAGCATTTCTGCCACAATGGTTTTGCTGTGCCCTAGATGTCTTGGTCGGTTCTCTCTCCGGTCTGTATTAACCAGGTGCACAGAAGGTGTCTCTCTTGTTGGCTGTTCTGTCACCATATAAGTACAGTATATAAACCTATTAGGTAACATTTTTGTTGAATCCATAAACGCATTTCTATATTTCTGGTGTGCTTTTCACTAAGACAGTTCCCCACCAATATACTCTTTGTTCTCCTCTTCGATTTAGTGTTCAGTGTCTAGTTCACTGTAAATATCCCTGAAATTTATCCTTTTCGTTCTGTGTGATAAGCCACTTATCACTTGCTGCTTTTTACTTGATGAAACCTGGTAGCTTTGGATTCAGATAATCAATATTAATAACAAGCATTTACTGGGTAATTTCTATTTGCTAAGAACTGTGTTAAGTATTTTCCATGACTTGACATTTTTGCCTTCCTAAAACGATTCTGTAAATTATCTAGGTACAGTGTTATACACCTTTTACAGAAGAAAAAAAATAAAATAAAATAACCTGCTCTGTATCACAGAAATAGGTAAAATTTTGTTTCAGATTAAGCGCAAGTAATACAGCTAAAGCCAGTTCTTGTGAAAGACAGACTGTACGAGAAATGCCTGTATTTATTATTAGGAGTTTCATAAAATAGTAACTATATGGTTTTATAGATTGAGCATGGGCTTGGAAGCCACTGTCAATAGTTGTAAAATGACAGAAACAGTGGAAACCCAGAGTTGTTTCTGAGGAGGGTTAATGAGATGATACATGTAAAATATCGAGTTGCACCTGGTGACCCATGCTTGTAACTGCACAACACTCTGGGAGGTGGAGGCAGAGGGATGGCGAGTTTGAGCCAACCCTGAGCAACTTAGCAACATAGTGATACCCTGGTTCAAAAATAAAAAAGGGTTAGGGACATAGCTTATTGTGAAGGGTTAATTGCATGTGGTTAGTTGAACCATTAGTTGAAATGCTATATAACCATTGTCAGTTATGATAAAGTTTGTTTTCAAGTCTAAAACATTTTCATTCATGTTTTATTGAAATTACAGTGTAGATAGATCATAAAGTATTTTTACCCTAAGAGATTGAAATGAAATAGCATATGTTAAAATCTTCCGTGATGATTTGCATAGTGGAAGTAAGGTGGTTTTCTTTGTTTTATTTTCTGAGTTTTTGAAACAGATATTTTCTGTTTTACATATTAAGAACTCTTTTTTTGACTCCCAGGATGGGTTTCCAGACTTCCAGGATTCTGTGCAAACACTCTTCCAACAAGCGAGAGCTAAGAGTGAAGAACTCACAGCTCTTAGTTCACAGGTAACATAAACTGCCAGTTATTACCTCCTAAGATCTAAAAGTTAAAACATAAATGGCTGCTTCAAGTAGTTTTGGTTTTTGGATCTTGAGGACTATGTTTATTTCTAGTTGTTTTTAAAATGTCATGGGCCGGGGATTTAGCTCAGCAGTTCAGTGGCCTGCCTTGCAAGTGCAAGGACCCAAGTTCAATCCCTGGTACCAAAATAAAATAAAATAAAATAAAATGTCATGATCCATAGCTATATCAACATGGCAGCAGTAACCACTTGGTTTGATTTGGTTCCTGAACAGAATCTGATCGGCACTAGTTATTCCTTATAGTTTGGTGGACAGATTCTCTACTGAAGAAAACGGAAAAGAAGCAGTAGTATCAGGAAAGCAACCTTGCCGACTGGGGCTGTGTATACTAAAACTCTGAGATAAAATAGTACTGATTCTCAATAAGATATTAATACTTAATGCAAATTATTCACTTATTTGAATTTGTGTACTGAAAAAGTGTTAGATTAATATGTATCTTCAGGTCCTTTGCCATTATTTATGTATGAACACTGAAATGATCATTTAAAAAGTCTTTTCTGCAAACATTTTCTTTTGGAAAGCACTGAAAGTTTTATTCCTGTTGTTTCTCCCTAGTGACTTGCTTTTATTCAAATTTAATACTGTCAGCTCTTGTTTTTTCACATTAAGTGTATGACAAATATATTTCCCCCTCAGAAGTACTTAACTGAAATGTTATTAGTTAACTAGTAACAAGTTCAAATGAAATAAATTTGTAGTTACTTTTGATCTGGTTTATGTACATCTGGAAAAATAGTATGAGCATCATATATGTGTTGAGTGAATTAAGACATTTTACCTGCTGGTTTTTAATATTGTGATTCATGACTTTTTGTAACCAATTTTATATAGCAGCTTTCATGTACCAGTCTCTTACATAACACGGTAGTGATTCATATTTGCATTTTGACTATTACCTCCTGGTAAAATATCACAGATACATTGCTTTGAATATCATGTACGAGTAATTTAGAACACTGCATAGAAAAGGAACTTATAAAACACAGAGAGAAAAGACAGAGGTAAATATATATGTCACCTCACTAATTTTATATTTTAAAACATGTTCTTTATGATTGGTTGAAAAATACTGTGGTTTCATTCTGTGATGAAGATGAAGACCCTCCTTGGTATTGATATTTTTCTGCGTAGTTTGTATTGTTTAATTTTAGTAGGAGGTGTGTTTGTCTTATTCTTCTAGACACCCATTTTATACCTTATTCTCTCCCAAGCATACTCTCTCCCAGGAGTCTGTGTAGTGCCAAATCCTAAAATAAAAATGACAAGATTTCACCCAGTGTGTTAGAAGCAGTTGATAGCAGATGTTGCTATTGCTCTTAGGTTCCTTTTGAAAAATCCTTTAAAGCACTAGGTACCTTGGAAAACAAAGCTGAGGTTTTGTTCCTTTGAACTGGAATGGAATAGTCTTCATAGGATTGAGAAGAAAGCTTTTTTCTTTTTTCCAGCATTTTATGTTTTTTAACATGATATAGACCTTTATTCATATTTATGGAACCAAGTATACCACATGAAGTGTGAACTAATTTTAATGAATACTAAATATATTTGCTGCAGTCTGAAAGTGGCATCTAAACCATTAAAAACTGTAGAATGTTTTAGTTACTGATTTTATTTTTGCTTCACTTACTAGCAGCCTGAAAAGGTGATGGCAAAGCAGATGGAGTTCCTGTGCGCCCAAGCTGGCTATGAGAGACTGCAGCATGCGGAGAGAAGGCAGTCTGCGGGGCTGTACCGGCAGGGCTCGGAGGAGCACAGCCCCAACGGGCTGTCTGCCGAGACCTCGGATGGCCAAGGTAGCGCTCTGCACAGCCCACCTGGGCCTTTTGGGCCATGGCTGTGCATGCTCCAACAGAAGTGGGAAGGATTGCTGATTTTAACCCTTGATGTTTTGTGGAGATTATCAGTTCTCTGTGAAAATTAATTTTAAATTGCTTCCCTTTTTAAAAAGGGGAAGAATGCATCCTGTAAATTTAATTTATAAGATTTTTAAATTTCATTATTCCTATATGCTAGTTGGCATATGTGCTTGAGTGGTGGTACAGTTGAGAGATGTGAGCAGTACAGGTCGTTTCCTTCCTCCCTGTCTCTCTAGTGAACCTGCAGTCTTAAGAAAAATCTCAAGTTGTCACTCCCTTGTCCGACACATCTAATGGTGTAGCACTGAGGAGTGAGCCAGGTGCACCGCCAGGCAGAGCTTGGTGCTGCTTGGGGTAGGCAGTGTCAAGAGTGTGCAGTCGGCCTCCAGCTTCAAATGGTTACCAGCATTTGAAGAAAGCAGGAATTTTATACTGTCTTTTTATATTATCCTTACATTTTTTAGAGAGTGGTACTGTTGTCAGTAAGTCTTCCGTCCAAGTAAGAACACCATCATACAATCAGTCACTCTCCCATGTGGAATGCAGCTCTGACTTGTCAGCAGATCAAAGTGCTGGGGGACGAGGAGATTCTGCCTCTTTAAAATATCATAGGGACTTTTTGGTTGAGGTCTTATTTAACTTCTCCAGTCATCTTTAACAGTTAAGCAAAGGCAACTGTGACAGATTTGGTGACTAGTGACCAGGATAATTTAGTGTGGGGTAGCATCAATGGTCATTTGATAGATGAGCGTTTTTACTGTATCTGCACTAATTATTTTTTCATAGTTTTTTTTTAAATCTATAATTGGCTTGAAGCTATCTCTGTCTGGCTAATAGTTGTTACTGTGTGGTTAATGATGTGCCTTGGGAAAATGGTTGTCCCAGTAAGAAAATGCCTGGAGAGGAAATGTGTTATAGTCCAGAGTTGGAATCCTTACTACAGTTGTGTCTTTTGTTTAGTTCATTTTTAGCTCTTAAAAGTGTCCAAGTAGAATCGTGTATTTTGGAAGTAGTATAAAATGACTTCCATTTTCCTTCTAAAGTATTATTTAAACAGTTTTTTTTGCCCACTATTATTCAAATTCTTCAGTGCCTGTTGACTTTGCTCTTTTCCAAAGAAATGTTCAGGAAATTTTTGAAAACATTTTAAAGAAAAGCACTAGTGTGTTTTTAGTATTACTCATACTTAGTTTTTCTTTTCATCAGGAGAGAGACCTCTGAATCTCCGGATGCCTAGTTTACCAAGCAGACAACCTCATCATTTTGTGGTGGACGGGGAGCTGAGTAGACTTTATCCTGGAGAGGCCAAGTCCCACTCATCAGGTGAGAATGCAGAGTCTGAGCAGAGTGGAACTTGACCAAAGCCCTTGCCCATTCTTTTCCCCTACTGCTCCTGTCCCTCTTCCTCCCAGTCCCCAGATGGCATCAGAACAATGTTACTAGTCAGTTTCTCTCCTCTTGCACATTATAGATTGCCGTAACATTAGCTAGTCTTTTTGATAACATATATTCCAAAGAGTGATAGGGGAAACACAGAACATTGAGATTATTTTCATTAGCTGTTACATAAGTGGTGACTTTTAAACTGACTAATAAATGGCTGCTTTGAATTTGGCTGGTTCACCCTTTTCGTGTTATAACCTAATACAAAATTGATGGACTATATATTTACTCTTCTACTAAGAAAATCTTGTGTAATAAAGTCTAAATTTTTAATGCAGATGTATTTTGGGGGTGATATTCATATATCTGAAGTAAACTTCATAAAAGGCTAAGCAGTTTCTAGTTGGGTATTTACTTATTTTTATTCAAATAAAGTGAGTCAGACACAGTGGTAGATTAGCACCATTCAAAAGAACCTATCATTCATTCAGTCTCTGAATTCAAGTAAATTTAGGAGTTACTTCATGTCACTGATTTTATAGATCAGGAAGCCAAGACCGGGTAAAATAGCTCTACATTTGTATTATAAGCAAGTGGGAAAAGTAGTTTTAAAAGCATTAGAATTAAACCTGACTTTATATCTGGTAGAGTGGGTTATAGATTTACCAGGAAAAGAGTTACTAAGAAAGTTTCTCTCTTTTAGTTTTCTGCTCATGCTCCAATTAGTAGATGCTAAAAAGGCCAAAGTTCTGAATAATATTTGGCACTATGAATTTGGTCTTCTGTTTCATACTCACTTTTAGCTGCCTTAAGACTGTGAAGGTTAAGAAATTGAGATTATTCTAAAATAACATATTTGTCTCATTTTCTGCAACATGAAAAAGTAATCTTTAAAGTTGTTTAAAATTAAAACTAGAGTTTTCTACTAGTTTAAATTTCTTTGAACTCTGTCTATAAAAGAAATCCTCTAATTGATTATGTTTCTCACTGCGAAGGCATAGTTTGCATCTCTAGTATGAAATATGGTCAGAATATATGGTGAATATTTTAAAATTTTTAAAATATTACAGTAAAAGATACATGGCCTTTATCCCTCTTAGAATACTTCCCCTCACTTTGAACACACTGATCCCTTTGTTATTGCCATTTTCTGAAGCAGTTCTGGAAGTCCTCTTTCATGAGTGTCTTTACAAGGTGTGATCAAAAAATATGGTGAGCACCACTGTGGCGTGCTATCCAGATGAAAAGGCAGTCTGGTAAAAACATGACAGTGTGTCTTCACCTACCTCAGTCACTGGATGTGGCATGGTATTACTTCTGGCTCTTCCTCAAAGTCAAAATGACTGTGACAGGTAAAAGTTTGGGCATCGATTCAGGACATTAAGGGAGCCACAGCAGCACAATTACGAACATGCGTGAGAGAAGACGTCTAGAACCGCTTGAGAAAGTGGCAAAAATGATGGAATAATTGTGTTTGAAGCAAGCAGGGGATTTTGAAAGGAATTAATGGCAATATGTCTTTTACTGTTACAAGTTACTTTAAATATTCACCATGTTTTTCATCACACCTGGCCCAGAGGTTTAGTTTAGATAATGTTTTATAAAAGTAGAACAAAACAAAGGAATACCTAAAAATAATTTCTATTTTTTTAAAAAATTGAGAAGAGGGCCAGAGATTTAGCTCAGTGGTTCCACCCCCTGCTTTGCAAGTGCAAGGACCTGAGTTCAATCCCAGGTACCAAAAGAAAAAGAAAAGAAAATATAAAAAATTGAGAAGAGGTAATTCAGGTTCCATACAGGGCAAATGTGAACCTAGATCTCAGCACTGATGATACCTGACTCAGTAACCCTAACTGAATTAGTTTGTCCCTCCATTACTGCATCTGTAAAATGTTAATAATTTTTACTCATAAGTAGTTAAGAAAGATAGATCAACAGTGTATATAAAATTTTATGGCTGAAAAGGATTCAGTAAGTAGCTATTACTATTTTTATTACTTTTATGTACAAATTAAAATCCCTTTCTGTATTGAGAGAGTGGATTTATAAATTGAGCTGCCTAATTTCAGATAAATGGTGTTGGATAAACTTTTTGGAGTCTGTGTGTGTGTGTGTGTGTGTGTGTGTGTGTGTGTGTGTGTGTGTGTGTCTATGTCTATGTCTATGTATCTATCTCCTGGTATTTAGTACTTCATGTAATAATCACATTTTTTGTGAGATTGAAATAACTAAACACTTATAACTCTAAATAGATTTCTTATGAAAGTGGAGTCTTTATTTTTTTCCCTTAGTGTATCATAGCTGGAGGAACTTTAAAAAATAGTTCCATATTTAAACATTAAAGATGCTTTCCTATCTCGTTTCTTCTTTGATACTAAATATTTTAGCTAATAACAGTTGTGTATAAGTGATGTTTTGTTTTACATTATTTTTTCCTTTTGTACCAAGCATTTTTAAAAACAGTATGTTTTATATGCTCATTGTTTTACATTCATCTCATGATTTGTCTCATAGATAGTTGCCTCATTTTATAGGTGAAGACACTAAGGCTTAGGGTGTGACTTGCTATATGGCTAGTAATTGGCATTGAAATTTAAATCCACCTTTTTAACCACAGCTCTGTAAATAAATTTTTACATAGAACTGCAGAATTATTGAATAGTTGATACTATTTTCTGTGGAATTTTGTTTTATAACTTTGTTTTATTTTTCTAGTTCATTGATTTAAAATAATAGCATATGTTGTGTTTTCATTTTTATGCAGAGAGCCTTGGGATTTTAAAAGACTACCCTCATTCAGCTTTCACCTTGGAAAAGAAAGTCATCAAAACAGAGCCTGAAGATTCGAGATAGCTGGGATTCTCACACTATTCTCTGGAAATGGCATCACATTTAAGGATAAAGCTCCATCATAGAATTAAGCCTTAATAACCAATGTTGCCTCATTCAGCTCAAACAGATTTCGTAGCCAAAGTATAAGGACTTATTCAGTAGTCTGTGGAAATCTGAAGACAAAACAGCAGTCACAAAAGAGAAGATCAGGAGAGTGCTGCAATCTGTAACAAGTACTGATCCATTCACATTCCTGTGTAAGTCGCTTTATGTGGAAAGGCTTACAAGTTAATATTGTAAGCATTCATTATTTAAGAATGTACAATGTATTTGTGTAATTTATAGAATTAAAAAATCTAGATGTCAGGCCTGTTTGGTCTAATAGATGTGGATACAGTTTATTTTACTTGAAATTTTATTGTCTATTTTAAGTGTATTTAGCGTAAATATACATCAGAGTTTAGAACCTTTGCAGTCAAAAAGAAAGTCTAAGTGACATAGTTATTGGCAAGGTTGCAATGACTAGAAAAATAGAAAACAATACTCCATTTAAGCTAAGGAAAATATTGTGTATTTAATATTTGATAAAACTGATTTTGTTTAATAGGAAATGTGTAGCATTTATTCAGTAATGTCATTTTCACTGGTTTAATCAGTGCACATTTACACAGTAAATGTTGAAGGAAAGTTAAAAATCACTAGAGTAGAAAATCCACCTTACCTAACTGACTGTATAATATCATAGCTACCTAAGGTGCAACGAAGAGAGGAAGATACTACCTGGGCAGAGAACTTGAAACGAAGGGACTAATGTGTGCAAGCCTTGGTATTGCAGAACATGCTAAACAGATTAAGACATAGTGAGTTAACCTTAAATGTGACAAAGATGGTGACTTAACAGAGCTATGCGCAGTTCTGTGTTTTACATCCAGAAACGCTTCACCCTGCCAAGGGGCCACAGAGACACAGTGGCTCTCATGGGCCATCTTCCCGCCAGGGCATCCCTGCGTCCACATCTGCAGATGTAGTTCTGTGGACGTTTAGTTAACAGCTATAACTCAGTATTTATTTTACATTTTCATTTTTTTATACCTTTCAGGTTTTTTAATGCAGTTTTTTGTTAAAATTTATTTAGCTTGGCAGTATGTTTTAAATTTTCCCTGCTCAATTAATGGACTGCGTGCATATATATATTTTCTATATATATGGGGTATATTTAAGTGTTTATAATGTACTGACATAATTAGGAGAATTTCACATTCGAATCTATAGTGGTACAAAAAAGTTACAAATCCAACATCTACCAATATACATCTTTTCCCTGCTGGTTTCAGAAAGATATTTGACAGTTTACCTATTTCCTACAGGTTTACCTACCCAGTTATTGCCAAGAATGGTGTGTTGACATAAGTATGTGTCTGCTTTCAGTTCTTCAGATCATAACTGTGTAATAAATATTAAGTCATAATCTGTTATACTGAAATCCGTCAGCCAAATGTTAAATGTCTGCACTGTAGTCTCTGATCACTGTCACATACATAATAGCTGTTTTCATTTTGTTATGTAGGAGAGCTTTATAGTAGAAACACCAGTAAACAACTTTTATACTATTAAAAGGCTTTTTCTCCCTTCCTGAATGTTTTAATTGTACCATAGTATTTTGCCCACTAAAGAAGCTTCTTGTGGACCCTGCAACTTTGTTGCTAGCTTGAGGTTGATTATTGTGGTTGTATTGTTCACTGTGTGTAAAGTGTAGTATGAGTAAGATTTAAATAGAATGTTCAGTTTTTAATATTAGCCATAGCACTGGTTAGTATCGCAGTAGTTTCATGAAACGTTTCCTGTATTCTAATCTATTTTGAGAAATTTTGTGCTCTTTTTTTTGTTGTGTCTTATAGTTCAAGTTTGTAGACTTTAATAAGCAACAGTTTTTAAAGATGCAATAAACTTCCAACTAATATTTATCTATCTTTTGTGAACCCACAAACTGCATCTTTAAATCATGAATAAGTTTCCTTAAGAATCATACTTTTCTGATCTTTCAAGCTTAGTGATGAGGAAGCACAAGAAAAACTTCAGTAGAATACAGTTTTATTTTGTAAACACTAATTATTAAACTTGCTATACATTAAAGCAAATAATATATATTTTTATTTGAAATGTATATATGAATTGGATGTTATAACTAGTTGCTGTTTTTCATTGTGTTAGAGGTATTTTCACTAAACAAGGCCAATTGGTTACCTCAGTATTACAGCGTCCAAGGGACCATTTCCCCAAGTCTGTTGTACTTTATTGTGTGAAGTCTGCATTTTTGTGACTCTTAAAGTTGTTGGTGAGGTGGGATGAGTGCACTTGCTTTCTGTGGCAATAAAGATTTTCTTTGCCTCACACATTTATGATGACAGCACTTTGTGCACAGGACTTTCCACAGTGGCTGACACTAGCCTACTCTGCCTTCCATACTTGACTATTCGCGCGGGGCTTGAGTGTGGACACAGGAGCTTGTGTCTTAACTTGTGACTGAATGTGATTGATTGTTAGCGCCCCCTTCATTTCTAAGTTATTTGTTGGCAAGTGGAGCTCATTTGGCTGTTTGGTCTGCTAGAGAGAGGTTAGTTTATATTGTTAGTTTACACTTACAAGAAGTTTATAAAGACATTTTAAACTCCACTATTTTTTTCTTTTCAAATGTTTTTATTTAGCAAAACTTTGAGATGACTTTGAAATAAGAGAGGATATTCTAAAATATTCCTTAACAGTCTTAAACTGATTCTATTTATCAGAGCAAAAGGACAAAGGAGAAAATCCATCCAAAAACCTATTCTATAATAGAAATTATATAGCATTTCCTTAAATGTTAAGGAATTTCACATACACATACATTCTTCCAAATATTAATTAGAATATTCCATTTTCAAGATTAAAATTTTGCTTGCCATGACTGTAAGTGGGTTCTCAAATACAGTAGCTATTTCTAGCTATTTTTAAGAAGAGAGCCACTATTTCTAACCAACTAAATAGAAGGAACGTTAGGATTTAACATTTATAATATGTTACATATTTGTAGATGTTGATGTGCTTCAGCCTCAGTGTTCATGGCCAGGCTTGGATGTAAAGACCACAGAAATATGATGCGACCCTTTCCTTTGTGAAGTTGGACGGGGGCCTGTAATGCCCATGTCAAATACAAACCTTACTCTTACTGATTTAAGACAAGTAAGGACTGACATCTGAGTGCACTGTATGTCGTGTAGTCATCACGGTATGGGCACGCACGGGTGCAGGAAGCACATTTAGTGAGAGATGCAGGAGAGACCAGCCAGGACTGCAGCAGCACCAAGACCTGAGGTCAGAAGCAGGCCAGAGAGGTAGTCACTTTGAGCCTGCCTTTTTTGTTTTCTTTAAAAAGTGCTTTTCCCCTTGTCCTTAATTAGTACAACTTAGGTAAAAGCTTTAGAATTGGGTGATTAGGAGGCCCTAGCACCTGCTGTGCCTTTGCAGTTAGAGTTGACAAAGGCTTATGACCTAGGTACGCACACAGGGAGCTTCCAAACATGTCCCCTCACTCAGTTATTCATATGCTTAAGTATTGACAGACACCCATTTTGCTTGCACCTTCTCTTCATATTGCTTTGAGTCACCAAAAGAAAATTAGCCAAGGCTTTAGGTTGATGAAACCAGGAGGGCTATTACCTTTAGGGAATGAATTCAAGAATAAATAGCTGAACTTAGAATTGAAAAACCATTTTGTGTTCACAACAGCTTGAAATATATATCCAAATATAATAGGTCATGCTTAACTAAAAACGTCCTCCTCACAAGTGCAAGGACCCAAATTTGATCCCTAGCACAACAACAAAAAAAACCAAAAACACCTCCTTATGACCCAGCCATGCATGGATGGTATTCAGGGAGTCCGAGCTAATTTATTTCTATCTGTGAATGTCCTTATAAAAAAGATTCACAAATGGGCCTCCAAAATTAGTAAGAGAATGATCCAATGACCTGACATTTTTATTGGAAATACCAATTGATTTCAAAAACCTTGATGTTAACTACTTAGTAAACCTTTGTTAAAGACAATTTTTATCTTCATAGCAATGAAAAAAAAAAAAAAGCTAAATGCAAGGGCTAGGATTTTTCTGAATATGCAGTAATTAAATCTTTAAAATTGCCAGGCGTGGTGGTGCAGACCTGTAATCTCAGCATTGAGAGGCTGAGGCAGGAAGATTATTATGATTTCGAGGCCAGCCTGGGCTACATAGTTCAAGGCTAGACTGAACTACATAGCAATACCCGGTCTCAAAAAAACAAAAAACTTTAAAACTTACCTTTGGTTTCTGTTTCTACTGACCTATGAAAATGGGGAAGAAAAAAAAAAAGGTGTTTGGGGGTTTTTGTGCAGAAATTTTAAATTCATAATTCATTAAACTTCGAATCTAAAAAAGAAAAATCAGATTTATTTTACTGTATATGAAGTTTTAACATTTTAGCAGTCATTTTTAAAAGAACTGAATGATGGTTGGTTCCATTGCCAGATTGGTTCCTTTGGCTCCGTTAGTCTTCTGTATTCTTCAACCAGTTAGGGTCACCCAGTTCTCAGGTGTTGGGACAGTGCGGGGGGGGGGGTTCTGGGTCTCCTGGCCATGTCACATTTTCTGGTCACAATTTCCAATACTGTCTTTCTGACATCAAAGCAATTTTATTCTAAAGCATCACCCTAATAATGTTAAAGGCCGAATGCCTACCAGGTCGTTTTCAACCAGAGGAAACTTTCATGACATTTTTGTAACAATTGGATAAGACCTTCAGACACAGAACATCTGAAATGAATCACAAAATACTAATCTTGGGTCTTAGTTCAACATGCACGTGAAGTGCTTAGCTATAGTCATTTTACATTCTCTTTTAAATTTTAAAATATTTAGTTGACAAAGTATATTCCAGGGTACAAGGTGATTTAATGTAGACATGCATTGTGTACAGGTTACTGCAAATCGAGACACTTCAGTGAGAAATTGCTTCCTCATTGTGGTTGACTTCATATTTAATGTACTTTAATTACTTGCCTTCATTAAACTTTCAGTAAGGTGTTTAAGATATTCTACACAGAACGTATTTCTACATTGATATAAATGGAAAGAAATCTAAAGACCTACAATGGTAAAATTCCAGAATTCTTTTTCTTTGCAGTTGCCCTCTATTTAAGGTTTCCATTGTACCTTCTCATAGTCTCAGAGAAATAGAATTAGTTAAATACTACTATCAAAACATGTTGTAAAATGCAGGTTAAGTTATGGCATTGGTTCAGGATGGCAGTGCCATACAAATGTTAACAATCACAACCCGCGGATTTTCTCCCATCGATTTATGAAGAGTGGTGAATTGTGAGAGTGTCCTGGTAGTCTAAACAGTATGGTAATCAGGCCAGTTTTGCGATGGGTGAGCCTAGTGATGGTATAAATTAGATTATATTTCATATTTACACATTCTGAAACTTTGAGTCATCCTCGCATTAAAAATTTGCACCTCATAAATTTGTTTAAAGTACCGTGTTCAACACCCACACACAATCCTAAGCAAGCAAGGCCATTGTGTCAGAACTCTCACAGACACCCGATATTGGCAGGTCACTTAGGCTTGAGTATGTAGGAAGATATTTAAGTAGTGCACACGTAGGCGGAATCTTACCGGTAACTGGCTCGGCAGAGGCATTTTGCAATTTTCAGAGACTGCTGTCCTCAACCGTGAACTGTTAAACCAAACATTTGTGGTCTAGCACCGTACCCTGCTATTATCCTTCCCAGAAGACAAAGATTTCTTTGGTAGTATGTTCTCACACTGCAGACTGTCCAGTCTCATTATTTTAGTGAATGTTTCCCTCCAAAACACATACTTTGCACCCTTTCGTCCCTGACAACATATAAGGAGATTTTCCATCAACAGTTAAAATAAGCTAGATCATTCTTTTCCATTCTGAATTCAGCCAGTGTTCCTATCACCAGTTATGGCCATGTGTTGATTGTCTGAATTTCTCATACAAACTAGTTCTCATATAAACATATAAACTGGACCATTTCTTTAATATTACTGATGAGAAGGTAAAATAGTTTGTGTAATGAAATAGGTATATCACAGGTACAGTTAAATATTTTAATTCTTAGGGTTTTAAAGGACAATTTGCACTTGCAGGTGAAATAATTGGAGGTTACCTAATTCATTCAAAAAACAGTGTTAACATACCATAATATTTGCAAGTGAGAAAATGATCCCCTCTCCCAAGATTTTAAGCATGTATATGATAGTTGGGTTGTAAGAAATAAGTCACTTTTTTCTGTGGTCCCTTATTAAAAGACAGAAACCTATTCTGTCTTGGGAGGCAAATGATCTAACTGAGGGTTAATATTCTTAATCTGCTAGTATCTGCAGTAGCGCTACATACCCCAACTTTACATTTCACGCTCTGCAACATCTGGAGCTAGTATCACCCCTGTGTTGCAGATAAGAACATGGACGTCTCAAGAGATCAATGCGTTATTACGCTGCTAGTAAGTAGCAACTTGGGCCGGTCCATTTGTCAGGTGCCACCATCCGTGTGCACCCTAAACTGCTAACTGTCCTTTAAACTCATGGCCTCTGCACTACATGCAGACATTTCCTACAGGAAGTGCGTTATACAAGTATCCATGCACAGAACCAACTAGGGCACATGTAAAAATGATTGTATCAATCACCTGCTTAATTGTTAGTATTCTAGATGCCAGCACAGGCTCCCTAAAGGAAGTAAATATTGAGCCATTACTGAAGGCCGGGGGTTGGAGGAGAGAAGTGAGGCTTCACACTACTTTGAGACTGGCCCATGTGTGGGAGAAGAGACACCTTCTGGTACCATCAGAAAAACTAGTGGACCAGGGCAGAAAATTCAAATAAAAATTTAATTAGAGATGAAATATCTATTAAATTATTTGAAACTACAGAGTTTTGATATGGGAGGCAATTAGAAGTGTTTGAGAAGGGGAATAATAAATTACGCCCTTCATATAAGATGTTCCAAGAAGCTCCACAAGGCTTGCTTCTGCCTGGGAAGGAGTGACTAGGAGACTATTGTGGCCGTTAAACCTTTAGGTAGCCAGACTGAATCTGAGTTGCACAGAATAAAGTTCAAGAGGAACATGTAGTGAACTCAACAGTGATTCAGCACATATTTGAAGCCACCTGCCTAAAACTAACCGGGCACAATATAAGAAACGGGATACAGACATCTTAAGACATCATCCCTGCCCTTGAGGGACACTCACTGTCTACAAGAAGATGGCAGTTGAAGTGGCAGGACTATATAGATCATCAGTAAGAGAGGAGGATCCTGACCAGGTGGGTGAAAATTACCCATGGTTATGACCCTAACAAAGGAGAGGACAGTGACAACGTATTCCAAGAGAATCTAGGAAGGAAAGAGTTGATGTTCAGTATTTTGGGATGATTCCATTTTGAGGTTTTGGTATATGTGAGCAGGGCTGCCTTACTGGCAGCGAGAAATAATGGACAAAGAGAATGTCCAAGATAGAGTTGAGGATTTTTGAAAATTTGAAATCATTTTCCTTTCCAAAAGCAAAGTTAGTTATTGACAAACTGATAATCCATGAGTAAACCTTAGTGAATCCTGAGATTAAGGGTTGAAATACATTTTGTGAGTGTTGTGTAGGGAGGTGGGGAGGAAGGAGCCATTCAGAGAAGAAAGCAGGATTCAAATCATGGTTCATTTTAACTTCACTTGCATCTCTAGATCTCATCCACAAAGTGTTAATTGCAAAGAGGAAAGGTTAATTTTAAACTATTTTCCTTACCTGCACTGAGTGAAATATTCTTTATTCTACAGCTTGCAATGCTATCATTACAGTTGTAACCTAATTAATCCAGTTTAAAAATCGGCAAATTTGGCATTATTCTCATTTATGAGAGAGAGGTATACCAAAAGACTGAGGAACTCACTGACACTTGAAGAAGAAACTAGCTTCCATATTGTTTCTGTCTGTGATGAGGAAGGAAAACCAGATTGTTTAATATGCAGGTTACCTCTAACCACTTTATGTGGCCAGTGTGACACAGGGCTCTGGTGACACAAGAAATTCAAAATCAAATGCAAACATTGCTCTTTGTCCATTTCTTAAATTGAGGCTCTAACTTTCAAAATGGAGAAATAATGTATTGTTTTGTGAAAACATTTTTTAAACTCAGAAGTTTTGTTTTTAGTGCTGAGATTGAACCCAGGACTTCAAAGCATGCTACAAAAGTACAAAAGTTTCTTGAGTACAACAGAAAGTTATCATCACTAACATTTTTCAGGTGCATGTAAGGGCAAGGTGACCATAAGAACAAATGAAGATACGATCCTTGAGGTTGAGATGTTCATAGCATAAGAGCATTATTCTGAACAAATGCAAGAAGAGAAAGAATTACAAATTATACCCAATAGCCCAGACCCATTGCCTGCTTTGAGTCCATTCAGAGTGAAGTCACTCTGAAGTCAGAGTGGTAGAATGCCACTTTATAGGCTGCAACTTTTAACTTAATAAAAGCAGCTTTTAAAATTCATTCTTTCAAAAAATCTTACAGAATGTCCATCTTGTTTGTTGGACAGCAGGTGAGGAACCAGAATTATAATAATAATAGTTGTGATCACACAGCCTAGGATACATGTAAGATAAGAATTAAAGGAACCTCCTCTTATTTAGAGAATGTAGGGTGTTGGAATCATCTGCCCAAATCCCAGAATGGATTGAGGTGCAGGTTGTTGGGCTACTTTTTGTTATGGGTAACATCCCAGGTCCCTATCTCCTGAGCAAAAAAACCAAAAAGACAAAACCCAACATTTTACTGTGAGTGGTTAGAAAAACATCAGGAAATGTGGAATTGAGTCCTGGCTCATCTAGTGTTTATTTAGCTGTCATGAACTAGTCAAATCTTTCCATACCTAGTTGCACAAAGAAGTATGTGGTAGTTCAGACCCATGCGCTGTAGATCCAAGGACTGAGGTGCAGCAAGGCTCCATTTTATAATTGATTCTATCTTTGAGTGATGAGCCTTTTAAGCCAGATACTGAAGACCGCTGACCTTCAGATGTGACTTAGAAGAGATGATCTTCAAATCCCAAGGACAGTGGTAGGACCATGGCATGGAGAGTACATAAAGACGCTTAAAGGTGCCACAGCCTTTAGGGAGATACAGATGCAAATCTTGAGCCTGATTGTGTGCCAGTCTCCAAGAACCTGTGAGGCTAATCCTAAGGATGATTAAGTACCTGCTAGTATTTACTGTGGGAAAAAATTGGGGCATCATCTACAACCTTGCTCTTAGCAATGAAGAATGTGCTTTGCTTATTTTTCTACAATCTCACTTTAAAGGGGCTCTTATTCAAGTACCAAGAGGTTCTTGTTATTTGGGGGGAAACCACTAAATAAGGCTCCGGACATCTGGATTCTAGTCCGTGGCTCTGCCATTGTGTTCAGTCTGACTTAACAGCTCATATCTTTGCTGTTAAGTTTCCTTGTGTGCTAAAAGAGGGCTGGGTTTTAACTGGCCTGGTAACCATGTTGAGTGGAGTCTGGGTGAGCTATGGAGGATATTTATTCATCCTCTCCTTCCAACAGTTCACACAGGTGCAACTTTTGCATAAATCTCAGTGAGTTCAAAGCCTCACTCAATGTATGATGGACTCCAGGTTAATAAGATCTAAGCTAGGCCATCTCTTCTAAATTCAATTGATAAATTGTCTCATGCTCTATTTTGAACAAAGATGGCATTTTGTTTTTGTTTTTCCCGTACTGGAAATTGAACCCTGGGCTTTCATACTGAACCACATCCCCAGCCCCTTTTTAATTTTTTTTATTTTGAGACATGATCTTCTTAAGTCACTAAGTTGCCCAGGCTGGGCTCAAACTTGCAGTCCTTTTGCCTCAGGCCCCCAGAGTGCCGGGGTTATAGGCATGCACCACCACACCTCGGTTAGCTTTTTTTCTGTTAGACTTCACCCTAACTCCTGTGATGTCGGGAGCTTTCTGGCACAGTGCTAAGCACAAGCTCTCTCTACATATAATTGAAATTCGTGAGGAAAAGAGTTTTATGGCCTCAGCCTTATTTAAAGCAAGAACTTCTAAATCTGCCATACCATATCTCAAGGGTAGACGATTTTTAAACAAAATTTTAAATCTCTATTCAAATTAAAAAGCAAATTCAAGAAATTAAAATGCCCCTTTCTAAAAAGATACATGGAAAGAATTTCTCTTGCCATTACCTGTTTTTGAGAATCAGGCGAATGGTTGGCAAGCTATAATAGATCCTGTGAAGGTGAACATTAGAGACGTGACCAAACTGCAACCCAGAACCCACTTACTTATCACAAAGTGCCAACACTGCAGCTCAATCCGGATACTGAGGTTTTAGTTTAGGAAAAAACCAACTCACACATCAACATCTTGTCTTAAAAGAAAAGCATGAATGGCATAGGTTTACTGCTACTGGGCTATATCTTTTATCAAGTGACGGCCAGCCTGGATAGAGAGCTGTAGGTGCTGTTGACTGTGCGTATTAGCTTTGTTGTCACCGAGACACAATACCTAACTTCCATAACTTAAAAGAGGAGAGGTTTAATTTGGCTCACAGTTTGGAGGACTTGAGTCCATGGTCAGCAAGCTGCAAGACAGGAATATTATGGCAGAAGGATGTGGTGAAGCAAAGCTGCTTAATTTATTGCTTCTGGAGACAAAGCAGAGGGACAATGCCAGGAGAAGTGGTGTGGAACCAGATAGAGTGCCTGAGGTCAGGGCTCCATGACCTACCCAGACACACCAAGGTCATGCCTTATTAATCCAGTGAAATTGGCAAATCAAGATTAACAGTTACATCACAGTAGAGTGCATTCAGGTTAGTTGACAAAGGGAAGTTTCTGGGACAAATACAAGAGTATCTTAAGAAACCCAAGGAGAGGGAGTACAGCCCAGGCTCCGGAAGAATTGGAACCCAAGAAATTGGGATATTCAGAAGCAATGGTTTCTTCTCTCTGTTCGTCGGCTTTGTCTGCTTTGGGTTGTTCACTGATGTTTCAAAGCCCATTCCAAATTCCCTGCATGGAGAATTCGATTGTTCCAGTTTAAGGCTGGAGCATGTTCCAGCGAGCTGGAAGAAGTTGGGTCACATCATTGTCTGCTTAGTAGGAGCCATGGGCGCACAATTCCCAAGAAGGATGTTTGCATGGGTTTCCTAAAAAGAGACTGTCAGGGCAGAGCGAAAGTAATAGGAAAAGAAATGACTCTCACCTCTAGTGCACGGCAGGCCTTGAATCAAGGCGAGAAAACCTATAGCATCGGGAGCATCATAGTGACAGCCACGCATGGAGCACTGATGCTTCCCATGCCCCAGCGTCTTCCTGTCCCTCTTGACACAAAGAGAAGCTGCCTTTATCAGGGAAAGACATCCATCGCCTGGCCACTAATGCTTAGCACGGGAGGTAGCACAGTCTGTGACATTGGATTTCCAGACCATTCCAACCCAAGCCTTGAATTGCATCACTTCTGAGCTCTGCATCAGGGATCTCTGCAAACTAGAGAGTATCAGTAAACAACACAGAAATCCGTAAGAAAAGTTACTGGACCACTTTACCTGCATAGTAATGTTAGTCTCCATAGTTTTCTTTAAAGACAGTTGGGAAAGTGTGACTTAGCTTTGAAACTATCAAATTGTATTAATTAACACTGTTTGGGTTGCTAAAAATACAAATTCAATTGAACTAGCTTAAGAAAAATGAGAAACTTATTTTAAGAAATAGTGGTGTGCAAAGATATGACGGTAAAGGGACAGTTCCAGTTGGGCTAAAACAGAGAACCTAGTATCAGGAACCCAGATCTCATCTCCCAGATGGATGTCTCCGCGTGTCATTGTGCGCTCTCTTCTTTATTATCTCTGCACATCTTTGTCCTGCTCCGTTTCACACAGTGGAATATGACTGCCAACTATAGCAAGTTGCAAGCTTACCCACCCAAGAAAGTGATTTCTTAAAAGCGTGTGTGTGTGTGTGTGTGTGTGTGTGTGTGTGTATACTTTCTTCTGCTCAGCCAGAGCCATCTATGTGGACTTAAAGAGGAGTGGTGCCAGCCAGTATGCAAAAGTGAAGAAATAGGTGATGCTTTTTAGTATTTATTTTTGAGGATTTACAATACAGGTTCCTTTGTAAGAGCTTGACAGCAGCAGCAGTTCGGCAAGCTGAATCATTTGATTTCAATGCAGTAGGTTTTGTTGAGAGAGAAGGGAGGGGAGAGGAGGGGAGGTGGGGGAGGGAAAATTGTGGAAGTTGAAAGGAAAGACCTTGAAAAAAAAGGACAGGATTGGTGTCCTAACAACACATTGCAAAGAGGATGGAAGACCCAGGCTGCAACACACTTTTGCAGGGAAAGGGGAGGTCAGGAAATGAGGCTGGAGAAGTGAGTTCCGGAGATGAGGGACACCCAGCTCTCCAGACACAGCAGAGTTGGGAAGAGACGTTGCTCACCAGGGCTAGGATCCACCCTGGCCTGCAGAGCCTCAGTGGCCATCAGAGCAAACCCACACTTACCCTGACCCTCTCTTTGGACCAAGAAGCCACAAGAGGGAGCTGGGTTTTGATCTTCCTTCTCTACCTGTAAAAAACCATCCATTGGTGGCAGCAGCGGATCACTTTGACTCCTCTAACAAAGGGGGGGGGTGCTTCCATGGACTCCTGCTGCCCTGCTCTGCCCCTCATAAACAACCTCTTCCCCCCGCCGGACTTTCCTAACACTTCCGGAAGACCGGGGTCCTGACCGCAGAACAGGAAGGGGCTCATGGCGGTATAGTGAGGAATGGATGCCAGCACCCTAACGTGGGTGCTACGGGATACTGGGGGGCCTGAAAGGTCTCGCCACGTCGAGCGCTGCTATCTCCACGTCCAACTCCAAATATCCAGGAAGGGACACCGATTGGCTGAGCCTGGTTTGGGCATCACCTCCAGTCCGCCCTCCTGTGGACAGAGGAGATTCACCCACCTTAGGGGCAGCGGATTTCGGGAGGATGCTGCCAGTGGTGGGGCACGCTGCGGTGGGGGCTACGGAAGTCTTCACGCAGTTTTCACTCATAGTAGCACATCGTTGCACGTGTCCTAGCTTTCCCACTTAGAGAGTTTAGTCTGTTATGAACTATGATGTAACGGTGGACTTAAGATACTGGTAAAAGTAGCCCTAAGGTTTCTTACAGCTTGTCCTGTAAGATCTGTGATTCTCCACATATCTGCAGCTACTGAAGGAGTTAAAAACATACCACCCTGGCATCTTGACTATTTTGAGTTAAAGGCTCTTGAAAAAGAGCAGGTGCAAGAAGTTCGTTTTGACCTATTTTCTATTTCTTAAATGCAGAAGATGAAATTTCCACATGAAAGGCACTTTCCCTAAGCTAGAAGGAAAAGCAACATTTTCACCAAAGATTACAAGTCAAAAGTGAAACACTTCTCTACAGGCCTTGTTAAAATGATTCCTCTTTTACGCCTCGCTACGTAATTTAGTTACTTCTTCAAAATTTACTGTTTGTCCAGTTCTGTCTAAAATAGTTACTGGCTCTGTTTCATGTCTTCATGAGGCTCTCCTGCCATATGTCATGCAGTAAATAAATTTGTATGAGTTTTGCTCTGTGGTAGCAACTTACTTTCCAGGCCCTGCTGCAAAGAGACTCTAAAGGAGAGGGTGGGTCACTCAGAGCTGACCCTGAAAAGTCAAATCTAGGTGAGGCCACCACCCACCCACTGTGCCCTCCCTGCGTCCCCGCACGCATTCACACACCAGAGGTTGCTCATTTCAAGTGAAACTGGGACAAAGAGAACATGGTAAGATGGCCTGGCCGAGAGAGCAGGCCGGAGAGGGCAGGGGGACGTCTGGTCTCGGACACTGACAAGTGTAGGGCCTCTGCAAAGGGGCTGCATGGACTCCAGGCAGGGCTGCTTCAGAAGCTCAGGTGACAAGTATGGCTGGGAACCCAGCAGGGCACCCCAAGGATTTGCACTCTGGACCAGGTCTATGGAGGACTCCTCACCAGGTGGCCGCAGGAAGCATTACCGGGAGCTTTGTGAGGCAGGGATGGGCACAGTTGGACCTGCAGTGACAGATGTCAAAGAATGACAAGGCCAGGGTGTGTGCAGACAGTGCTGGTATTGTTTGGGGGCCACTTAGCACCCAGCTTTCCCAAGAAGCTGAGCGAAGACTTGGAGCTAGCAGCCAGCCCATTGTCAAAGTCCACAAGACTCTCCAGATATCATGGGCTGAATTGTGTCCCCTCCAAAATTCATAGGATGAAGTCCTCACCTCTAGTACCTCAGAATGTGACCACAGAGTGTGGTTCCCTTTGTCACAGTTTTGCTTTCCACGGTTTCTATAACCTATGTTCGGCCACCGTCCAAAAATATTAAATGGGAAATTCCAGAGATACACAACTCCCGAGTTTCAAATAACTTTATTACACTATATTGTTATAATTGCTGTATCTCATTATTGTGTCCAACTTCTTACATAATGTGGAAACTAAAATTTAGTATAGATATGTATAGAAATGATCTAACGTATTATTCATAGTATATTTATACACGGATAGATCCAGGACTATCCATGATTTCAGGTGTTCACCAGGGGTCTTGGAATGTGTCCCCTGTGGAAGAGGGGACATTACTGTATTTAAAGACAGGATCTTAAAAAGGCAATCAACTTAGAATGAGTTAATTTATGGTGGGCTCTAATTCAATAAGACTGTGTCTTTGTAAGACGAGGCAATTTGGACCTAGATGTGTATAAGCAGAAATTGGAGGGAAGACACAGGGAGATGTCTCCCTACAAGCCAAGGAAAGAGGCCTGGAGCAGAACCTTCTCATGCAGCCCCAGACGGGACCACCCCTGCTGTCACCTTGATCTCAGACCCCCATCTTCTAGCTATGAGAAAATTCATTTCTGTGGGTGAAGCTCCCCGGACCATGGTACTCTGTACAACAACCCAGCAAACTAACACACCAGTCTTGCTTTCCAAAGGAACTCTCTTCACTTCCTGTAATACCAAGAACTAAAAATTTGTTGAGTAGGAAAAAAAAAAATTCATTGACTAGCAACTGTGGACTGGAGAAGACTTTCATATTATCCATGCCAAGCTAAAAGCATCACGAAGAAGAGAAGAGAAAGCCACTCCATTAGCCCAGTGGCCTCACAGGTAGTGAGATGGCCATATTTTCAAGTGATTTCATAGAAACATTCTCTGAAAACAACCAACTAACTGAGTTTTTACTTGTACATACTGGCTCATAAAAATTATTTTAAGTCCACCACTGGTTTAATTGGGACTATCTTCTTGACTTTCTTGGGACTCCAGGCAGTAGGAATTTGGGTGGACACCCTGCGATAAATTGAGAATGCCGTGCTGGCTACACAACTCTTTCTCTTTGGGATAAATGTAATCTGTCCTCCTCCTTTGGATTTTGTGAATAGAACCACCAAACAGAATCACTCCTGAGCATCTTGCACATAAAAGCACGTAACACAAATGCAATTGTAAATTGGGTGAGTTGAGCTGACAGTTTTTTTTTGGGGGGGTACCGGGGATTGAACTCGGGTCCTTGTGCTTGCAAGGCAGGCCACTGAACAGCTGAGCTAAATCCCTGGCCCTATGAACTGACAATTTTTAAGGCCTCAGTCAGCTAAATTTAGGACACAGTCCTGTTTACTAGAAAAGAGTGATTTGTTTCATTGTCTCAATCTTTTTACATTTTAAACATCCCATTGACTGTATAGTTGTATCTCATTGTGATTTCAATTCTGATTTTTCTTATGGCTATAAGTTTTTTTTATTGACAAACATATCTCAAGATATTTAGAAGAAAGGGCTCAGGATGTGCTCACCATAAAAAAATGATAAAAAAAATTTAAAGTGAAGGCTATGCTAATTGCCCTGAGTTGATCACCACCAGGGCCATCCTCTGAGTCTTAAACCCTTAGTGGACTCCCAAGTGCTTTCCTATTTCAAAAAAAGAAAAAAAAACTGCAAAAGAAAACTGAAGAAAGAGAAAAATATCCCTAGAAAAGGAGGAAGAACATTTTTTGCCCATTTTTTTCAGTATTGATATTAGGCACAGATGGAAAGCCCTAAATGAATGTGCCTTTTTTTTCTTTCTTTGGTTATTTTTTTAGTTAAAACTTTCCTACACAGGATATGTTTCATTTTCTGATTTTAATATAGAAAAATCAAACAGTGGTTTGAGATATCTGTGGGTCAGATAATTACTTTTAAGATTCTGTAACTGAAAGCTAATTGAAATCAGAACGTCATTCTTTTCCAAATGAAGCAACAATGCAGTTACCAACAGGTTCAGCAAAACAAAACTTGACTTATGTTATTGACGGAAGTGCTAGAAAAACTGCAATGTGAAATGTTGTCTTACTCCATGTCATGAGATAAGTCAATTGTTTTGAACATAAAGAAACATATAACTTTTTAACTGACAAATAATAGGTTATATATTTACTGAGAGGTATACAATTTTGTTAATAAAAATTAGCATATCCTCACTAGACATAAATAAAATAATATTCCAAAAATACTGATTTAAAAGAATCGTACATATGTCTTTGTTGGGCTTTCCTTTGTTATCTTCCTGTGTAGTTAGAAAATTTTCATAATTAGAGAAAGGCTTCATTCTTTCTCTAACCTTGCTTGAATTACTTGAACCAAACAATTTTATTTTATCAACTTCAACAGAAAGAGCTGCTCCCACCCCAGTAAGCTCAGGGAAAGATTGACGGGGGCAACAGTGGGAAGCCGGTCTTCTTACCTCCTGACAGGTAGCAATATGTTTCTCTCACGAGCGTTCAACGCTGAGTCACCTTTGAAACTCGTCTTTTCTAAGTCTTCATATTCAGTTGCATACAAGTTTTGCAAACTCTTCGTTTGTATTTTCTCTCACACACATTCGTTCCTTTCTAGTCCCACCGTCACCCTTGAGCTCAATCCCCTTTATCTCGTGAATTTTCCACCTCTTTTTTCCATTTTCCAATCCATGCCCTGTGTTTTCCAGAAAAATTTTCCTCAATGCCACTTTTCTCTGCTAAAGAAGAAAAGCAAAACACAGCAGCAATTCCAATTCATCTCTATTGCTAAGAAAAAGAAATCCCAGATTCCCTAAATAAGCATTTTCTTTCAGGCCGTCAGCACTCGTAAGACTTTTCTCTATCTGGAAATAAGGGGATAGATCTTTTGTAAGAGGGAAGGAGACCAAGAGATGGAGGGAGGGCCAGAGAGGGAGTGAAAAAATTACGATGTGGGGCTGGGGATTTAGCTCAGTGGTTCCACCGACTGCCTCCCAAGTTCAAGGCCCTGCGAGTTTGATCCCCGGTACAAAATATATATATATATTTTAAGGATTTACATAAAAATAAAAAAGAATGTGTCATGGACACACACATAAACATTGTTAAATGCTCTTAAAGAATACATATACACCATACATATTATATATACCTCATATACCACATATATCACAAATGTCATATATCATGTGTCATGTATGTCACATATATCATATATGTGGTCTATGTCATGTATGTGCCATATGTGTGTCATATATGCTATAGATATGATGTGTTATGTCCTTGCACCAACTGCCCATGAGGACCATAATCACTATGCACTACAAACATGTACCAATAAAAAAGGGATTTTCTCTATCCAGATACTAGAAAGGTCCAAGATGTGCTCAGGCTCCTGCTCGCTTGCCTCCTGTGCCTTACGTCGGGCGGCTCACCCGCAGCGTCTCACTGTCTGGTGAGGTTGAGGGTCCGATGGAGTGTCTAACTGGGCGCTGGGCCTGCTGGGAGCAGAACTCCAGCCCTCGCCCCTGGGCAAGGGCGAGGAAGCCTTTACCTCCTTCTACTTTCTCTTCTCTCTGGTCTGCAACCACCGCACCCTCGCTGTGGCGCCGAGGGACATCCCTGTGTCAGCATCCTGTCAGCACCCGAGGATGAAGACGCCGCTCCCCTTTGATGGCGATGGTTCTCTGCTGATGCTGGGGACAGCAGGGGAGCCGGCATGCCCATCTCTGCTCCTGGCCACCTCTCTCTTCTGTGGACCCAGTGTCCTCATGGTTGCCATTATGCCTTTGGGGCCAAAGTCCCCTCCGCCTTCTTCTCTGCCTGACCCATTGGCCTGGTCAGTGTCTGTCTGGGCCAAATGAAGCTCGGGAAGTAAGTTGGAGAGGCAGATGCAGGACAGTGGGCAGCAAAAGGAGCGCGGTTGTTTCACAGGAGGAGAACGACTAGAGGGAGGTGCGCTGCCTGGCTTCTCAGGACTCGGTGCCCAGGAGGATTGCAAATTCAGTCAGTCTGGGCTATATACGGAAACCTTGCTCCAAAAAGTCAAAACGAAGGAGGGAGGGAGGGAGGCAGGGGGAGAGGTGGTGGCAGCATTAAGAGCCTTCAACGGGAATAGGGTTTTTATAGGAGAGCAATGGCTTTCGGGTCAATGAAAGCACCTAAGACAGGCCCAGAGGGCTAAAGAAATGGCATTGTTGGGGATCGATATGGATAAACAGTCAAACCAGCAACTTCTAATTTTATTCTAAAAACAACAAAAGTGGTTTTGGTTGTCAAGAAGAGTACAGTATCTTCATCCAACATTTGGTGGAGAAAAACAACTCTGATGTCAGAGGGAAGGCTGGGCTGGGAAGGTTCACTGACCCAACTGCTTCTGGTTAGGCCGCAGAGCTTTGCAGCTGGGGGAGGTTTCAGTGCTACTGCTCTTAGCCTTGGGGATTCTTCTTTCTGCTGCTTAGGGCCGGGTGTCTTCCCAGTCAACTTCTCCAACCCCTGGAGCGAGTCCGTGGTCCTCCCTGTCCTGTATGACACTAGAAACACCTCGGAAAGTACACAATCGAAAATATGTAACTGCTAACAGACCAAAAGGAGAAGCCAATAAGGCAAATGTACAATGTGCTAACACCACTTTAATGCCTAACTTTTTAAAATTTCTGGTGGTTATTGTGTATGTTTGAAGATCCATAAAATTGATTTTCTGCCCACTGGGGAATAAATAGGCTATTTTAAAACCACAGGCCCACAAACAGGTCCCCTGAGGTGTAAGAGTGCACACTTCCCTCCTGATAATCGCCCACGATTAGAGCAGATTCTTTCAGATACATAAATTAAAGCAATAAAACGAGGTAGCTATAAATAGCACCGCTTGCACGCTGAAGGAATTGAGCTGCGCACTACAAATCCTCACTCAAAATAACTTGGTTCTGTAGTTGCAAGCACTGATAAGAATACGTTACGGAATCTCCAGATGGGCAGAGATCCCAGTCTAGTGCAAATCTTTTCCTCCACATTAGACTGGATCAGACCTCCTGGAGGGACGAGAATCGACGGCTCTGGTCGATCACCGATCATCGATCACCGATCATCGATCATCGGTATCCGGTGAGGCTGGAAGGAGTGAAGCGCGCTAGCGGGTCTTTCCTGGCACCCGTGCTGTGCTTCCCTGAGGGGTGAGGAGCCGGCAGAGCTGACAGACCTCACAGACCGTGGGGAGCACTCAGGAGTCGCTTCTCTTCTGGCCCTTGCTGGATGCTTGGGGTGCCCGAGAACTTCACCCTTAAGGCGCTGCAGAGATCCATCCAAAATCAGGGTGCTATTCTCCAGGTCTGGGGCACACCGAGGGCCAAAGTTTTGCTTCAAAATAGGATGAATAATCAAAACCAGGTGTTCTGAAGGTTTCTGGCGGGTGGGTGGCTGCCTTTAAAAGTTCTAGAGCTAGGTGGGCCACACTTCCACTCCTGAATCTTAAGTGAAGCATTTCTTCCTCAGAACAACACCTTTTTTCCCATACTGGGGATTGAACCTCGGGTCTCAAGAGTTCTAGGCGCAAAGCTCTACCACAAGCTACACACTAGGCCCAGAACAATTTTTTAAAATATCAACTTCTGAAAAGACAATTGGCTAATTAGAGAACACGGTTTGCATAACAGTTGTCTTTTGATTGTAACAATTATAATCAAGAAGGCACACCAAAATAAATGAAGAAGCTGTAGCTCACAGCTGACTACTCATTCGACTGCTTTCTTTTGTTTGTCTCAGGCTGATTTTGTGTTTTGTTTGTAACGACAATGAAGGTGACAGTAATTGTGCAAGACACTCTCTAGATTCTAGCCCATCACCCGTGAGAACAGCAATGTTCAGGATAAAGTTTCCGATCATGTGAACTCTGTAGAATACAGCTGCGGCCCTATGGCAGAATAGACATTTCTATCTGCCTTTCTTTGCCTTAATAGTATTCATTTCAAAAACTTGAAAAAAATAATAAGGAATGAATCTGGAAAGACATACCCTCAAGAAATTTATAACCCAGTGTAGACAAAACCTGCTCTTTCTCCAGCCATTCCACCAACCACATTTTTCTCAAGAAGCTAATTTTTTAAAATCATGTTTTAGAATTATCAAGTGTTAGAGATGTAAACAAACTCACAAGTTGCCTGGCTCCAACTGTCTTCTCATATACCTTTAAAATTACAGCAGTGACCAGGGAAGGGGACAAGGGGTAAAAAGGAGACATCACAGTGCTGGAGTGACAGAGAGCCCATTGGGGACTGGAGCACAGTATGACAGGAGGTCCTCTGGGGTATTTCCAAAGTGACCTCATAACCAGGGGGAACCTGTTTGGTCCATTGATTCTAGCAAGAAGCCAATCTTCACTACTATAAAAAGTTAGTGTACTGAAGTTGAGATTCTCAGAAGAAATGTTTCCACCGACCTCAATGTGTAAATATCCTTACTTTCAGTGATGTGTTTTGCCAACTACACTATTGCCCGTGCCTGAAATGTGTCAGTACAGTTCTGATAGCTTAATACTTGATGAAAATGAGGCACAGCATTTAAGTGTGCTCCGAACCTGAGAGGAGAGCTTTACAATTTGTACATTAGTGAGCTGTGCTATGAAATATAAAGAACATTGGATTTTGATCTCAGAATCACAACTGTAATAAACTGTAAATATTCAGACATGTTTTGATGTGAGAGAGCTAGTACTTTTACATATATATTTATTTCTGAGTACAACCAGTTTACAAGGTAGAGATTATCTTAGAAATGAAAACTGGGAATTCAGCCTGGCCACATGATCTTCCTGTGGTGAAATGTAGAAATTGGCTAAGCAAGAATTTAGACAAGGTCAAACTTACTACAAAGTCAAAACAACAGTTATGGGGGAAATAGTTGTTCTACCCCTCATCAGAGAAAATCTTTTAATTTGCTTATTTTTAAAGCTTTTTAGTAGAGTCCTCAGGATCCTCAAAGTGAAACCATGGGAAGATAATCCAATTATTCCTTACAGACTGAATTTCAATATTCCTGTTGTCGCAATATCAACCAGAGAGTATTTTATATAAACCCCAGAAAGATAGAACATCTACAAAAAAGTAATTTAATCTTTCTCTTTTTAAAAGAGAATACTAACATTAACATAATAGTTTTGACATTTTAAAATATGAATGATTAAATTTTTCTTTATAAAACAATATTATAATTACATTATACTTTTTGAAATGTAGAAAATTAGAAGGGAAAAAATCAACGATGATTTTCCAGCCTAAAAAACAACTACCTGCATGCTCTGTCATTTGTATACTTTCTCCTCATGAATATCTTTTTATTATGCATAGTTTAAAAAACTGCGTGCACAGTAAGTACAGAATACCCTCTTTCACCTCAACCTTAATATAAAAGAATTGAGAATTTAGTCTTGACTCATGTTAAAGAAAATAAGACTAGACCTGCCTGTCTGCGATCACCCAGCGGCGTGCGCGCGAGCTCCCGGCCTGCGCGGGAGCTCCCGGCCTGCGCGACAACAGACCCAGGAAGGAAGGTAGCCGCGCGGGCGCCCTTGAAACACCCACACGACCCCCCCCCCCGTTCTCAAAACTCCTGATCGGGCCAGTCCTTAGACCAACTCTGCAGAGGCATAGGTTCCCATGAAGGGTAGTTTTCTGAGCTCCGAACTTTGATCATCTTTAAAGAAAGGGCAGGGGAAACCTGTAATAGAACGGAGTGGAGTTCAACCCTGAGGGTAAGGAAACTAAAGTTAGGCTTTGTAGATTGTGTTCAGTCTCAGTCGTGAGGAACAGCCATTGGCTAGCTATAACCAGGGGATTGGGTTCCGCATATGACTGTGCATGTGGTATAATATGAGATCAGAGATAGCCTGAAAGAGGACCTTCAAATTCTTTTTCTTTCCCTCTCTCTTGTCTCTTTTTTCCTCTTTCCACCCTAAAATTTCTTTCTTTTTTCTGTCCTGTCTCTCCAACTCAGTCTCTTGCTCCACCATAGTGTCCCTCATCTCCCTTTTTATTCCAGTTCCTGAAGAACTCAGACTTCTTTTTTTATTTTTTGTTTTTAGGACGGGTTTCTCTTTATGTTCTTTTCTCCAGTCATTTTACCTCACTCATGGCTCTGTACCTTCAAGGGAAGGCAAGCGCCTGTTACTGTTAAGGGGATATATTCCTGTCCTTATTCCTGCACTCTCTCTATCCCCCCTGAACTTAATAGCTTTGTAAAGATAGTAAGGTAATTCTACAACCTCTGGATTCACTTCAAACCTGCTCTAATTCTTTCACTTATCTAATCCTCTTGTTCTAAGTCGAACCCCCCATCCTAAATGGTAAAGATGCCATATTGAAAAGAATATTCACTGCAAACATACTATGAGCTGCTTCTTGAAATTAATCTAATTCACATGAGTTAAAGGTGATACATTAATGACTACCATAAGTGGTCAGTTGGCAAGCTGTGCCTGATCCTATTGGGCTGCTGAATGTATCAATTGGGACAAAGAGTGGTGATTGATTTAAAGAGTTGTTTTCTCTGATATTATGAAAACGAGAATGTCTATGAGTCATTAGAAACTCAAAAGCTAAAACGCAACTATATTAGGAAGATTTAAGTAATACCCAGAAATTAAAGAAGGACAACCCAACAATAAAAATAAAAATGAGAAAACACTTAAGCAAGACACAAAAACAAATATCCAGTTCACCAATAGCAAATAGTAGGACAAATGAGGATGAAAAGTCTGATAGTGAACCAACAGGACTCCCTGGACCCATAGCACAGGAGGTAACAAAATTGATCAATCAGGCTCTAGAAAAATTCAAATCAGAAATAATTTCCCAGCTAGCCAGAGAGATGATGAGCAAAATAGAAGTCATGATTCGAGACTCTAGAGCAGAAACTGAGAAAAAAATAGATGAGCTCAAGACTGTGATAGAAGCCATGAAGACTCAGCATAAGAAAGACATGGAAACAATGAATGCCCAACAGAGGAAAGAAATGGAATCCATAAAACAGATTCAAACAGATATCCAGGAGATTAAAAACTCTATTGAAAGTGTACGAAACAGAATAAAAGATTGCGAAGATAGAATTTCAGATATAGAAGATAGGATAGCAGTCAGTGACCGTGAAAAAAGAGGTCTATTAAAAACAGTAAGGGATCATGAGAAATCAATCCAACAACTCCTAGACGATACAAAGAAAAATAACATAAGACTGATAGGAATTCATGAAAAAACAGGAGAAAACACAAATGATATAAAAAAGCTCTTCACAGAATTAATGACAGAAAACTTCCCAAACAGAAGGGAAGAATTAGACATACAGATAAGTGAGGCATATAGAACCCCAACTAGCCACGATCAAAAAAAATCTACACCTAGACATATAATAATCAAGATTCCAGAAATCCAACAGAAAAACAAAATACTACAAGCAGTAAGAGAAAAGAAACAAATCACATGCAAAGGGAAGCCCATTAGAATCACAGCAGACTTTTCAACACAAACCCTTAGGTCAAGGAGAGCCTGGAGTGAGGTATTCCAAGTCCTAAAAGAAAAGAATCTCCAACCTAGACTTTTGTATCCTGCAAAACTCTCTTTCAAAATAGATGGGGAAATAAAATACTTCCACGACAAAGAGCACCTGAGAAATTTCATGAACACCAAACCAGCACTGCAAGGAATTCTAAACAATATCCTAGAAAAGGACAACGAAATTCACAATAACATGAGGCCCAACAGACCAAATCAAATAGGCAAGGCAAGAAACTAAAAGGAGATGGGAGAAAAAGTAAAAAGAGTCAACAAATGGACAAAAACATGACAAGAATAAGTCAAAATATATCAGTTGTAACCATCAATGTTAATGGCCTCAATTCACCAATCAAGAGAAACAGATTGGCAGAATGGATTAAGAAGCAAAATCCAACAATATGTTGTATACAAGAAACACACCTAGTGCAAAAGGAAGTCCATAGACTGAAAGTGAAAGGATGGAAAACAATTCTCCATGCGTCAGGAGTCCAGAAAAAAGCAGGGGTAGCAATCTTATTCTCAGATAAAGTAAATTTCAAACCAAAACTCATTAAGAGAGACAAAGAAGGACACTACATCCTTGTAAAGGGAACAATTCAAGAGGAAGAGCTGACAATCATAAACATATATGCACCAAATATAAATGCCCCCAACTATATAAAACAAATATTAAGTAACATGAAAAACCAAATAAGCACTAATACAATTGTAGTGGGGGATTTAAATACCCCACTATCACAAATTGACAGATCTACTAGGCAGAAAATCAACAATGAAATAATAGAACTGAACCAAGCTTTGGAACACATGGACTTAATAGATGTTTATAGAGTATTCCACCCCCAAAAACCAGAATATACATTCTTTTCGGCTGCACATGGATCATTCTCCAAAATAGACCACATACTGGCTCACAAAACAGGTCTAAATAAATGCAAAAAAATTGAAGTCATCCCCTGTTTATTATCAGATCATAGTGCAATCAAACTAGACATCAATAGCACAAGAAACTATAGAAACTTCACAAGCACATGGAAACTGAACAACACTCTCCTAAACAATCAATGGATTACAGAGGAAATTAAAGAAGAAATTAGACAGTTTTTACAAATAAATGAGAATGCCAATACAACATACAGGAATCTTTGGGACACAATGAAAGCAGTTCTACGTGGAAAATTCATAACATTGAATGCCCACACTAGGAAAACAGAGCGGGCTCAAATAAACAACTTAACGATGAAACTTAGACTCCTAGAAAAACAAGAGCAAGAAAAACCCAAAGCTCGAACAAGAGAGGAAATTATAAAGATCCGAGCAGAAATCAATGCAATTGAAATTAAGAAAACGATACAAAAAATAAATGAAACAAAGAGCTGGTTTTTTGAAAGAATAAATAAAATTGACAAACCCTTAGCTAATCTTATCAAAAAAAGGAAAGAAAAGGCTCAGATCCATGCAATTAGGAATGAAAAAGGCGAAGTCACAACAGATCCGAAAGAAATCCAGAGGATCATGAACACCTACTTTGAGAACCTGTACTCTAATAAAATGGAAAACACAGAAGAAATGGACAGATTTCTAGATACTTATGAATTACCAAAGTTGAACGAAGAAGATAAAAACATTTTAAACACCCCAATCACAATCAGTGAAATTGAAAATGTAATTAAAAACTTACCAACAAAGAAAAGCCCAGGCCCTGATGGATTCACTGCTGAATTTTACAAGACATTTAGAGAAGAACTACTACCATTACTCTTCAAACTTTTCAATGAAATTGAAAGAGAAGCTATACTTCCAAATTCATTCCTGGAAGCAAGTATCACTCTGATTCCCAAACCAGAGAAAGATACAACCAAAAAGGAGAACTACAGACCAATCTCCTTAATGAATATAGATGCAAAAATCCTTAATAAGATACTAGCAAACAGAATACAGAGGATTATTAAGAAGATCATCCATCATGACCAAGTCGGATTTATTCCAGAGATGCAAGGGTGGTTCAACATACGAAAGTCAGTGAATGTAATACATTATATTAACAAAGTCAAGGACAAAAACCATATGATCCTCTCAATAGATGCAGAAAAAGCATTTGATAAAATTCAACACCCATTCATGATAAAAACCCTGCAAAAAATTGGAATAGATGGTCTATACCTCAATTTAATAAAGGCTATTTATGAAAAACCATCAGCCAACATCATATTGAATGGCCAAAAACTGAAAACCTTCATGTTAAAATCAGGAACAAGACAAGGATGCCCACTATCGCCACTTCTCTTCAATATAGTTCTGGAAACATTAGCCACAGCAATTAGACAAGAGAAAGAAATTAAAGCAATAAAGATAGGAAAGGAAGAAGTTAAACTATCATTATTTGCTGATGATATGATACTCTACATTGAAGATCCAAAAAACTCCACCAAAAAACTTCTAGACTTAATTGACAGATTCAGTAAAGTATCTGGATACAAGGTGAATACCCAAAAATCAATAGCCTTTCTATACACAAATAACAGACAGACAGAAAGAGAAATAAGGGAAAAAATTCCTTTTACAATAGCATCCAAAAAAATGAAGTATCTAGGAATCAATCTAACAAAAGAAACAAAAGATCTCTACACTGAAAACTACAGCACTCTGAAAAAAGAAATCGAAGAGGATATAAAAAAATGGAAAGATATCCCCTGCTCCTGGGTAGGAAGAATCAACATAGTGAAAATGGCCATACTACCGAAACTGCTATATACATTCAATGCAATGCCAATTGAAATTCCAACACTATATTTCACAGAACTAGAAAAAAGAATCCAAAAATTCATTTGGAACCACAAGAGACCTAGAATAGCAAAAGCCATTATAGGCAACAGTCACATGGCACCAGGTGTAACAATTCCCAATTTGAAACTATACTACAAAGCCACTGTGATAAAATCAGCATGGTACTGGCAAAGAAATAGGCCTGAGGATCAATGGAACAGACTGGAAGACACAAAAACAAATGCAGATGTACTCAGCTACCTCATCTTCGACAAAGGAGCTCACCATCCTCAGTGGAGGAAAGATAGCCTCTTTAATAAATGGTGTTGGAAAAACTGGATATCAACCTGTCACAGATTAAAATTAGACCCTTATCTTTCGCCATGCACTAAATTAAAATCCAAATGGATTAAAGATCTAAATATTAAAACAGAAACATTAAACTTGCTGGAAAGTAAGTTAGGCAGAACTCTGGAAGACATTGGTATAGGAAAAGACTTTATGAACAAATCCTCAGTAGCACGGGAACTAGCAGAAAGAATCAACAACTGGGATCTCATCTTACTAAAAAGCTTCTGTACTTCAAAAGAAACCATTAGCAGAACTAAGAGACAATCTACAATGTGGGAAAAAATTTTTACCAGCTGTACCTCAGACAAAGGACTATTATCAAGGATATATAAAGAACTCAAAACAATCAGTCCCCCCAAATATAAAGACCCGATCCAAAAATGGGCATCCGAAATGAACAGACATTTCTCATACAAAGAAGTGAAAGCAGCAAGAAAATATATGAAAAAATGTTCCACATCACTGGTCATTCGAGAGATGCAGATGAAAACAACACTGAGATTCCACCTCACCCCACAAAGAATGGCTGCTATCAAGAAATCACACAATAACAAATGTTGGCGGGGTTGTGGGGAGAAAGGAACCCTCCTCCATTGTTGGTGGGAGTGCAGACTAGTGCAACCACTATGGAAATCAATATGGAGATACCTCAAAGAGCTTGGACTGGAGGTTCCATTTGACCCAGCCATCCCTCTGTTGGGTATCTTTCCAAGAGAACTAAAAGAATCATATCACAGAGAAGTATGTGCACCCATGTTTATAGCGGCACAGTTTGTAATAGCTAAATCTTGGAAACAACCTATTTGCCCATCCGTTGGAAACTGGATAAAGAAGTTGTGGTTTTTCTATAAAATGGAATATTACTCAGCCATAAAGAGCGAGAGAATAGATTCATTCATAGGAAAATGGATACATATTGAAGATATACTCCTAAGTGAAATAAATAAGTCCCACATGTGTAAATACCAAATAGTTTCCCTGGTGTGAATATTCTGCAACAATGCATAAGATTCTAATAAGATTACTGACATTTAGAAATGGGAGGAAAGGAGCTAAAGGTGTAGGGAAGGTGTGATACGTAGGGGAAGAACAAAAAGGGAAAAGAAAAAAATGTGAGAGAATGAAAAGATGAAAATAAAGTGTTTGTAGATGGGGAGGGGAGGAGGGGGTGAAGGGAGGGCAGAGGTAAGGGGAAAAAAATGAGAATCAAGACTTGCCATGTAAAGGTACATGATCCCAACAATGAATGTAACTGTACTGTATCCCTAAATGTACCAATAAACTCAAAAAAAAAAAAAAAAAAAAAAAAAAAGAAAATAAGACTAAAAAGAGATGGGTAAAAAGAAAAAGAATCAAAAGGATAGATAAAAGCCTCCTTCGGTCCTCAACTGGTTAATCTCTGATTTTTCCTGAGAGTCTTATTCCACTCTCAATTGGGCCACCGTTTACACAGAGCAAAACCTTGCTACACGCTGAGTTCAGAAAGTGCTGTCAAGTAAAATGAGCACCAGTGCCGTGGTGACGTTAGCAATGAACCAGGTGAGGAAGAAGAGAAATGGTCATAGTCCTATCACACCCAAACTCAAGTTTTCACAGACATGAGGGTCTCCCATACATCTGTTAGGATGGTGGAAAAATAGGACATGAGATTCTAGGGAGGAAGCCCTTTATCTTTCCCTTCTGGGTTTTGTGACAGCGCCTCTTCTAGTTGATTAGTAGTGGCCCCCAGGGACACCAAGTTGAAAGAGCAGAATGGCCAGGCCAAGTCCTGCTTCAGGGGGATCCAGCGCCCGAATGGAATCCTGTCTGGAATGATTGTGGGAAAGAAGCTTGAACATATAAATACTGGAAATTGGCCTGGTTTTGCCCAAGCTGTCCTGGAACTTGGGGTTCTCCTGCTTCAGCTTCCCAGTAGATTGGATTACAGGAGTGTGGCAACATGTGTGGCCCTGAGCAAGCCCATTCTGGAAGAGACGGATTAGCATGGGATCGTAGTTAAAGGACTTGGGAAGCCCTTCACCCTCACCTCCAGCTAGTAGCCCACTGAGCTTCACCGTGGGCTAAATCCAAAAGATCTGGGGTCTAATAGGAAGACTCCCTTTAATGGCTTCTCTACCAAGTCTGAAACTGAGTGGAGAGAGTGGGCAAAAAGTAAGAGACAGAGGTAGGAGGGAAAATGTCGCGAGCCGCAAAGTCAGAATCCTGCCAGCAGGTCCCAAACCCGAGGGAAGAACAACAGGAGAGCAAACAGTCTCACAGACTTAGTTCCAGGCTCATGCTCTCTTCGTAGCAAGGCCCCGTTTATTTTTCAGGGTGGGGTATATATAGGCTAAAACTGAAACCAAAAGTGTAAACAGGGTGTAGCCGACTACAAAGGTCCCAAGGTTCTACAAAACAAGTATTATGGGTTACATTTGCTAGGCAACAGGTCAGACCACCAGTTGAACTAGCCCGTTACTAGGGGCGACAGCACATCCGTGCTGGCGACATGACTCAAAGTTCAGTCATGGCTGTGCCTATGTCAAGGCTCACCATAAAGGCTCACCATAGGAAAAGATAAAGGAAAATAGCTAGCACTAAAGGCAAGCGCTTTCCCAATCTTCAAATGTGTTTATCAAATACCCCTGATGCAGGAGAAAATCAGGTGAAGGAAATGCGCTTACCTTGGGGCAAAGAAAACAGGCACCGTGCTAACTGCCTTCAGATATCTGGAGGGGAAGTTGAAGCCTAAGACCTGGGACTACAGTTACACAGTGTGCAATCTTGAGAAATAAAACTCTCTGAGCTACTTTCTCGCCAATAAAATAAAGGTGATAATATAGGGGTTTGAGGCTCCCATGAGATTATACACACCAATCCAGCCCCTGGGACAATGTCTAGTGTTTGAAAGCTATGGCACCAAGCCTATGGGTATTTTCCTGTCTTTCTGGAATCAACAACTGGAATCCAAAGCTGAGAGGAAGGAAGTGTCAAGAACCGAACAATAAATACATTTGTGTGTTGCTTAACGACAGGGATCCGTTGTCACCGTGTGAGCATCACGGAGCGCACTTACACAAACATGGGTGTGAGAGCCTATGACACACCCAGGCTAGATGGTGCGCATTTATAAGGATATACGGTCCAGCTTATTGCTCCCAGGGCCTCGGGGGACAAAACAAGAGGAGGCTAAGTCAGGTCAGTGGTACAATCAAAAGTCCCAGTAACTACAAGATACGTGAGGCTGCTGCCCACATAGCACAGCTCACTGGTTAGCACTGATCCTGTTTTTAAAGAGGAAATACACTACAAAATAATGGTAAAACAGTGAAATAGCAATGCCTACAGCAGTAACGTAACTGTTTATTACCATCATGAGCTGTGCATTATTACTTCTGTGTGACTGTCAGCCCAGTAGGTTTGTTTACCATCAGCATCGCCACACACGCACGTGAGTGACCCCTTGCAGTGGGGCATTAAAATGGCTACAGTGTCACTAGGGAATAGAAATGCTCAGCCCCACTATGGCCTTCTGGGAATACTGTTGTTCATGTGGCCCAGCATGGACCAAAATATTGCTATGCAATACACAACTATAAGAAGTAAACGGGACCAGATGTCCCTTGGAGGGCATTTTCAAGAAGTGGTTGAATTTGCTCTGCTTCTCCAGCCTTCTTGGGTACCACCTGTGTTATGGGTCTTCTCTTCCCCATGGTGCCCCAGCTTCATGGGGTCCATCTGCTTCCTGTCCGTATAAGCAGACAGGAGCTGGGAGCAGACAAGTCTGGCAAGTCACCCGCATCCTCAGGGCGCTGCGTGATGATGAGATGCTCTTCCCTCTCCCTCACTCCCCAGTCGGCTGTCTGCTCATAGCACAGATGGCCAGGCCTATCTCTGTCCAGTCTGACCAGGGAAGAAGAGAACCGGAAGAAAAAAAAAAGGCTGCACCAAGAGAAAGGCTGCAGCCACCTTGACCACTGTTTGCCGCTAGCGATGGTGATGTGATTCTACCCTGGACTAAAGAGATTCAGGGAAGGCAGCCAGGGTAGAGCCTGCTCTCATCCAAGAGAACCGCCTTCCAGGAGACAGTGAGTCACCTGGGGTAGGAGCAGGAGGCAGAGATAGGAAGGGAAGGTCCTTGTGGGACTTCTGGAAAATCCCTGGAAACACTGATGAGGAAGTCAGGGTTTGGATGTCTGCTAAGAGAAGGCACTACGGTGGCCAGCATGGACCAAGGAGGTCTTGCCACTTCAGGCAGGTAAGAAGCTCTTGTCCATCTGTCTGTCATCTCCACACGGAGAGGAAGAAGCCAGGTAACAGGAGGGGAGCCCCAGGAAGAGGCCTATACCACCCCATACTGGGGAGAGAATGCAGTCATTGTACTGGACCAAGATTGGGGTTTTGGGGTTTTTTGGGTTTTTTTGGTACTGGAGATCGAACTCAGGACCTTGTGCTGGCAAGGCAGGCAGCGGAACCACTGAGCTAAATTCCCAGCCCAAGATTGGGGTTTTAAAGTGAATCACACTAGCCTGGGCCTTAGTCCTTGAAAGTGGTCCAAACCCAAGCGGCTGCTGTCAAAGGACACAGTAGAGAGGCTGTGACTGTGTAAGAGATCTTAGAAAAATAAAATCACTTGGTGTTTGTGCTTCCTAGGAATTAGGATCGTTCAATGGGCCAGAAGTGGCAGACACTGATTTCATGGAGGACAAAGTGGCAACAGGCGTCTGAATGCTGCAGCGTGGGGGAAACGCAACA
Source organism: Fukomys damarensis (assembly GCF_012274545.1). Lineage (NCBI taxonomy): Eukaryota > Metazoa > Chordata > Mammalia > Rodentia > Bathyergidae > Fukomys > Fukomys damarensis. The sequence goes on along the minus strand of NW_022900938.1, from coordinate 8,040,600 downwards.
GGCATGAGTCACCCTGTGACTATGCAGGTGGGGCTTCCCCAGGGGCCTGGGACCACTTGGTGCCCGCTGTCCTCAGCAGAGGTCAGTTGTGGGGCAGGATAGCAGAATCCAGGCCCAGCGGGTGCCTGCAGGAGACCCCTGAGACAGGAGCACATCCTCCCAGAGGGACAGGGCCTGGACGCCAGCACAGACTGACTCTGTCATTGTCCCTGACCTTTGTTGTGTGGTGGTCGGTGTCTCAAATCCTTTGACTTCTGATATCCTGAAGGAAATGCAGGGGAAGGTCCGTGACCACACCCACACTGGGGCACAGCCACAGCGGCAGGAGGTGCTGGGGACTCCAGCTGAGAAGGGCCCTGCCTGGGAGTGACAGCGACAGGTTCACTGCCCATTGCATCTGTCGCAGTGGCGCTCGAGGGGCAGTTCCTGAATACACGCAGGCACCCAAGAGCCAGGTTCCTAAGAAAAGCAGGGATCCTGGGGATGCAGTTTTATGTCAGAAAAACTAATGTGAATCAAACCATCACTGCTTTACTTACACCGTACTCTATTATCCAACAACGGAACAAGCTACTTGTCACTGCAAGTGCTGTAGGGGTAAATGTTTTCCTTTTAGGAAGCATTCAAAGGGTGTTCCTAGGGCATGTATTTAACATTCATTTCTTGTCTGTCCAGCATTTTGCTAAGCTCTTTACACACAAACCTTGTTAAAACATGATATTACAAAATGAGGAAACTGACGCTTACAAATATAAGTAAATGGCCCAAGATCTTGTCACTACTTGTAGCAGAGACTTGGAAGGTGCGTACAGGCAGACAGACCCTAACTTTGGATGGTTGGACTTGTGAGTTTCCAACCACGTGCTGGTCTTTTCAGCTGTGTGTGTTAATGTGAGCAGCCGTGCAGTTATTCTGTTTTTCACTTTCAGTACAGTGTGCAGCAAATTACATGATGTATGCAACACTTTACTATAAAACAGGCTTTGTTAGATGATTTTTGCCTAGCAGGGGCTAATGTTAAATGTTCCAAGCACATTTAAGGTAGACCAGGTTAAGCTCCAATGTTCCACAGATTAAGTGTATTAAATGCATTTTTGACCTACGCTATTTTCAACTAATGCTGGACCCCTTGGGATATAGCCCCATTATGAGCTGAAGAGCGTCTGTGCACTAGAATGCACTGGTGGGGCAGGATGACACAAGCACAGAAAATGATTCATTGCTGCAGGTGCTCCAGGGCTCCATGACTTAGTGGGAGGGGAAGAAGGGAATGAAGGGGATGGTCCTGCTTCTCGGAGGATGTGTCCTAAAGGCTGTGACAGAGCGTGTAGGAGTGAAACGAGGAGGGGGCTCCCCGGGAGTGAGTGACACGCAGCTGACATTCCAGATGAGAGGGCCAGCAAGGTGATTCTCACAGGGACGGCTCAGGGAATAGTGCCTGAGGGTGAACGAGCCTGAGTCCCAGGCCACATCACCTCCACCAGATGCCACAGAGCTCTGGGTGCAGCCGGAGGCTGGGAACAAGGGCGGGACCTGTCGGTCTGAGGGGTGAGGCTGCAGACATCAAGGGGCCAGAAGGCAGCTGGAAAGGAGGCAGCTGTGGGTGTGGCGGGAGAGACAAGATGGGAGATTGTTTGTTGAGAGCCCATTCTGGAATCCAGGATTTCTGATGAGATGGCCTGGCTGGCTGGGAATGTCGGCTGAAATGAACAGAGAGTGAGTCGCTGGCATTAAAAGAATGTCTCAAGAATTTGAAGCTAAGTAGATTTCCCGTAGCCCTAAGAGTCCTTAATTCTGTGCACTAGTTGGCTGTTCCTGAAATGAATGGGCTTGTGAAATGCTTCAGTATCATTATACAAAAGCTGGTTGTCTCATTAAAAGTTGCTATGTTACTCAGCTTTTTGCAAATATACCACCAGGGTGTTAGGATCAGAGCCTGTGATTTTCATAATGGCACCAATTAAGTGTTTTAGGTTTGTGATGTGTGGACAGCGTGTTTATTTGTGATTTTAACACCCCAGAACCTGTGCGATGTAAGCACACAGAGCTGTTCGTTGGCGGCATACAACTGATCAGACTCAGATGCAGATTATGACAAGAAACATGCAGCCACCCAGCTTTAAGGATGCAGGTAGACACCTTACCTCAGAGTCTCTGAAAGCCTTATCAGCCACCAGAGGCCTCACGGGTGGTTGTGAAACTCTTGAAGCTCTAACCAGCCCCCTCCATCCTCTTTTTAGGTGTCTTCCTGGTATGGAAGACACAGGTGAGAATTATCGATGTAGAGTCTCATCTTGCGGTCATCTTACACAAGCAGAGTTCAGCACCTTAGTGGGTGTTGACCATGAACAACTGCTTTGCAGAGGTCATGACCTGTTACCCCAAAGCCCCCTTTACATTCTACTCTTTTGTTCAAAGAACAAAGAGCTCAACATCTAAGAAACTTTTGTTTAAAAGAAATTGCTGCCAGATATAATTATGAAAGGCCTTTGCCTTCTCCCCAGTAAGAAGTGTAGAGATACAAACAGATCAGTGGAGTTGAACTGAAAAGGCTAATTTTGATGTTAGCAAAGGCCATGTGCTAGAAATTGGAGTTTGTCTTTGACAACTAAATTGGGGATGGTTTTTGTCAACGGTTACTGCTTCTATGTGCCTCAAAGGCCTCTGGAAAAAAGATAGTTTTGGTACAGAATCCCCATCATTTTTATATCTTTGGGTGGACTTCAAAAAGATGGTCCTAAGAGAAATGATGCCAAGCCAATTTCAGACTTAGAATCTTCTACAGTATTCTGTGTCACAGACACCCTCCTTCCCTTTTGCTTGTTGGGAAAGGTCAACTGATCTCAACTCATTTGAGGTAAATGTTCCCAGCCCTCAAGATTTTCTTCTCTTTTCTCCTCAGGCTTCAGCATGGGGTGAATGTTTATGGTTGAGTTAGAAATGGCTAAAAGACAAAGAGTGATCATGAGAGATTTAGAATGGAAATGCTCACTGCTTTCTGGCTTTGCCCGTGCTGACAAGCAACTTCTCTAAGTCCCACAGACCCAAACACGAGCCTTGCACTTCTGAGTTTCTGGTGAGGCTCTCAATGGAAGAGACAGCAGAAGCGCTGACACCAGAAATTTCCTGATAAGGAAACTCTGATGCTTTGGAGATTGGGCCCCTCACTGACCAGCAGAGGGATGATTTTCGGGCCAGTGCAGCCTGTTAGAATGGATGAAGAGAAAGGGACCTTCTCCTTTACTGTGTGACCACCTGGCAGGAAGTCAGTGCCTGCCAGGACACAGGGCTCCCCACGTACTGCAGGTGTCCAGAGTTAAGGGGAGTCCAGTCCTGACCAGGGCTCTCACGGGCCTTGATGCATGTCCTGATACGCCCAGAAGGCTTCTGCCTCTAGACAGCACTTCTTGGAAACGTGGAGTAAAAGGCTTCCATTATTTGCTCTTTCAGGAAATGATTCATGGTATTTCCAAAATCAACAGAATCTCTCACACAGCAGAATATTTGAATTCCCCAAGCGAGGGATCGCACATCTTCACAATCTCCTTGTTCCTGAGGTTGGTGTCCATTAGGGTCTGATTTGTTAGTGATTCTGGAAATCTGGCTCCAAATAAAACAATGTGGATACTTTAAAAATTTTTAATTTTATTAATTAAAATGTTTTTCCAGTCTCCCTGAAGCACACTTGGGGTCCTGGCTCACTTTTAGGAGAGGGATTCCTCGAGGAGGTAGAAGAGGTGGGGGTGGGGGTGGGGGGCAGTAAAAAGAACGCTGGACCTCGGCCGAATCTGCTGCTGATCTAGTTTTCAACAGAGACGCCAAAACCAAGATATAGAACAAAACAGTGTTTGAATGCCACTGTGAGTGTTGTTACTTGGAAACTGGGCACTGTCTTTATCACTTAAAGGATAGGACTACGTCTGCGTGAGAGTGGAACCCATTCCTTTGTGATGAGTGGGGCATTCCAGGGCAGAATTCCTCTAAGTGGCTGGTAGGACTGATGACACGATTGGGGCAGATGTCTGTGATCAGCGAAGCTGCCCATGTAGCCTTCTAGAAAACATTCAGGGCTGCTCTGTAGGCTCCTAGATATTCTGTCCTACATACATTTATTGCTTGTGTCTAGAGCCTGTAGAACTTTAATTTCTGCTACTAAAATTCCAACACCTTCAAAATTTCTGGGTCCCATCAGCAAAGAAGCAGTGGAACCATTTCTACAGCCACCAACACTCAATTCATGAGGGCCTGTATGGATGCCAGAGTACCCTGACCATAGGACCGAAACATTGTGGCTAGGTTTCTGGATCACTTCTGCCTTCCTTAGGAATTGTTTTGTAAGTTACTTCCCTCAGCTTAGTGAGTTGTGGGTGCCTAGGTGATGTAATAGTAAAAAGGCCTGAGTCCCAGCCTCCATCTAGAAAACCCTTGAGAAGCCATCCAGACCCGAGGCTGCTATGGCATTGCCCGTGGTCTTTGCTGCAGTGGCTCAGTTGGGCCATTTTCCTTCCACCCAGCCCTGTTTCCCACTCTCTGCACAAGGTGGTCCTAGGTGCACACCCGTACTAAGATAGTGCAGCAGCCTCAGACGCTGTCCTCTGAACCATTTGCTTACTGGCTGGCATCTGAACTTGGATTTCAGTGGATTTATACCATTCCCAGAAGTAATATGAGCAGCTTATGTGCCTAAACTGTTTGCAAAACACTGCAGCTTATGCTAAACACCTATTTTCCTTCTGAGGCTGGAAATGGGTTCCTGCCTAGCCGAGGATACTCACATAACCAGCCCCCACTAAAAACCCTAGACGCCAGGTCTCTAATGAGTGAGTGTCCCAGGTAGGCAACATTTCCTACGTGTTGCCGTATATGTCCTGTGTGCATCCACTGGGAGAGGACCCTTGGTGGCGCGTGCCTGGGTTCCACTGGACTTCATCTGATGTATGTTTTCCTTTGGGGATTTTTCTTGGTATCCTGTTGCTGTCATAAATCATTGCTGTGAGTATATAACTATATGCTGATTCCTCTGGGTCCTCCTAGCCAATCATCAGACTTCTCCATGAACTTCCTCCATGCAAATCTCCATCCTCTCAGAAAACCTGACTGAGGTCGCCCCTTCCGTATCTCTTGTCTAAGACCTTCAGCCCAACAACCACCAGTAGTCTTGCTATTCTTCTAGCCACCCCCCCCCAGTCTTAGAATCAAAGCCCTCCACCCAGTGGACGACGACGTGCTCCAGGTATACCTCCATGAGGCCTCCCAATGTGAACTCTACATTGTCACCGTCACTGAGGTCATTACGCTTTGCCATCTGGCCAGCTGCCTCAGTTCCCTGATGGTTCTCTGCCCTACCCACACTGATACCCACTGCTGCCATTAATCTTCCTGGTGTGATCTTTGGAAAAGTGAGTTTTAACTTTAAAAACCAAAGCCACTTCCGTTTTTTCTTACGGATTTCAAAATAATATCGAACTTCCTGGCAAGGCATTCAAGGCCTCCGTGAACCGGCCTTGGCCACGACACCAGTCTCACAGCACAATGCCTTTGGGCCATGTGACACCTCGCAGTGCTCACCGGAGAAGCCTTGTATTTTTGCCTCCTTTTCCTTTTATTTACGCTATTTCTTCATTTGCTCGCTCATCTTCCTTCTAACATCAAGATTCTATCACTGTTTTCAACGCCAATCTTCTTTCGCGAAGCTTCTTCTATGAAACCTTCCCAGTGGTCCTCCTCAAGGCAGAATTAAAGTCTCATCCTCGTTCCTCTGCAGTAAAACTAGATTTCTGCCATCTCCTTTTCCTTTTGATGTGGGCCTTTGACAAGATGATCGAGGCTCCCGTTCCTTTCTCCGTTCAGCTGGATCAATAGGCTAACCAGCAGCTGGAAGAAATTCTTGGCAAGAGTTTCTTTTCCTGTGGGATAAAAACCATGACCCACAGTTCAGAAACTGTGCACTTTAGGCTAGTGTACTCCTGGATTATGTTCTTTAAAAATACTGGATCTTCCTCTTATTATGTGTACTTATTTTACCGGCATTTTGTACACACATATGAATGGTAATCTTTTCTTTTTCGGCACTTTATTAGTACATGTTTGCTGTACAAAATGTTTACATTCTTTGTGTGGAGTTGTACATGGATGTAACACATTTTCATTCTCTCACTTTTTTTTAATCTCTTTTCGTACCTTCCCGCTCTCCACCCTCCAACCTTCTCTTGTCCCCCTTCCCATTTGAGAAAGATCATTCTTCCTGCTTCTTGTTATCTCTATTTTATTTTGTAGCTTCTTTGTAATTTCGGTTTCTCACCTAAGACAGACCGTGAGATATTTAAACCTGTGTGTCTGGCTTATTTCATTTAACATCATGGCTTCCAGGTGCGTCCATCTTCCCACAGATGACTCGAGCTTATCTTTCTTTATGGTACAGTAGGGCTCCATTGTGTGTAGATACCACATGTGGAAGGTCATTTTCAAAGGATGAGATAAAAATAGATATAGGAAACTCTAACATTTTCATCCAAGCACCACGAATCCCTGGACACTAGACCGTTGCGCGCCTTTCTGAAACTCCCTGCTTCCTACTCCCAGAACTCTGTAGATTCTGTTTCCCCCTTTGTAGCCACCCTACCTCGGATCAAAACACTTTGTCAGTGATGTTACAAGTAGAGCAAGCACATATTAACTACTGGGTGACCAAAGTGCAAAGGTCATCTTTCACTGAGGAAAGGTGAAGTTCATGGACACAGCAAGGTTCTTGAGGTTCGGCTGTAGCCAGAGATAGTACAAAAAAGGACTCTGAGACTTATTTTTGCTAAAGAAGACAGGATATCCTTTTTGGCTGTCCCTGGAGACTTGCTGGGTAGTTGTGTGTTTGAAATCACTCTGAATCCTCATGATTAGGAAGACCTTTCAAATCATGAACTTGCCTGCAGGTTGAGGTAAATATTTCTTGCCTGGTAATGACAGATCCAGCCTAATAAAGCAGAACTTCAAGTGGCAGTGACCTTAAAAAAAATGCAAATCTCTCAGCTCACTGCTGCTGTCACAACAGACTCTTGAACAAACCTAGCAGAAAAACAAGAAGTACAAGAGATATGTAAAGGAAGGTGGCATAAAAATAACTATGGAAAAGGTTTTGGGAAATATGATCAAATGCATATTAACATCAGACACGGAGTTGAAAATATGACACAAGGGGGCTCAGAGAGAAAGCATATTGCAAAAGAACATTTATGCAACTTCAGGTTAGTAAGATCTCTGCCTGGATTTTTTTTTCTTTTTTTTTGTACTGGGGATGGAACTTGGGTATTTGGACTTGTGAGGCAGGCAGTGGAACCACTGAGCTAAATCCCCAGCCCTCTGCCTGGAATTATTAAGGAAAGAGAATCCAGAGAGAAAACTGTTGTACAGTAAGTCTGGGTCTAGGATCCTGGAAGTTTCCTCACCTAACTTCCGTGTGACTGCATTAAGATTAATGTCAATTGAAATCTTGGTATTTAAACATGGACCTTCTTCCACAGCACAGCTCGTGGAACAAGTCTAATGGATACCATTACACTGAAAGTCGTTAAAATCACAGATTCCACAATGACTCAAGCAGGAGTTACCATGTCATACATGCCAAACAGTGGGGAAGAGGGCTGAACTTGACATCAAGACTTTGAGTAAAATCGTTCATATCCCCTCACTAGCCCACGGCTAGAGATGGATAATTTGGGATTCCAAACAAAAGGCATCTTTTCTGCGGGAAATTTCCTTACAGTGAAAGTCAAAATAAAATTAGACAGAAAGACGATGTCCTTGCTTTCCCCTTCCCAGTAGTCTGGCACACGTTATGCCTACCCAGTGTCTTGAGGCGTCAGCCTCTGCCTTACGCTCTCTTTTCACCCCGCTTCAAGGGTGGGAGAGGCAGGGAGTGGAGAGAGGCCTGTCGTGCCTCACTCCTCACTCACTCACTCTCATGCACGACAAAGCAGATGTGGCCCTGCAGAGTACGGTACGAGGGCCGCTGGCTTGTACGGTCCTGCACAGCAAGGCCCGGGCGCCCACGAGCCAAGGTACATCACCTGAAACAGGTGAGTAATGCAGCTGTGCTCGCCTTTTCTACAGCTATTCGAGGAATTGGAATGTGAGAGTGTCACATGCTCGTTTATCTAATAGTTGACATTTTTGGAAATGCTATAGTTATCTTGGAATGCCACTAGTCAGTTAATACAGAAAAAGAGTCAGAAAAAGGAGCAATTTTTATGTCTCTCTCTAGACATGTAGACATTTATGTCTCTCTAGACGGGTATTTCAAGGCATTTTATCCTGTTGATCTTAGATCAAATGTAAGATGAAGAAATAACCTCTCATTCATTGACGGGTGAACAAAGAGAAAGGACACACTAAGACTCCGGTTCATCTCTAGTCCCAGGGATTTGACTCGTCTAATTCAAGCTTTATTTGGATAGATGAATTCAAAATGCTGTTTTCTAATGAGATGAAAAGCTGCTAATGATACCAAATAAGAAAATACCAAAGAAAAGTATAGCTTTTAAGAGGTGAGATCGTGAGAGTTTACCCACAAAGGAATATCTTTTTCTGACCCCAATGTAAAATTTGAAGGTGGTGTTCTCTTCTAGGGAATTGAGATTTTGCCAGTGTCTTTTAAGAGCACACCCAGTACATCTGGAAACTATTTGCTACTCCTCTGTGTTTTTCTTCATCCAGTGCCCATGTTCAGTGCCCTTTCTCCACGCCTTCCTGAGCTTCTTATTGGGAAAAGGGAGAACAGGCTCAAAGTGACACTTTTCACGGTTCCATGGGCCTGGACTACCTGAGCCCAAATCCACACCTCCTTTGCTAGGGGTTTCCAGGGCCTTTGGAAGTAGAAAAAGTAATTCCTCTCACACAAAAGTCAAAACACTACTCCAGATTCACTAATGAAAGCAGAGACCATGGTAGATATTTCAAGGATTTAATGCAGGGAATTGTTTGCATATGTACAGGAAGAGCTGGTGGGACAAAGAGAAAAAGGGGCGACCTGAGACATCTGAAAGCTCCTAATGTGTCTAGGCTAACACCGGGCAGCCTGTTTCTGGGAAGCTATGGGTGTTAATGTTTCAGGGACTGAATTTTCAAAATTGCTCCTCTCTGGCTCGTGGTGCAAGTAACAAACAGTTTCCACTACTGAGGCTGCTGGATTTGCAGTTATGCTGCCCCCCCTGCTGTGACAGTAGCTGCAGCTGAATTTAGAAGTAGAAAGTTTCTCCCTTGCTCCAACTTCTGGACTTTCCCAGTGCCTGGGATTGGCAGATACTAATAGGACGCTAATGGCAAGGAGAATGAGAGATGGAATTTGAAGACCTCTAACATTAAGTAATATAGAATAGTGTATAAAAAGGCTATGTATGAAGCTGAGATACCAAGTAAGGAGGCACCAAAGATAAATAAGGCAACACAACAGATAAAAAATCAACACTGCTTGCTACAAAGCAAAGCTTTCTAAGCTTTCTTGGGAACAGAGCTCATATTGAAGTTGGGATAAATGGAGGAGATTTGGGGTTCTATGAAGATTGGTAAAAACATCTATTATTCTTTATAACTATGGTGAATACGGATAATATGAAATATAAGTGGAGACAATAGATGTTGTATTTGTCTGAGATTTCCAAATAAAATGTTTTGAAATGTTAACGATAACTTCAATTTGCTTCCCTAAACAGAACTTATTGTATAAGGCGATTTATGCTTGAAATGCCTACATGTAATTCTCAGTACTCTTCAGTGAAGAATGCTTCAAATCCTGCATAGCCTGAATTTGTGAGAAGCTATTCACAGGTGGGTGGCATACAAAGTGAAGACTTTCAGAAACAATAATTCAGAAGTTCACTGCCATTGAGAACATATTTGAAGAATGACAGCTCTTCCTTTAATGACAAGCATAATACTGACGTTTCTTGTGATGATGGTTATTTATTTTAAAAATTACAACTCAAATAATGTGTTCTTATCCCACATACTTTGTATCATTACCTAGCAGCTAGCTTACATGTTCCCGAAGGACACATTGGCTACAAATAGATGGAAGGTGTGATAGTTGTGATATCAAATTGTGATGTCCACTTGAATGGATTAGAAAGTACCTATGGGATCACGGGAGTACATTTCTGGGCGTATCTGTGGATGATTGACATGTTGGTCACAAATTGAGGAGGGAAGACTTACCCAGATGTGGGGGGCATCAATCAATAGGCTTATAGCCTGGATAGAATAAAAAGGGAAAGAAAGAAGTCTACCCTTTTGCTTTTTTAGCATTCTTGTGAGGCCACTTTTTTACCTTATAAATCTTTCATATTAAATCTGTTCCTCCAGAGAGGAGTAACTGATATAGGAAGATTAAATAAATGTGAAAATAGGCATTTAGGGTTAATGCTGAATTGGGAGCTACAGCAGTCAGAACCCCTTATCTAGGCTCCCAAGCCAACCTTCCCTGCTCCTTGCCACCCAGTACACAAGCTCCCTCGGCAGGACTACATCTCCTCACGGCTCAGCCCATGCTGAGTGGCCCATGAAGGAGGTGTCTAGTGGTAAAGTACTCCTTGACTCTAATCCTGTACCATGGCAGAGTAGAGATAATGGGATTGTTCTGTTTTCCCTCTGCAGGAACCTTCACACCTCGTACTCTATCAGCATCTCACAATACAGGAACACCCACTTGTGTGCACAAATCGGGCCACTCTATCTCCAGGATCAGCAAGAAGAGTTGTTTCTCTGCCATGGGGTTCAGAAGTTTGAGTCTAGATGTGTGTGAATCTCCTTTCATTGATTTGTAGAATCATTTTCATCTCCAATATAGAGCGGCATACCCTGACAGAAATTCCATGTTTCAGTATCTCTCTCTAGTAGAACTTTGCATTGCAACTTTGAAATAAGAATGCTGGGAAAATATCCTTTGACTAGTGTGGTTGGCAGCTCTACCATGGCTCTCATGGATCCTGGCCTCCTGGTGTCTGTCCCAAGAGTATAGATTGGATTTGTTTGTTTGCTTCTAATAAGTAGAGTATGACAAATAGTGATGGAATATTGTCTTAGTCCATTTAGGGTACTCTAAAAAAAATACTATAGACCAGGTAATTTATAAATACTTCTATTTACAATAGAAGTATGTTGCTTACAGTTTTGAAGGCTGGGAAGTCTAAGGTTGAAGCCACTGGCAGATTTGGTATTTGGTGAGGGCTTATTTTCTACTTCCAAGATGGCAGCTGCTTCATGGTGGAAGGGAGCAGAACAGCACCTTTCTGCCTCTTTTATTGGGCCCAGCACTAACCTTATTCACTAAAGTGGAGCGCTTATGACTCAATTAGTTCCCCAAAGGTCACACATCTTAATACGATCACATTAGGTGTTAAATTCCAACGTAAGGATTTTGGGAAAACACTGATATTCAGATGTCACCACCAGGATGAGAAGACTAAAGGACTTAGCTTCCATTTTGCTGTCCCTCTCTTGGTCTCTTGCTGCTCATTCTGGCTGAGGTAATGAACTTCCTCTTGGAGAGGCCCCAGGGGAAGACACAGAGAAAGATCTCCAGCTATCAGCCAGCAGAACCCTGAGGTCCCTAATGTGAGAATCTGGGAGGAATGGAACTCTGCTGACAAGAGTGGCAATGAGGTGTGAGTTGGAATTCTCCAGCAGGACACTGAGGAAAAACAGTTTATTTTGGGCATAAGGTAGGAAAACAACAAGGGACAAGAGAAGCATCCTTCTGTCCCTTATATTGTATCCATGCTACTGGGTGGTGCCAAACCAATCAATGGACTCATTTAGTAATCACCCACCCTTAATCCCAGGGTCACACACCCTAGATCCTGCCACCTCTGACCCCACCCCCATGGCTGCATGAGGCTTTGGGGGGACATCTAATGCAAGCCATAACACCAGGCGAGAAGAGGTACAGGGATTTTTCCAAAGTCACAAAGCTGACAATGTCTCTAAGCATGGTTCAATTAATGACTCCCAGGTGAGGCTCCCTTGGGCCCTTACAGGACACTCAGGGTGGCATTGGGGGTAGAGTGGCTCAAGACTTCAGTAAATATTACTTGAATATAAAATCATCCATGCCAGATAAATGTTTTCATTTATTGCCACAACAACTGCTGTTAACTCCCTTTTCAAAAGATTAAGATGAATAAAGTGGTCTGTGTGTGTTTAGATCTTCATTATGTCATTTTAAAAATAACCATGAGTTCTGGATATTTTTAAAAATGTGCCACCTAATGCTAAGCTTTCAAAACAATACCGTATCTGCTACTGGAAAATGAAAGCAGGATAATATATATAATTGTGTGCATGCATTAAATACATAGCAGTAACCACTTCTAGAGCCTTAGGTGTAGAGATAAGACGTGTGGCAGAAGCAGAATTTCAGACTTGTCTCCTATAAACGGTGACCCAGGAACACTGTTAGGTGGCATATCTTGCGATGGAATTCTTATGAAACAGGCCAGCCCACTTAACACTAACAAAGGAGACAAGAAATACTATTTTGGATACCAACTAAAGGAGATTGTCAAAATTGATTTTAAACATTTTTTAAATGATTATACGCTACCTACAAAACTTCAATTGAAATATAATGATACAAAAGGATGGAAAAACATAAGTGTAAGATAGGAACACGAAATAAATCTAGAATGGCTGTATTAATACCCAAGTAGATTTTAGTGCAAAGAAATTTAGCAGGGCAACAGAGGGACATTTTATAATGACAACTGGATCTATTTACTAAGAATCTTAAATACAAATTTTCTTAACAATAGAGCCTCAAAATATATGAAATAAATACTGACAGAACTTATATAGAATAGGAAAATTCACATTTATTGCTGGAGACGTCAATACTCCTTTTTCAGTAATCTCTAGGACTCGCAGATAATTAGAAAGTATACATATAGAGTAGGGTTGGGAATTTTTTTTTTTTCAACAAAGTCAGACACTAAATATATTGTCTTTGCAGGCACATACAGTCTCTGACTCAATTTTTTTTCTCAGCCCTTTCTGTGGTTGAGGGAGCACAAAGGTTATAAGCCAACTTGATTTGTGAGTTTTATTTTGTTGCTCACTCTGGGTGTAGACTTGAACAACATTATCTACCCAATGGATCTAATAGCACTGATAGAACACTCTGCCCCACAATGGGACATATTCTTTTCAAGGCACAAAGAACACCACCAATGCTGGGCACGGTGGTGCATGCCTGTAATCCCAACAACAATGAAAAAGAACACCAAGTTAGACCATATCTTCATTTAAAAATTTCAGCAACTTGAAAATATTTAGAATCCTAAAAAGTATGTACTCTGATCATGGAATGAGATCAATAATTGGAAAAATATCTAAATAGTTAGAAATTTAAAAATGTAATTCCAACAAATCCAGGGTCAGTGAGGTAGTTTCAGAAAAATGAGAAAATATTTTGAACTCACCAAATATGAAAACAGGTAAAAAAAATGTGTGGAATGCACATGAACCATGGGTTAGAGGGAACTGTAGAGCACTGAATTCTTCTACTAAAGTCAAATAAGGTCTCAAATTCCACTTTAAGAACAACAACAACAAAGTGCATAACTTAGAGCGAGGATAAGCAATGAGGTAATAAAAATCAAAGCACAAACCCATGAAAGAAAAACAGAAAAATAAAGTCAACAAAACTGAAATTGGTTCTCTGAAAAGATCAATAAAAATTTATAAACGTCAAGCTTGACTGACAAAATGAAAGAGATTACATAAATTACTAATTCTAAGAATGGAAAAGGGGGTATCACTATAGATACAATAGACATTAAAATAACAGAGATACTATTAACAACCCTACGTGCATATATCTGACAACTTTGAGAAAATGAATCAATTCCTCAAAAACCTCAAACTGCCAAAATTCACCCAAGATAAAATAGATAATCTGAATAATCTTATAAGTGTTAAATCCATTATATTTACACTTCTAAAGCTTTTTGAAAACAAATCACCAGATGGAGGTGGTAAATCCAACCAAAATATTTAAGGAAATGACAATTTTACACAATGCCTTCAGAAAATAGGATAAGGAACATTTTCCAATTCATTTTGTTATCTCAGCTTATCCTGATACCCAAAACCATAAACATTTAGCACAAGGAAATATGAAAGATCAAGATTCTTATGAACATAGATGAAAAATCTTTCACAAAATCTTAGCAAGCTGGATTAAGCAATTGCATGGAAAGAATCACACTCCATAACCAAGCACAATGTTTTCTGAATGCAAGGCTGGTTTGCTTTTTAAAAATTGATTAATGTAGCAGGGCATGGTGGTACATGCCTGTAATCCCAGCTACCAGGAAGGCTGAGGCAGGAAAGGCATGTGTTCAAGGCCAATTTAGAAAGGAAGAAATGGAAGGCACTAAGGAGCCCTGGTCTATAAAGTCCCTGATTAGGAATCAAGGTATATGAACCAGCATCCTTGACTCTCTGGTTCCTCTAGAATCTTGGTTTCATTCTCGAAGACACCACTTTTTTTTTTAATGAAAGGTAGAATGTTTTTGCAAGTGTTGAGTCTTAGCATGCTTCTTGCCAGTAGTATATGGAAGTCCAATGGCCTCATCATTTTGTACAATGTTGGGCTCTTTGAAACTGACGGTGTTAAACAGGTATAATTCTTTCAAAAATTCATGGACCTCTTGCAAATCCCTTTAGCCTTTATCCCAGTAGACAAGAGCCACCACACCTGCAAAACCCCTTCTTTACCTAGTGCTTCTGCAGAAACTGCTGAGGGACAAATTCTTAAACTTCTCTGAGATCCTGGTGTGTGATTAAGGATTAGTGAAGCACACCCTTAATCTTTTTAAAGGACTGGGATTGATGGAATGGCATTGGGAGGAACTGCCTTTGCTTTTTGAGGATCTCAGGGAAACATTTAACATTCACTTTCTTGGATTCCTCTTTAACTTGTTCTCCAGCCCGTGCTCTGGATTTGAACTTGACTGAAAACCATTTCTTAATTTCATCATCTTTCACTGTCTGAAGAGGCTGAGAATTTTCAAAAATATCTATTTGCTGTTACCTCAATTTATGTTTTTCCTTTTGCATTTTACTAGATGCAACAAGAAGGAATCAGGTTGCATCTTCAACACTTTGCTTGGAAACCTCCTCAGCTAAATCCTCAGGTTTGTGAGCCATATTCTCTAATGTGTGTAAAACTACAGACAGTGGTGTTGATAAGATTTCTGCAGGGACCTAACAAGGACTGCCATTCCTCCAGTCTTTCTCACTCACTTGCTTTTTAATCTTCAACACTAGCTTCCTCAAAATCCAGATTTCTCCTAATCGTCTGTTCAAGGAAATTTAGCTTTTGTCCCCTATTTCTCCTCAAAATCCCAGACTCACACGTTCAGGCATTCATTATGGCGCCACTCCACCCTCAGCACAGAGGGGGACCAGAGAAGACCCATTGCAGACACACATGTGCAGGTGTGCAAATGAGGGTTGGATGGTCCTTGATTATAGGAGGCGGTTAAGTGGTCCCTATATGACCCTTGTCTTCACGTCTGATGCTGGGCCTTGAAGGCTTCCAGGCAGGCAGAGTCGGGAAAGGATGACGGAAATCAAGAGCAAGTTAGAACCCAAGTCATGAGATTGGAGCCCTGGGAGGAGGGAGGGAAGCCCGTGCTTACACTTCCTGCTTCTTATCCTTGGTGGCAAGAAGGTGGCAGAGGACGAGTCCCTCCGTCACAGAGCTAACACACGTACCTATTCTGGGAGTTGTACGCTGAAGAAGAACACAGGGGAAGATGCAGCATTTGCTGCCCCCACACCAGTGAGTGAGAGCCCCAAACAAATGGCTGAAGCCTTCCAAGTGTCCCACTGCCGGGTCCCTGTGGGCTCCTCTCAGCGGGAATGTACAGGGAAGGGAATTCTGGGAACAAAGTCCAGCCTGGCTAAGCAGACCCATTATCACTCATCACAGGCAGTCGAGACGTGGGAAGGGAAAAGAAGATGAGACAGAGCTCACCTTTCCCTATTTCAAGACACTTCTCCACAGGGCTACGTGGCCCTTCCTCATGGACCCCACCGCGGATGAACCGAGTCTGGAGACTGCACTTAATCACAGAGGAGGTCAGAGATGTAGTCTTCACTCCAGTCACAGGCCCAGGGAGGGAGAAAAGACAGTTATTGGGGGTTTCCTGGGGAGGTCTGCCACTACACACCTGGCTCTGCCTGGAATGTCTTTCCCCCTCCTCTGCTTGGCAAATTCTAGCCCTCCCTGCCATAGGCCAGCTCAATTATCATTCCTCCTACACAATCTTTGCCCCCCATTTTCCCACTGGGCCTTATGAATCCCTCCATTTTAGCATTTTCTAGTTTATTTATTTAGCACATTTTAAGTCCCTCTGTGTCTGACATTGTTCCCAGAACTGGAGACTTAGTGATTTAAAAAAACCCAAGGTCCTTTCCTCTATAAAGCTTGTTGTATCATATTATTTAGTATCCTTTGCATTCCAAAGATGTCTCAAACTGAAATAAAATAAGGCCAAGATTCTTGGCTAATTTTAAGAGTTTTCATTCTGGACTAAACACGTAAATCCAGGATACAGGATTTGGATTAAATAATTAAATAAGGCTTCAAAAGTACATCATCATATTCCTTCCTACTAATTGCAGAGGTAGTATTCGTGATTTACAAGACAGGTCTCTTTTGGGGAATCATGAACCTTGAAATTATCTTAGAGATGATCTGATGAACCCTCCTCAGTTTGCAGGAGAAGTCTGAGTCTTGGTTCACCGAGGTATTTGTTTAACATTTTATACCAAGTTAGAGTCAGGGCTAAAAGCAGAACCAATAACACTGATTCTTTCATAGGCACCCTTGATGTTTTGTAAAACAAAGCTAAGTAAAAAAAAATGCTTCAGAGATGTGTATTAAAATAGTGTTCCCAAAATTTATAGACTCAAAATGAGGGTTAAAAAGAACAAATATCTGTTTAGAAGAATAGAGAAACTCATACATTGGGATTTGCATATGTGTGTGTGTGTGTGTGTGTGTGTGTGTGTGTGAAGAGCAGTTTCAATGTGTGAAAAAAGATACAAATAATTTTGATTTAAACATAGTAGAGAGTGGTAACAGAGTTATAAAATGTCAACTTACATTTTAAGGGTAACATGAAATTTCACATCAAAATCTGTGTAGCACTTTTCCTGAAACAGCACGGATTCCCCTGGCATTAGGCTTTATTGTAATTTGAGGGCTATAGTAGTATACACACACTCAGAAATTGAAAAGCAGAGATTCAGTTGGAAACCAACATAAAAACAGAAGCCACGGTGCAGTTTTGAGCGGCCTCTGAATTCCGGCACACTCCCTTGCTCTCTGAACCTCCGTTGGCACACACCGAGAGGTGCAGCCTAAAACACCCGCCCCCACATTCACACCTTCAGGCCCAGCTCCTCCACAGAGTTCTGACACATCCGTTCTCCCTTCCCTCAGCCCGGGCCACAGCGTGAAGGAGAAATGAAAGTAGGGAGCACAGATGCACGATGCATAATTGTGTGCCACACAAAACCCGGGGGGAAAGCCTGTGGTGAAGTTAATGGAACCCGTGTATTTCAGAAAAAATTGCTTTTAGTAGAACTGATGAAAATATAGCCAGTTCTCCCAAGCCAAATTCATGAGATTAGAAATGACTAGTATGACTCAGAGTTTAATGCAGCCCATTTTAAAATCATAATATCTGAGTAAAGACAATGAATTGATAATTTTTTGAGAAAGAGGTATAAACTAGCTATTAAATTGGTTCTAACAGTGAAAAATGGATAAAATAATATGATGTTTTTTTATGGTGCTGGAAGACTAAATTATATTCACTAGGAATTTCAGCTCTGGAGCCTGAAGTCATGCAGTCCTGCCCTACCTAGATTTAGAAGGATACAATTAGATCAAAATCAAACTTTTAAAGTACGTGAATAAGGAAAATCACCAATGCTACTGCTAAACATATTCAAGCCAAGAAGTGTGACAAATCCAAAAATTACCAAGTAAGATGGATGTCAGGAAGTCCCTCTAAACAAAGCAGCCTTTGATTGTACGTGGCTGCTGCTGGAAAAAATCCTCCTGTATTCTTCATGGTGGATTTTGTTTATCAAGAATCTTCTAGGTTCTGGCAAGCAGTACAGCTAAGGAACATAGGGGGAAGACACACACGCTCTCCACTGTGCGTAGAAAGAATGCTCCTCAGCACGAACTAAAATCCTAGGGGCTCTTTTGGTCACAAGGGACAGGACACCTGACCGAAACTGTCTCCAAAGGAAAGCTCGCGGTTCATGTAATTGAAAAGGCCAGTTGTGGATCCAGGCTGAACAATTCAGCCGTAGTTGGGCTGGTCCCCATCGTTTAAGTCCGCCCCCTGCTTCTCTTCAGCCTCAGTCTCCCTGGAGGTTCTGCAATTTTTCTAAACTTTGAGGTTCAAGAGTAGTGGTCAAGATCAGAGCAGGTGCCTCGAGTCTGTGCACAGCCGTGAGCTAACCGCTGCAGTGAAGGGAAGGTGGTGTACAACTGGCTTAAGGTGAAGGCCTGTGATTCATCTTGGAGCGCGGACGGGGATGCGGTCTTGCTTGATGATGTGGTCAGAGAAGAGGGGAGAAAGAAAAGAAGTAAAACTCAGTGTGTTAAGTGGGAACCATTTCTGGAAGATGGAGAATGAGGAGTGTCTTAGTCTGTTTTCTGCTGCTGTAACAGAACACCAAAGATTAAATGGTTTATAAATGATACAAGTTTGGAGGCTGCAAAGTCCAAGAGCATGGTGCCGGTATCTGGGAAGGGCCTTCATGCTGTGTTCCAACATAGCAGCAGGCATCACGCGGTGTGAGAGGAGGTGGGAACGACCTCAGGTCTCTCCTCCTGCTCTTAAGTAGCCACAAAGCCCAACGTGGTGAGGGGTGCACCCTCGTGAGTCCACTCGAGTCTATGGGACC
Source organism: Fukomys damarensis (assembly GCF_012274545.1). Taxonomy (NCBI): domain Eukaryota; kingdom Metazoa; phylum Chordata; class Mammalia; order Rodentia; family Bathyergidae; genus Fukomys; species Fukomys damarensis. Next base: position 8,021,616 of record NW_022900938.1, on the reverse strand, counting down.
CGTCGACATGAATTTGGGGATTCAGCTTCCAACATGTTAATTGTAGGGGATACATTCAAACCAAAGCAGATCAAAATCTAAACTTCACGTGCCTGTTGTATTAAGGGGATATCAGTAGAGACATATTTTTATTTGTCAGCTCTAATAGTCCTAGGTTAAAGGTGATTATAGAAAGACACGGCGAATCCGCCATTTGCAAAGCCAATTTGCCCCTGGCTACTCAGCTTCCTTGGCTACACAGTGACAAGTGCACTACTCACATCCCTCTGGTTAGTGTGATTCGAGGGATGTGGAGGACAATAGCCTCTAGCAAGGTGATCACCTGCCAGCCAAAACTAGAGGGGCCGCTAGAGAAAGAACGACTAGAGGAACGGAGCTGGGGTGGGTCAGCGGCCTCTGTTACATGTAGCCATGCGGCTGGCAGAGGCATTGAGCAGTGCAGATAAATTTACCCAACACTCTCACGGGGCCATTGCCAGTAAAAAGGCAAAGGTAGAGCTACCTGGAAGGGACTGTGAAGGATGGTTAGAGTGTCGTATGTAAATGAGCTTCTTCATGTTCAGACCAATGATAGAGGGCAGACTAGAGACTCCTGGCCACATGCAGAGTGACTGAGCATGACTTAAATGTGTCTCAGAATACCTGATCTTTATTAGGTCAGAAACATGAGCTTGGATTTTACATATTGTATTTTATGCTCAGCTTTATTGTTCTAGGAATGATTCTCTCTCATTCAATCATTTCTCCATATGAAAGTGCTAAGGAACGTAGGAAGCTTTATTTGAATTAAGAATAATATTTTCAGTCAAAGGCATACAAAGGGATCTTCATTAATGAATATACTTGCAGCCTGCTCTAAGTGAAGTTATCCTAAATCAGATATGCTGTTTTTAAGGCAATTAGATTTCTTAGAAAATGCGGGGCAGTTCAATTTTAGCTATCTATAAAACATTTCAAACATACAATACCAATATATGTCTGCCTATTTAATTTATGTACTAACATATATAAAAGTTTACATGTTATATACATTATAAAGCATGCACCAAAACTGATGAATAGAAGTTCTAATATTTACTTTCCTTGTGATCCTGAGGTCCATGCATATGATATGAAGTCCACTTCCTTAATCAACAGCAGAATCCAAACAGGAACCTAGGTCTCCTAAGGTCCAGGTCATTTCCCCTTCCTCTTGACCTCGCTGCCTTTCTTCCTTTTACAATCTGATCATAAAGAGATTAGTTCTTGAACTTGGCACAGAATGGGAAGTCAGAGACATCCAAAACATGAGCAGGATTATACACGACAGACATTCTCTGTTGCCATGGTTGGGGAGAAGTGCATGTGGTCTCTGAGAGGAGAGGGAATGGTCCCCAGGTGAGGGAAGCAAAACAAAGGGGATCTCAGTCTCACAGTTGCATGGAAATGAATCTCCCATCGATGTGAAGGAGTTTGGAAGCGAACCTTCCGGTTGAACCTCACATGCATTTTAGCCTCCTGTGACCCCGAGCGGAAGTGTGTGGCACTCCTACACATCATGGCCCAAAGTCCCCAACTCCGGTGAAAGACAAAGTTAAAGATTCAAGAAACAAAGTGAACCCCAAACAGAATAAACCTTGAGTCATCCACATTCAGACACATCATCATCAAATTTCTGAAAACCAACAACAAAGAAAAAAACTTTTGAAATCAGCCAGAGAGAAAAAAAATGCATCACCGGTTGACAGTGGTTCAAATGACAGCAGATTTCTTGTCAGAAATTTGAAGGATAGAAGCAAGTGATGAACATTGTCCAAGTGCTAAAAGGAAGGAACTGTCCACCCAGAGCTCTGTATCCAGTAAAAATGCCCTTCAGGAAAAAAGATGAAGGAAAGCTAAAGGAATTTGCTACCGGCAGGTCTGCCCTAAAAGAATGGGTAAGGGAAGTTTGTTAGACAGAAAGAAAAAGATAATGGAGGAAAACTGGAGCACTGAGTGGAGAAAAATAGAGCAATAGAAATGGTGAATAAATGGTGCATACTGTGTAAGCAGATCTGTATAATATTTTGTATTAAGTTTATTGGTACCTTTTAGGTACACAGTACAGTTACATTCATCATTGGGATCTTGTACCTTTACGTGACAGGTCTTGGTTCTCATTTTTCCCCATTCCCCAGTCCTCCCTTCACCCCTCCACTCTTCCCTGTTTACAAACACATTGTTTCCATTTTTTTCCTTTTCTCATATTTTTTCTTTTCTCTTTTTACCTTTCCCCTACCCCTCCCACTGCCTCTGCTCTATTAGACCTTTCTTCCTATTACACAATATCAATTATTTTGATCCTTATTATGCTTTTAGTTTTTCACACCAGAGAAACTATTCAGTATTTATACATGAGTGTCTTATTAATTTCACTTAAGAGTATGGCCTCAATGTGCATCCATTTAGCTACAAATGTCTCTAGTTTCTCATTATTTATGGCTGAGTAGTATTCCATTTTATTAAAAAACCACATCTTCCTTATCCAGTCTCCAGTTGATGGGCAACTGGGCTGTTTCCAAGTTTTAGCTATTACAAACTGTGCTGCTATAAACATGAGCAAGCATATATCACTGTGGTATGATTCTTTTAATTCTTTTGGGAAGATACCCAGCAGGGGAATAGCTGGGTGAAATGGGACTTCTAATCATAAGTGTTTGAGGTATCTCCATATTGATTTCCACAGTGGTTGCACCAGGCTGCACTCACAAAGTATGAATCTATAGTGAGGAAGAGGAGGTCAGATGGCAGTGAGTTGGAGCTAGGGGTGGACTGTGGTTAGATACGACCTTATCATGGGTAATATCAGATACCTGGGGACTGCTATAATTTTGCAAGTTCTCATAAATCTCAACCTATCTTGAAACAAAATACAATAAAGCATGGCACATTATCTTATTTATTTATTCATTTATTTTGTACCGGGGCTTGAACTCAGGACCTTGTGCTTGCACTCAGGACCTTGTGCTTGCAAGGCAGGCAGTGGAACCACTGAGCTAAATCCCTGGCTATCTTATTTTTTAATTTAACAACTGACAAAGATAGAATGAGGTCAAGTGAAAGCAGAGTTTGAAGACAATCATCTGAATTAGCAGTTAGTGTATGGAAGATTTTGGTAGGTTTGGTGAGATCATTCTGTGTATCCCTAACCTGTCACCTATACACACGTGTGTGCATACTCACAGACTCATACAACTATATTCAGCTACATTTCAGTGTTTCCCCATTACTTTTCTAGGATGCTCTTTCCATCTACATCTCTTCTGTAGTTTTCTATGCTTACTTAGCAGTAGGAAAGTCTCTCACAAAATTATCATCCTTTCCTATTTCATTCTTCTCCCCTCCCTGCTCTTACCTTTCAGCTTCATCTGCCTAACCATTTTTTAAACACTTGCAGTGCTTGCTGCCATAAAATTCTAGTTTCATTTCCAATGCTTCTATTACTAGACACCACTTAACAACCCAGCATTCCCTGCAGCCTTATTAGACATCATGGGGTGCGGGATCCCAGGCTGAGTAGCACTAAGCAACATCAGACAAAGGAGTTACTCCAGTCACCCACAAACCACTTTTGCCTCTCTGAGACCCATCTGTCCTCTGGAGGGTGGTGGTAGGAGAACAGCACCAGAAAAGGAAGGAAAGCAGGGCAGAGGAGTAGGCAGTTGGGGGAGGACAGGTAAGGGGTGATGAGAGATGATCCCATTTATAAGAACATTATCTGAACAAGCCCTTCGTGATCACTTAGCCTTGGAGTGAGAAAAGACAGGAAAAGTCAAGAGATCAGGAGGAACAAAAAAATTCTTTCAGCCACAGACTCTTCCCATCTTCTTCTGGGGCTAGAAGGAGAAGAAGGGAGCGGGCTGGTAAATACTACTTCTCAGCCTGCCCGGAAAGGGATTTTAAAAGTTCGCCTGGTGTGGATGATTTTGAAGATCCGGCCTGCAGAGCGAGACGCCTTGTGCAGCAACCAGTTCACTTCTCAGAGCTTGGGATCGGACCTCTGGGAGCTGGCGTTGGCACAGGTTATTTCCTGTCAGAAAGCGGAGATGAGTCAGGCAGGGAGGCCAAAACAAAAGCAATCTAGTACCACACCCCTATCCGAGGGGCTGGCCACGGAAAGACTGAGGGGAGAAGGACTGAAAGAAGGGCCATCTCTGACCCGTCTCTGACACTCCTTTGGGGCCACATCTGGGGACGCCACGAAGAGAGGGTGACACTTGGAAATGTGTCCACCCGATGTCTAGGCTCATTTCTGACCGAGAGGAGGCCATGAACGCTGGGCCTCACGATGATCTCTTTTGGGTGTAGACAGAGAAGACTGGGTGGGGTTGAAGGAGATATGAGGACCCAGAGCAGTGTCCACAGAGAGGACCCTGGAGAGGAATCTCTCTCCTAGAGGACTCTTGGAAGCCTTCATGAGACAGCCAGACAGCATCTGTTTATCTGGATGTCAGGGTTTGTTTCTGAGCACACACAGAGAATGAGAGATATCCTTTCTCTTTGCATATTCAGACCTCAAGTTCTTTTTCTTCTCTCCCTCCCTCCCTTTTCTTCATTACTAGCCTTCTTGTCAGTCAATGAAAGAAAATGCCAAAATGAAAAGAAACCAGAGGGGAGAAAAGCAGATAATAATAATAAAAACAAGCTTGGATCCAGAGCTGCAGACTGCATACCTCACGTATGTGTGTGCAGGCTTTCAATTACGAAGACTTGTTTGTAAGTTTCTAACGAAGGAGCCTTGCCCAGCACACCAAAGGGTTGCCCTCCAGCCCCTCCTCGCCTTGACATCCTTTCACCCTCACCACGTGAAGAATGAGGCAAAAACTGGGTTCCAGAGGCCACGTTACCCCTGGGTGTATCATGCCACCTCACGGGGCCTCAATGTCCAAGCAAACAAACAAACAAAAAATTAGAGGTTAATATATGTTTTCAGGCTCCTTCAGAGGTGCTGTTTTATAATAATAGTGTTGTGACAATCCTCACTGAGTTCTCAAGGAACACTAACGGTCTGTCTTAGAGGTCACTGTCAATTTATAGCCAAGAACAGTTTGTAAGAGCTAAAACTTGGAAACAACCCATCAGTTGGAGACTGGATAAAGAAGATGTGGTTGTTCTATAAAATGGAGTACTACTCAGCCATAAAGAATGCGAAATTAGAGTCATTCATAGGAAAATGGATACATATTGAGGATATACTTCTAAGTGAAATACATAAGTCACACATGTGTAAATACCAAATAGTTTCTCTGGTGTGAAAAACTATAATAGTACATAAGATCCTAATGATATAATGGACAATGTGAAATAGGAAGAAAGGGGCTAAAGGTGTAGGGAAAGTGGGAAGGGTAGGGAAAGGAAATAAAGGAAAGGAAAAAAAATAGGAGAAAATGGAAAAATGGAAATGAAGTGTTTGTAAAGGGGTGAAGGGAGGGGGTGGTAAAGGGAGGGCAGGGACAAGGGGAAAAATGAGAACCAAGACCTGTCATGTAGAGGTACAAGATCCCAGCGATGAATGTAACTGTACTGTATACCTAGAATGTACCAATAAACTCACTGAGAAAAAAAATTTATAGCCAACATCCAAAATGGCCCCCCAGAGCCGTGCCGTTGAAGGTTTGGTTGCCCCCTGAGGGATTTGAGGACCTGAACAGACCATGAGGAGTCTGAAGAGATGTCTCAGTGGGTCACCTGGAGGCCGGACACTCTCTCCTGTCCCCAGGGACAAAGAGGGGCCCTGCACGCTCCCAGTCATCAGCATCAATTACCCCTAACAGAACAGTGATGCCTGCCTTCTTTAAATACTTTCAGGATTTGCTTGAAAAATGAATATAATGAATATTATATTTATAATACAATTTTCCTTTCTAATATTGAGTACTTATAAACACTTTTACAATATAAACATATGCAATACTTATACAAAAATGTTCAAAAATGGAGACTAAGTCTATGACATTATTAAAGTGGTTTTCAAATTAATAAACTGAAGATAGCAATTGTTAAAACCATCATTTCATTTCTTCTTGTTTTATAATTTTAAGAATATTTAAAGTATTAGATATGCTTTATCAAATCTAAGAAATATTCTTAGGTTTTATCCTTTCCATTGTGTTCTTGGTTTGGTAGAATATTTTCTAATCAGTGTTAAATACCAGTTAATAATTCACATATCAAACATATAAACATCAATCTGAAGGGCTGTGTATTTACTCAAAGGCCAGTAATATTTCAGTGACTGTACCTTTGTTGTGTTGTGATATTGCTCATTTTGATGCTGAGAATTGTGATGTCTCCCTATTCCCTTAATATAAAGAGGTAACATACTTAAACTATCAATTCGTAGCCGGGTGTGGTGATGCACACCTGTAATCCCAGCACTCGGGAGGCTGAGGCAGGAGAATTGCTGTGAGTTCGAGACCAGTCTGGACTCCATAGTGAATTCCAGGTCAGTCTCAACTACAGAGTGAGACCCTGTCTCAAAAAAACAAAACAAAACAACCACAAAAAAAAAACTATCAATTTGCTTTAAAAAATGGAAAGATCTGGTTATTGCTATTTGTACTGGTTCTTAGTCATGGATGTGGCATCGGATGGGGGATGTGTCCTCTATTTTAGCACAGTCTTCACTGTCTCTTGTCTTCCTCACACAAGGCCAAGTGGTAGCTGCCATTCATCAGTGGTATGAATGGAACTATATTTTTAAAGGAGAAAGTGCTATAATTTTTGTACACATGCTCTGTTCAAAATCAGAAGAAAAGAAGCACAGGCAAGGGGGGGCATATGTGGGAAGAAGGAGTTCTGAGAAGGAAAGCGCGAAGAAAGATCATTGCTACCACTTAATGCATAACATGAATATTACAGTTGGATTCATATCGTGCAAGACCCTCTGTTTGGGATCCTTGCTCTACAGTAATATGAGGAATAAATACTGTAGTCCACCTACCTTATAATTTATAATGTCTCCCCCTCCAAGAAACCCTGTAATTTCCATTATTATATACAGCATTTTAGCTAACCTCCTCCCTGCCCGCCCTTCCCTCTCTCCTTCTCTCTCTCTCTCTCAGGCAGAGGGACTACTCAAGCCCAGCTCATATGCTTCACAATTGTTACATCCTCCCTTACACAAAGAAAAATTTTACATTTAATTGAAATCTTAGCAAAAGACTTTCATTCTCTTCATTTCAATATGGAAGAAGGAAAAAGTCATTATTCTTTCAGTTGCTTTTAACTGATGGTTTAAGGATCCAATACATAAATTGCAACAGTAAAAGCAAAAATTTTTTCCCCTTGTCCCTGCCCTCCCTTCACCCCCTCCTCCCCTCCCTATTTACAGACACTTTATTTCCATTTTTTCATTTTCTCACATTTTTTTCTTTTCTCTTATGCCCTTTCCCCTACCCTTCCTACTTTCCCTACACCTTTAGCCCTTTTCTTCCTATTTCACATAAAAGCAAAACTTTCATATTGGTGATTTGAATTCTGGGATTCTACTTTTAGCTAGAAAATCCACATAGTAGTTAGAAAAATGTAATACCAAGTACAATTTATGTAGATCCCTTTTTAAAGGCCACATACAAATCCATCCCAATCTTGGCATTTAGCTTAAATGGTAGTTGGGGTACTGGTGCATATTTGTCAAACTCTCTCAAGGAAACAAAGATATCCTTTTATTTATACGAATACCTCATAGCTCTCTCCCTCCATCACCTTTTCCATCTCCCCTCAGGCTGCTTATTAAGGCAGTCACTGAACCTGATACTCGCTGATACCCGAGCAGGGAGCCTTTGGTGTGAACCAGACTACGGGTGACTCACTGGAAGCCAAATGAGCTTCTGTATAGAAAGCTCCCCTAAAATGGCACAAAAGCAAATATTTATAAACATGTTTTTTTTAAAGTATTGCAGCACGCCTAGGAGGAGAGATTACAAGATTGCCGCCCATGCCTAATGACACCATTATGCTAACGCTGAGGCCGGCTCAGGCTCGGAGACTTTCAGAAATGGGGTTGCTATAATTGGTAGGATGATCCTGACTCACAGGACGACTTCTTTTGAAATATTGCTCTATTTTGACACCTCAACCAATCTCTATTCTGAACGCATGGGAAATTCACATAATACTTGCGAAATTTTTGTTCCCTATAGATATTTCTTTCAGTAGCAAAGCATACAGAGGACACAAGAGTGGTTAAAAATGGGAATTTGTTTCTAGCTGAGCAAATGTTTATCTCAAATGGCATCCACCATCTTTAGCCCTCAAGTGAATATAAAATGGTTGTATCAATTCTGACAGATATTTGGATACATACCAGGTTCCTGCTTGAACTGAGCAGACTGGTTTTAGACCCCAGGGTCCACAACCTGCTGCTATGGAAAGTCAGCTGCATGAGAAGCTACTTCCAATAGTGACACTGGAAAATTAGTGTTTTTCCATCTGGTTCCATTTGAAAAGACACCAAGGGCTCAGGAGGTAATCAGGCCACAGTGTCACCTCTCCTGTTCAACCCAGAAACTGTCCTTTGGCTGTGACTTCTACTGGGGACCTTCAGTTCCTTGGCATAGTTTAAAAAGGACATCGAGATATACAACCATTATGATTGAACTCATGCCATTGAAAGCAGCCCTCCTTCAAAATTTTGTGTTATACCCAAGAAAGCAGTAAAGGTACTTACAACCAAGACTATCGAGATGTAGATAAGGAAGTTTGTTTCAAGGACAGAAAACTTCATTTTGGGTCTCTCTGTTTGGAATGTTAATCTACTTCCATAGTAAAACATCCTGACCCAGCCCAGTCTATGGAGACCATGATTAGATAAACAGCACTGCTTCCTCTAGTAAAGATCATGAAGGAGAAATAAATCTCCCAGATTTCTGGAGCTCCCTTTATTAAGTATAAAAAAATTTTTAATTAACCATAGAAAACAGAAGAAACTTATGGAGTATGATGCGGGAGGCAGGTAAGTAGGACCTTTTACTTCTTTCTTTATGTTCTTTTGTAGAAGATTGGTTTTTAAATAACATCCATGACTTCTACTATTTTGAAAAAATTACTTGAAAACCATTTATAGTAGTCACTTTCCCATCACTGGGAGACAATGCCCAATACCCATGACTTAAAGGAGGAGAGGCACATTTTTCTCAGTTTCCAGTTCCAGGTTGGCTGGCTCCAAGGCACATGGTAGAGGAAAAGCTGCTCACCTCACAGCAGCCAGGAAACAGAGAGAGAGAGGAGAAGCCAGGGAAAAGAGCACCCCTCACAGCGGCCCACCTCTGACCAGGCTCGACCTCTTAACAGCACAGTTCACTACCGAACTTATCAACGGGTGCATCCACTGAGCTGTACGGCATGATTCAGTTACCCTCCAAAGGCCCCACCTCTGCACACGTGAGACCTGTGGAACACATTTTAGATCGAAACCACAACACCATTTCTACATAAATAAATGTCCAGGGAGGCATTGAATACTTCCTCCTACACTAACTCTCCTGGACTTTCCATTTACTTCTCAAAAATTTTTTGCTGTTGGTGTTGCTATGAAATTGTCAGCTGTCATTTCGTACTGACAGAATTTGGGCTGTCATTAGCAGCCTCCCCTAGAATTTGTTTTTTCACTTGATGCTCCTAATCAGCTAGCTGACTGGTTGATAAGTCACGAAAACAACTTAACAGCAGTTTACATAAATGAAATCCAATGGGTACACAGTGAATATCCTAGGGTCACTCTTTGGAACAAAAAGCGAAAAAGCTTTCATATATTTATGTGGAGGTTTTTCTCTTACCTTTTTTATCTGGCTGTTGGCTGTGTTTCAGATACTACATGGCACTGGAAAAAAGAGTTATAGGAAAATAAAATGATGTTCACCTGTGACCTAACAAAGTGAGCTGTATCCTTTCTCTTCTCCCCTTTGAAACCGTTCCTGTGGCAGTCCAGGTGGCTGCATGTGATTGAATTACAGTTATTCTCATTCTCCAGGCTTAATTGAGATGAGAGCTATGAACATGTTGCTAGTTTTAGAAAACGATTTTAAATTAGAAGCAATGGCCAGGATTTGAATAACTAAAGAGTTATTTATAGCAAATATTCCTCAGCTTTTAGGATCTTAGTACTCTTGAATATGTATCAGGTTTGCCAAATCCATATGAAATAAGTACATATGCGGGCTCTAGTCTCCTAGGTAGATCAGACAAGACTCGACTGACTCACAGATACATGGAAATAGATGAAACAAGTCGCATGTGTTTGAAAGTAACACTTCAGTTAGACAAGGAGTGGGGACTTTTGACAATCGCTCTGGATGTGAGTCAGTGGGTAGGTATGTGGAGGTGGAGGTGGAGGTGGACACATCCATGGGTGTCAGGAAGAGACAGCCAGAGATGCAGGACTACGGTTCCATAGCAGGCAAAATAACTGTAACAGTAAAAGAAATTTAAAGGTACAGTTTTATGGAACCCTTCAGAATCACTTTGGATAAACCATGTCTTCCAACAGGCTTATTTAAAATACCAATTACTTCCCACAAAGAATTTAAATTACTCCCCCACCACACACACACACACACACACACACACACACACACACACACACACTCTCTCTCTCTCTCTCTCTCAAATTTATATATCCCCCCCCCCACACACACACACACACACACACACACACACACACACACACTCTCTCTCTCTCTCTCTCTCACAATATTCAGCAATTTTCACTTACCACATAATTGAAATTTGGTAATCATCAGGAGTGAAACCCTGTCTTACATTTCTGGTAGTCAAAACTTTTTGAAGTGGAGGAATCAAGATAATTGGCTGTGTTTCTTGCTTAGAACATGATCTTCAACTGTTCATAGACCAAGGAATGGCAGTAAATAACTTGCCAAGGAATAAAAGAGTTAAAAATGGGTATTCACTTGGAAAGGATTTTTATTCTTGGCTCTAACAAGATGATTTCTGATATACGTACCTGCAGGCAGTGATAAAAAAAATATAAAAAGAGAAAACTGGCTATTTAATTGCTTGTCTGGTTTTACTTGGGAGAACAATCTGGATGAAATGCAGCCTATATCTAGAAAAGTCTGGTTCTCACTGCTTTTTGTTTTGTTTTGTTTCTGCAATGCCATGGTTTTATTCCTAGGCCCTGGCAAATTTGAATCTATAGATAATTTGAGAGCCCGCAGAGCTACAGAACACATCAGCTGAAACTCGAGCAAATATCCCTAGACTGACAGCTGGTGGACCCGTATGTACAGTAGGATCTTGAAAACTGCAGCAGACACGGTCAAGCCCCACAGATGTGGGCTGCTGCTGTCCTTGCTTCTAGAATGATACATTAAACCTTTCCCCAGGAACTCCGCCCTTGAATTAAGGAAGCCGACAGACACTGTGTTGTAGGTGTGATTCTTTAGGCATCAGTGGAGGCAGCCATTATATAAAAACCCAGGTTTTTCTTCCAAATTAGAAATACTATTTTCTAATTATAAAGCCAATACTTGTCCATGCTAAAATAAAATTGGACACTATAGAAAAGTATCATTCACTGATTTCATAAAAATTAACTTAAAGTTATTAGGTGCTCTTTGTCAGCCTTCTGTCCCTCTACCAAAGCATATGTCACCATCTACCACCACCACCAGGGTACCCCAACCTGCCTGATCTTAGACCTTGAACCTTCAAGACTGTGCTAAAGAAATCTCTCTTTAGGTCATTTTATTTTTCCTGGTACAAGAGATCGAACTCAGGACCTCACACTTGCAAGGCAGGCATGGTGCCACTGAGCTAAATCCCTGACCCTCTTCAGGTCATATTTTAAGCCAAGCACGTATACACACACACACACACACACACACACTCACGCCCCCTTTGACAGTACACCTTTACCTCTTTAAGAGCCACAGAACTTCCCAATGTACCATTCTAGCGACCAAACCTTTACATGCGAACCTTTGGAAGATATTCAACAGCCAGACTGTAGCAGGCCCAAAAGCAACAAAGGCACAGGACTTCGGTTCATGTCTCCTCTCTGTCACTTCTCCGCTCCTTGCCATACATCCCTTTTCATTATTAGTGGGTGGAAAATAAGTGATACAAGTTACCTGCCCAGCAAGGCAAGAGATCAGATTCACTCTGTTTCTACCCTTATGTGTAGACACTATTAATAGTTTTCGCGTACTGTAACAAATTTCTTTCACAAGCTGCTTTGCACTGGGAAAATCCAAAAAGGTGCACCTGCTTCTTATGCAGTCACCAGAAGGGTGCTCACCTGTCTTATCAAGCCTGATTCTTCACCTCTGCGTTTCCATCATCGCTAGGAAGTCAAAGCCCACTTAACCCGGCGGTGAATGACTAATGGTAGCGGTGAGCCTTCTCTCCTGAGCTCAGGTTGGGAGCGCTTGATGTGGGCGGGGAACAGATGCAGAGAATGTGTAAGCCGTGTGCTATCAGGGCAGGTTAGGCCTGTGCTGCATTACCCCATTAACCAGAACTCCTGATGTCTTAACGCAAGAAAGCTTTAGTTCTTGCTCATGCCACGTGCCCATCCGGGAGGGGAAGGGTTGTGCTCAGGGACCTGGGATGCCGGAGGCTCTGCTGCCCCCAACTATCCCAGGTCCCTGGCATTGCAGCAGGGAGAAGAGACAGAGGAAGCTCATGTGGGCTTTTTTACCCTTCTGCCCATACATAGCATGTGTTGCTTCTGCTCTTTCCATTGGCCAGAGCTAGTCACATGGTTTCCCTGACTTGGAGGGAGCAGATGAGTGGGCCACGGGTGAGCTAGACGTTTGGTGAGCACCGCTGCGTCTCCGAAGCCGGGGTGTGTATCGGACCTTAGGCTGACACTATTCAAAATGAAATCTAAGTGACTGAAGTTATTTACATATGCCAATTTTCTATACCAGTCACGTGACTATTTGGAGCGTGAGATGTATGTAGGGAGAAATATACTTTACGCATACATGAAGTTTCATACACACAAATAATTAATGCATGCATTATAGGTTCTTATTTTTCATAACAAGCATTCAAAAAAGAGGAAGATGATTGTGAAAGAGAAAATATCAAACCATTATTTTTAACCACTCATTCCAGTTTTAGTTGACTTTAAAAAGCAGCAGGCCTCAATTTGTGAGGATAGGCTAACTTCTGTTAAAGTTAGTTATCTCTGGTTTTTAGAATTCTGGGTAATTTTTTTCTTTTGTTTATCCGAATTTTATGGAGTCTCTACAGTCTCCATGGCTTAACACAATATGAATTGCACAAGTAACAGCTGAGTGGCCTTGTGTGAAGTGACTCAGGACCTGGGCTCCATTCCCTGAGCCTTCGGAGTCTTCCCCTGGTTCCTCAAAGTCAGGCGGACACACAGGAAGAGGAGCATCCGGGCCAGGTTTAGGCATGGCATGTTATCACTTCCGCCCATGTTCTGTCGGCCAGAACTGACGTCCACTTTAACCTCAAGGGAGCCTGGGAGATGTAGTCTGTCTGGATGCACAGGACAAGCCCTACATGTGGTAAGCAACTCCATCACAGTATTCCTCACTTGATCAAAGGAGAGGAGAGAGAAGGGAAGAGGAGGGTGGGTGGGGAGGGGGAAGGAGAGGGAGAAAGAAGGAGAGAGAGAAAGGACAAATTAAACTACGGTTGGATGAGTCGGGAGAAAACAAAAGCACTATTTCTCTTGTGCTGTTATTTTCTTCACTGATATATTGCTTCTCCAAAAGTTCATTTGATTTTCTTTTGAAATTAGTTTTTTTAAATGCTAATACAGAAATGAACATAACACTCAGTTGGTTAGAAACTGATATTGCTGAAGGAAAACTTGTCTCTACAAATCAAAAACTTTAAAAGGAATGCAGTCTCTGGAGATGGAAGGGAAAGAAACGGGAGGGAAGAAGTCAAAAGAATTCAGGTGTGTCACACGCGTTTACCAGTTACCCCGCAATGAACGGAATCACTGCACATTGTAGATGTGCACTAATATATGTTTTAACCAGGAAATAAAAGGGATGCAGTCAACAATTCTACTTGTTATCCTGCAGAAATATAAACAGATGTGTGTACAAGTATCATACCATGGTTTATAATAGTGAAATACCTTCATGACATAAATGTCCAACAACTGCAGGCAAATTAATAATGTTACTACTAATAAAACACCACATAGCCATGAATGATACACGGATGCTTACTTAGTAATACTGAACGATGTTACATTAAGTGAAAACAGTTTACAAAACTACATATGTAGATGTATATGTCATATATATTTGCATGATTTTATATACAATATTTTTCTCTGGACATTCTAAATTTGGATGAATTTTTTCCTCTTTTGGGTTGTCTGTGTTTTCTACATAAACAGGTGATATTTATCTGAAAAAGAAACCATTCCTGTTTTAAAACAAAGCAACAAAACACCTAATTTATTTATTTGTTTGTTTGTTTGTTTTTTGTACCGGGGATCGAACTCTAGTCCTTGCACTTGCAAGACAGGCAGCAGCACCACTGAGCTAAATCCCCGGCTCCAAAACCCCTAATATTGAAAACAAAAACAGAATATTAATCCATACACATCACAAGGAAAAAGAAAGCAAAATACCACCTGGCTATCCACACTGGCTTGGATAGCAGGCAGCAAACTGTATCTTCCACGTGACCTTGCCTGGCGCCTGGAGAGTCTGGGGCAGAGTGGAGGGTGCTGGGCCGACCTGGAAGTAGGCACCGGCCTGTGCGTGGGGCTGGAGCCACCGCTGAGGCCCGCGCAGCTGCAACTCATTCCTCAGCTCCCTCACACGGACAATGGTCTGCTTTCTTTCCTCCAAGTAGGAACCTGCAGAGGCAGCTGGCTTGTGATATTTCGCGTCGCCTGTGGGCTGTCTCCAGAACCCTCGCTCACCCGGCCCAGCCGCGCCTGTCTGTCTGGGGTCTGTGTAACTCCAAAGAAAGCGGCCGGGTCTCACTTCAAGTTTCCTCCAGAAGAAGTCAAGCCGTTGTCAGCGTTTCTGTTCTTTCTGGAATCATCCATTCATGTGTGCTTTCGGAAGTTAAATTATGTTCAAAGACAGAATGATTTTCCCACTACAATTGAACTCAAAGTAAGTGAAGAAACAGAACATGATCGTTTCCTTTAAGAATCGCTCCCTGTTATAGTTCAAATAACCTGCAATGTGGATTTATTAGAGCTGAACGATGGAAAAAAATTTAAACATTTTCAGTATTTAAAATAACTCCATGAACTGTGGATTTTACTTGGCAAAGTCACACATCTCCAGCATTTGCAAATATACAAACACACTTCGCAAGTTTGTCAGTATTTGTTAAAATAGACTTGCTCCATCCATGAACAAGTTATTTCAAAGCAGTCTGGTTTTTTTTTAAAGACGGTGTCTATATCAAAATTCAAAGCTAATCATGGTGCTCTAAGAAAAGACCAAACTTGTAATTTATCAGTATACTCTTCAAAAAGTTATTATAAAAATTTTTTTAAATTATAAAACATACCAGAATGCTCCCTTCTTTACAACCTATACTCACCGAGGCTTGGTTTTTTTGGTTTGCAAATGTACGTATTGACTGAGGGAATGCTGACAATCCTATGTAACTCATTCTAATTTTACTGATTAGCGGTAAGTGGAGAATTCTCTTTCCTAATAGGGGAAGATAAGTTTTTTATCCCCACAATTACTCAGGATTTTAACAGGAGGGAGGAGGGCACTGGTGCTGGGCTGGCGAGGAAACAGTAAATGTCAACACTGGAGTGAAAGTCCTGCGGAAGAGGCGGACCGGTAGCAGGACACTTGCCTCCTCCATGATGCCCTGTGGCCGCTAGCTGTGTATGTCCATCAGCAGCCGTCTTGCTCGGTACAGCCTCGGGGATCACAAAGGACACAGGATGGACATACAAGGGGTCTGCTGGCCCAGGGCTGTGTGCGTGCCTCAGCGTTGCTTTGCCAGGGTCCTCCTCGCTGGCTACTTCGTCTGAGTGCCGCTCTCTCTGCCCCTGACTCACCCCTCCCAGGATCTCACTTCCTCGGTGCCCTCACTGCTTTGGCTTTGGCCTTGGTTATTCTGGGACTTCCCTCCTCACCACGGGCCTGGGCTGGCCGCCAGTGGGCAACGGTTCTTTCCACAGCTGAGCGCAGCCATGGCTGAGGCGGGTCCACTGGCTGCGAGTAGCTGTTGTTTGTACACCCACTTGTGTTCTCATTCTCCCATCCCGCCCACCTTCCATCCTTCCCTGTGCAGCGCGCTTAGCCTGCAGCACGTCTGCCGCTTCTCGACCCCGATCCTCCCCTTGCCCATCAGTGACCCATTTAGACGCCCCTGAGCTCTTCCTCTGCTACGCTGTACTCCGTGCTTATCTGCGAGGTCTCTAGGGCCTGCAGGCACTTCTTCCCTTCCCCCTTTAGGGCGCGCTGTTCTGTGCGCAGGCTCTGTGGTTAGCCTGTGTGGCTATCCCGTCGCTTCGTATTACGTACATGCATGTAGCTCTGGTGTGTGGACGCTTTAACTTGTCCATCTTCACACTGGAATCATAGAGTGCGCATATGTAGGACCGTACAGACCGAGAGGTGAGTGTCTGTGTACCTCTGTTCAGGTATACCTCTGTTTGTATTTAGGTGCAATGGATTTCTTTGTGTGTTTAAAGCCACAGCCAACAGCTTCCTCTGAAGCATGACCATCTGCCTCTAAATCTTCCATCTATCCAATTTTTTCTTTGATTTTTTTTTTATTGTGAAAAAGCACATATAGCAAAGTTTTGTCATTTAAACCAATTTTAAGTGTATAATTCAGCGGCGTGAATTACATTCATGTTATTGGGCAAACAACCGCCGCTACCTGGTCCTCCCAAATTTTCATTTGCCAAACAGAAACTCTGAAGCCATTAAGCCATAACTCTCTATTCCTGTCTCTTCCCAGTCCTTCCTAACCTCCAAGCACTTCCTGTCTCTGTGAATTTGCCTATTCTAGATATTTCATATAAGTGGAATCATGTAATGCTTGTCTTTACTTGATCTTAGCCAAAGGGCCGAGAAAAGATCAATATTTGTCTTTCAATGTCTGGGTTATTTTACTCAGCATGAGAGTCATCCATGTTGTTGTATAGGTCAGAACTTCATTCCTTTGTGACTGAGTAATGTGTATGTATGGATACTCCTCACTTACAGTGGGGTAAAGCTCCGATAAACACATGGCAATTGGAACCTACTGCACATCAAAAAGCAACTGATACATCTGACCTATTGATCGTTATAACGTAGCTTCGCTTACCTTAAATGTGCTCAGAACACTTTCAATTTTATGACTTCAGCCATTATATTTACACTATTGATCTATTTGAGTTAATTTTTGTAGAGATGTGAGGTTGGCATCAGATTTCATTCTTTTGCTTGTAGAAATACAGTTGTATTGAAGAGAGTGCTCTCTTCCCATTGAAAGGATTTGACACCCTTGCCGAAAATCAACTGGCCATAGATGCATGGGTTTATATCTGGACCCTAAATTCTATTTTTTTATTGTTTTGGTACTGGGGATTCAACTCAGGACCTTTCACTTGCAAGGCAGGTGGCAGAATCACTGAACTAAATCCCTGGCCCTAAATTCTATTTCAATGGCCTATATGTCTATCTTTATGTCAGTACCATGCTATTTTGTCTATATAGCCAAATGTAGTATATGGCTTTATAGTAACTTTTGAAATTGGAAAGTGTGAGCCCTCTGCTTCTTTTTTAAAAATTGCTTTTCAAGATGGTTTTAGCTATTTGGGGCCCTTGCAATTCCATGTGAATTTGAGAATTGGTTTTCCCATTTCTGCAGAGGAAGTTATTGAGATTTTGGTAGAAATTGCATTGAGTCTGTAGACCACTTTGAGCATTAACGACATTTTAGTAATGTTAAGCCTTCCCATCCACGAACATAGAATCTCTCTCATTCCTTTAGGTTTTATCTAATTTTTTTCAGCAGTGTCTTGTAGTTTCCAGTGTAGAAGTCTTTCATCTCCTGGTTTATAATACCTGCTTTTTAAAATTGACAAGTAAAGTTCATGGTATACAACGTGATGTTTTGAAACATAGACATTGTAAAATGACTAAATCAAGCTAGTTAATTTTCTCACCTACTGATTATTTTTGTGGTTGGGATGCTTGAATAAATCTACTCTTGATGCTGTCAAGCATGTGGTTCATAGGTATTAATGCTGGTCACTGCAATCTCCTTGGCTAAATTTCTTTCTGATATTGATTCATCATTTCCTTTGAATGGGCTTGAAATTCTCCTTAATCATTTTAATAGACTATAATGTACCCACAGTAAATAGTAAATGGTGCCTCGCATATGGCCAACATCAAACAAGTGGTAATTAAATATGTAAATCCCCCAAATCACAGCGTCTTAGAACTTTAAGGAAATAATCATACTAAGCCCATTCTTCTATAGACAAGGAACTGGTGATGTTCAAAGAGGTTAAATTCTTTCTTCCAACAGCATCACTAGTTAGTAGTAAAGCCAGAAGTTCACATCTCCTGAGAGTTTTCTGTGGGTTAAAATGTAATCATCACACGCTAAGATACTGTCCGCTGGATTATATAAAAAGGTGTGCTTGAGTATGCATTTCCAGTGTCTGGTTCCCTCTGTTCTGAAATGAATCTTATGGAATTGATGTACCTTCAAAAGTAGTTTATATTAACACCAAAGTCTAGGGTAGGTATTTTAGCTATGAAGTTATCCCAATGGACACACAGCTGTGAAAATATAAAATATAGAAGTCTCTGTAAGTGTGTGTGTGTGTGTGTGTGTGTGTGTGTGTGCGTGTGTGCGCGCGCGCGCGCGCATCTGTGTGTAGTAGGTGTGATGGCTGGGAAATCAATTTAACCCACTAGAGCTTTCTATGCAGAAAAATTGACTATTGACAAACATCTTTTACCCTTCACACTTTGCCCTTCTTCCATATGGATTACAGATATATGGCAGGAGGCAGAACAGCCCTGTGATAACCACAGGCAACTAAGAGAAAAAGGTTAAACTGTCACAGAGATTTCAACTCCAGCACTTCTGCCCACTACCACCTACCTCTGAATTTTTTGTTACACAAGAAAAGCCCCCAAACTAAGGGAATCTTCCTCATCTGCAGCCCAACTCAATGCTTACTTAATATGGAAGCCTAAGGAGCACTCACATCAGCGGAAACCTACGCATCTTGCGGAGCAATTAGACAAATTTAAATATGAAGAAACTCTGTGAAGTCCAGATAATGGTGGCAGTATGAATCTGAGTTTCCCAATGTACTTTCACCCGAAACAATAAAAAACAAGAAGAGCAAATGTAAAACTACAAAACCCCTATGTTCCTCATAACCAGAAGGTATTGAGTGACCAATTATCAAATTAACTGTAAATAGAAAAATAAACAGGAAACCTCAGCAAGCTGCCTCCTACATGCCTGTTGTAAGTCCCAGAGGGAAAGAAAACCCCAGATCTTCAACCAGTTGGGGAGAACCATGTGTGCATGATGGTGAGAGCTAGTGTTAGGCCTAACATTGATCTAAAATCACCGCCAGAAAGAGGAAGTTTGAAAATACCGAGAAAAAGCTCAGGTTGCTAAGAGCGTTCACCGTCAGCTTGCAGTACAGGAAGAGGATGTCTTGGTCAGATAAGCAGCCCTGATGAACAGGGTCAAAAGGAAAGCAGGGGCAACCTCTGGGAAGCTTGCAGAGAGCAGGAATTGAGGAACCTACCAGACATACTTCTCCTCCACAAAGGAAGGAAACTCAACCCTTCTTCCATTGTTGACTTTCCGAAAAAGAACACCGTAATATGAAGTGCAAGAAGTCCAACACACAAGCTTAAGTATCATGTAACTTCTCTTGTATAAGAGACCCAAAGTATAAATAATTTAAAGAAGAAAATGAAAGAGACAAGAGGAAATAGGAAGATAGATACTTTGCAAATGGGAAGGGGAACCCAAGATGAAGGGGGAAGGGAGGAAAAAGAATTGTGATATGTTAAGTATGTGTACCTACTCCCTAAGATGATTATAAACATGTACTACCAACATAAACTAATGAAAAATAAACATAAAAAGAAAAGAAAAAAGCAATCATTACTTTGTTACACTGACAGAAGAGGGCGCTCTTGAGCTAGGAATCCTAACAACCACTCCAACCATCAACCCTGCCCAGAGAAACGCACATGGTTCTGTGCAAGATCACTGACACGCAAAGGAAAATAATGTTGTGCAAGATTAAAAAGAAAAATTCATACAATGCAACTGAGAAAAATTGCTCCCTTATATAATGGTGAAGTGGGGAAGAAAGTAACCCTGAGTTAACGTCCTCAGACAAGCACTGGGGACGTGAAGAACACCTTCAATCCCAAATTCAAAAGCTATGTACTAAAACGGATGAAAGCCAGAAATAATTAAAATGAAGGGTGATTGAACTCAGAAAATAAGAGGAAGAAAAGTAGGAAAAAATTATGTGGTAATAATGCTAAGATTTTAGATAAAATGTACGAAGACATTTTATATGCAGCAGACAGACACCTACACACATCGTTCCTTCAAAAGACTTTCAAATGATTTCCTGGCCGTGTAGCTTTCTGGGGTTCATCTCATTTGAATGTGGCCTCGGAAGTGTGGGAGAAATGCTGCCTGATGTCGGTGCTATGTATCGCCTTTGTCAGCAATCCACTGGCCGGGCCGAGGACAGCAAGGGGAGGAGTCCCAAGAAAAATGTCTGGAGGCTGGAGATTTAGCTCAGTGGTTCCGCCGCCTGCCTTGCAAGCGCAAGGACCTGAGCTCAGTTCCCGGTACCAAACAAACAAACTTCTGGAGCAATGCATGACAGCTAGTTGAGCTCTGCTGTCACCCAGGTCAGTGCCATGGTAAGGGGGAGGCTGAGGTGCAGGGGGCACCGGAAGTTCCGGTCGGGCCCCAGAGCTACTCAGGAACAGGAAGGACACTGGGGAAAGCCTTCCCTTTGCCTCTTTCCTTCCTCTTTCAGAAGACTGCGTTGCCTCTGTGAGTTCGCCTTTCAGGACACTCCGGGTTGGGCCATGTTGCCTTCAGCACGATCTTCCTATTTCTACTCCCTCTCCCTTTTCTTCTCACCTTTCCCCCAGACAGAACCTGTGCTCAAATCACCCTCATCCTAAAAATCAGATGAACCAAACGGTCTTTCCTTGATTCTGGTGCCTCTGAGTTTCCTCTTATCCTTAGACTCCTGAAGATGTTAAACAGACAGTCAGCTCCCACTCCACACTCACTCCTAAAAAATCTTGCAGTCTTTTCCCTCCTTCTCTCCTGAAGCTCCATGTCCAGAAACTGCTAACCACTATTTTTAGACTCAGATCTTCTTGGATCCACAATCTTTTTCCTCCGATCCACGTCACAGATACTCATTCTCTAGTTCTGGCTTTTCTCCTCCTATTCAATGAAAGCGTTCCAATGCCTTTTCTTCCTGTCCCCAAAGATGCAAACTGAAAACACAGTCAGTGTGTTGCTTAGTGATGGAATTACAGTCTAAGAAGTATATCGTCTGGTGATTTCACCATTGTGTGAACACCATAGTGTAAGCTTGCACAAACCTAGGTAGTCTAGGCCAGAGGCGGTGTGAACTTACAGCATGTGTGTCGTGCCCAGTTGTTGGTTATAGCTGAAAGCTCCACAAGGTTCGCCATCACCGGTCTGGGCCAGTCCTGCATGCAGCCTCCATGCAACTGACAGATGCCAGATATCAAATCCACGCGGTGTATAAGGCTGCTGCCAGCGCAACACATGATGCTCTAAAGTAAAGAGCATGTGCTAAAATAATGATAAAAATATAGTAAATACATAAACCAGCAACCTGGTTGTTTATTATGGAACCTCATGCTCTGTGTGCAACTGCATGTGCTGTATGACAGGCAGCACCAAGGGTGTGTACACCCCCCAAGTAGTGCACCCCACAATGCCATTTTCCCAGCTATGACCTCACTCGGTGATAGAAACTTTTCAGCTCCATTATAGTCTTACAGGGCCACAGTCATAGTCCACTGTTGACCGAAATGCCTCCTCTTCATCTCTCATTCAGCTTCAGGTGGTCCTGGCTCCATTCTCCCCCTTGTCTTCTCTACCAAAACTCTCAGAATGCAACTCAAAACATCTATTGAATGTCTACTAGGTGCAGGTCCCAGTCATGACTTTGAGAGGCAAGGTAAGACTTGTTCGCTGCACTTGTACCTACAAACGGTGTTAAAAGTAATATCAGTCACCAAACACAGCTTTCCCTCCATCCCCTGTCCCCCTCCTGCTGCCAGCCTCCTTCCTAGGCAAACAGAGAAGCCCCTTCAGAGACTTCTCTAACTGACCTGACCAAACGGAGTCGATCTGTGTCCTCCTTACAAGTTTCTCCTCTACTTCTGTTTCTTTTCCCTCCTCTGATCTCTTCATGGTGTGTCTGATTTGTCCTTGAAGATCTACTTCAAATCTTAGGTCCTCCTTGACATTTTCCCTGACTTCCTGAGTTGGAAATCAGTGCCTTTCTCCGAACACACACAGATTTGCTTTAACAATAATCCCTCTTGCCCAAGCTGGTACCTCCATACATACTTTGATTGGAATGTAGAGACCAGCTGATGTGATAGAAAAAGAGTTCAACTACTAGAGAGACCATGGCCTAGGTAGCTTATGTGTGTTATACCATTTTCCCCTGAACATTTACCAAACTACTGGAAAAGTGGAATATCCTAGGGTTACTAAATTTGTATGGTGCTTTTAGGCAAATAATGTGACTTCAAGAACCTCATACAAGTCCTCTGGACTTTAGTTCATTATGGAGAAAATAGAAACCCCTTACTAGAGGATCTTCATGCCCTCCTCCAGAGCTAAAACTCTAGAATTTAGATTTCTAGCAAATTTGACTGTAATACATTTTTAAAATTAAGTTTATTGGTACATTGTAGGCATACAACACAGTTACATTCATCTTTGGGATCTTGTACCTTTACATGACTTATCTTGGTTCTCATTTTTCCCCATAACCCTGCACTCCCTTCACCCCCTCCACCCTTCCCTATTTACAAAGACATTGTTTCTTCTTCTTTTTTTTTTTTTTTTTTTTTTT
>NW_022900938.1:7980790-7998230 GCF_012274545.1 Fukomys damarensis | reverse complement strand
TTTTTTTTTTTTTTTTTTTTTTTTTTTTTTGGTACCAGGAATTGAACTCGGGTCCTTGCGCTTGCGAGGCAGGCCACCAAACCACTGAGCTAAATCCCCGGCCCACAAAGACACTGTTTCTGTGTTTTTCTTTTTCTCATATTTTTTCTTTTCTCTTTTTACCTTTCCCCTACTTCTCTCACTTGCTTCCCCTATTCTTTTAGACCTTTTCTTCCTATTACACCATAACAACTATACATTTTGATCCTTATTTATACTTCTAGTTTTTCACACCAGAGAAACTATTCAGTATTTACACGTACGTGTCCTATTTATTTCACTTAAGAGTATGGCTTCCATGTGCATCCACTTAGCTATAAATATCTCTAGTTTCTCATTCTTTATGACTGAGTAGTATTTCATTTTATTAAAAAAAAAACCCATATCTTCTTTCTTCAGTCTCCTGTTGATGGGCAATTGGGCTGTTTCCAAGTTTTAGCCATTACAAACTGTGCCGCTATAAACATGGGTGAGCATATATTGCTGCGGTATGATTCTTTTGGGAAGATAGCCAGCAGATTTTGTTGATGCATCAACCCAACCCCTCTTCCCAGATCCGCTCCTTTCCTCATCTTCCCCTCAGAGCTTGGAAAAGCTTAGATCTCCACTCTACCAGCTTCTTTGCCTCTGGTGGCAGCCAGGACAATACCAAAAGGGGTTTACTCTCCGAATGACAGAGAGAGGCAAAGCTGTCATCACCCCTGTGCTGGCAGAATTCCCAGGTGCCCCCACCCCCAGTCTGTGCCACTGGAAAATCCCCGCCCTGGGAATGGGCAGGGCCATGGGATATCATTTCCACTATTAGATCACTGAGCTATTGACTTGGGTCAATCCATTGACCTTAAACCAAAGGGAGATTATCCTGGGAGGGCCTGACATAACCAGTGAACCTTTTACAAGAGAGTGGATTTCCTGTTGGTCTCCAGGAAGAAAGCAAGAGCCTTGCTACAAGCTGGCTTGGAGAAGTTTCTAGAACCAAATTCCACCACCAACCAGAGAGCCCGAAAGAGACCCCTGAGCCTCAGGTGAGGCTTGGCTGTAGCGGGCACTTCCAACCCAGTCTGGTGAGTCCTTGAGCATCTCTGCTCAAGTTAACCAGCAACTCCTCGGTTAACCAGTAACCACAAACTCCTGACCTTGAAACTGTGAAATAGTACTTCTATGTTGTTTTAAGGTGCTATGATTGTGGCAATGTGTCAGGCAGCAATAGAAAATTAATGCAACCCCTTTCCACCTAATCACAAAGGTCAGTGCTTCAAAAAGCCCAGTGTGATCATGAAGGACAGACCAGGTGAGTCATAAAGCTCCTGGCCCTGACCTCTGGCTCCTCTAAACCAAGGTTAGCTGCTGCTTTTCTCAAAGATATTTTTAAGCCAGGGAAAGATATGCCAATCTGTGTAAGCCAATACAAGTCAGCAAGCTTTTCTTTTGCTTGCAGTTGAAATCATTCACAACTGGTCAGGGAACTTCCAAAAGCAGCATGAGCTCATACTTTTTTATCTATTGGTAAATGCTTATAAGGAATATGTGATGTTCCAGATAGGGAAGAAGACCCACCAGCAATAGAAGAATTTCCCTCTATAGACTAATAGCCCAGTGTCGGGAAAGGTGGGGAAAAGGCAGAGGTGGTGGGGAGGAAGGGCTGAATTGGGAAATTTAGGATGTGCAGCAAAATTATGAGGGAGGAGGACAAGCTACCTGCAAGAAGTAGGAAAGAAGAATTCTAGGTACAGGAAGGAGAAGGGGTCAGTCAATCAGATTATCAGAAGGGTTTCATATCCATCCTGCTGTGGCGGCCCACCTGCCCCTGCCCAGGGACACACCGACATGAGCATCCTCCCTCCTGTCAGCTGGGAAACGCGAAAGGCTCAGGGCATCCTGTCCTGCTGTCTTACTCCCCAGGTTATGACCCAGGGCAGCTGGCCCAGATGAAACCACTCCCAGGCAGCGGCTTACCAGTGGGAGCAGCGGGGCCAAAAGGCCTTCAGGAATGCGTGCTGCACTGGGGGGGGGGGGGCTTTCAAAAAGAGAGAACTAGGTCTGACGGGGAAAATCAATCTGTCAGCTTTGTAAGTAGTCCTTCAAGCTGGATCAAACAGTGCTTTCTCTACTATCGGATTACGATTCTTACAGCCATGGAATTCTCTCTAAAATTATGGACAGACATTGTAAATCTCTTTTTTTTCAAAAGTAAAATAGCAGATATGTTAAGATAATAAAATGCAAGGTCTGAACTAGGTCTGACGGGGAAAATCAATCTGTCAGCTTTGTAAGTAGTCCTTCAAGCTGGATCAAACAGTGCTTTCTCTACTATCGGATTACGATTCTTACAGCCATGGAATTCTCTTGAAAATTATGGACAGACATTGTAAATCTCTTTTTTTTCAAAAGTAAAATAGCAGATATGTTAAGATAATAAAATGCAAGGTCTGGAATCCGGCCTCGAGGGGGGAAAAAGTCAGCGGTAAAAAGCTATTGCAGGAAGTTGAGAGCAACAACAAAATAAGTTTTATTTCATCCACTGATGCATCTAATCACACTTAAGGAGCAGATAGTTTAAAATGGCCGGAGACAACAGGCAAGCTCAGGGCAGGGAGAACCAAATGCTCTTTCCATGTCCAAGTTCCCTGAAGCCGAGGAAGCTCAGGTGTAGTAGCCTAGGGCTTTTTATTATTTGGTTTTTCGATTTTCCAACAAGTCAGATTTACTGAGATTTAATATATATGTTCAGGCAACTCCTCCTGTTTCAGGGTACAGTTTGACAGATTTGACAGATGTGCATAGCAGTATTAACCATCTCCACAGAAGAGTTCCATCACTCCCAGAGCCTCCCTGCAACCCTCCCTTCCACCTTCACAACCCCTGCTTTCGTTTCTGTCTCTCTAGGTTTGCCTTCTCTAGAGTGTCATATAAATGGAATTTTCTGGTGCATAACCTTTCGATCCAGCTTCTTGCACTTAGAATAAAACGAGGCCAATTTTTAAAAGCTTGGGTTTCAACGTTCCCTGCCAAGGCCATCTTTCCTTCTGATCTGAAGCAAAGAGGGAGGGAGAGAACCTGAGTTCACAGTTGCCTTAACAAATTCACTGAGCTAGAACTGTGAACCCTGAACTGAATGAGTGGAATTCCAAGCGGCATCTCTGGGTAATCTATTCTGACGCGTTACACTCACGCGGTACAAATAACAATGGTGGTAGTTGTTAGTGTATACATGAAAGTTGTTCTATGGATTAGCACTTAGAAATGCATTATTTCATTTTAATAAATCAAGAATATTTGTAGACCTGTACTTTTCCCCTTAAAGAACTTGCGAGCAGAATTAAGAAGACAGCATATAATTCGATCATAGAATCGAAAGGGGGTTTAGTGATCTTCTAGTTGAGCATCGTAGGATTTGACACTTGGCGGTGGCCTTCGGGATCATGGAGACATTCCCACAATCTTAGATTCAAATTTCTCTTGGGCTATTTCTCCTTGACTCTGGAGTTTGCCCATACATCTCGAGAGGTTGTGTGAAGCTGGCCTGGCATCTGTGAGGGCCCAAGGCAAACTGGAGAGGGTGTGGCGGTGCCTCTGGTCATTACATTGTAATCTAAAAAAAAATAAACTCTGTGAAAAGCCAAAAAAATAGACATACCTGGGTGTGGCTCAGTCCTTGAGTCATCTTATGGAAAAATCATTTCTCTATCAGCCTTCCTGAGCCTTCAGCTAGTGGAGCAGATAGACCTTCTCACGCCGACCAGCTCCCTGGGGCCCACTCTGTCTTCTGGCTGCCCATACAACATTTCTTTGAGTACAGGATTTTTTTGAACCTTCAAAGCTCCTGCTTTGCCATCCTCCCGCCAGGCTGCAGGAAGTGGAAGCTGGTTCAAATGACTCTTAGAATATCTCTCAACCTCAACTGATGGAAATTTGTGTGTTCTTATCCCTGTTACCTCAGCCCACTGAGGCTGGAGAAATGAGGCTAAAATTACCCTGGCTCCCAGAATTGCCAAGTGGCTTAGAATTCCTGTTACCATGGTGGACTCCTCTGTGACAAAGCATATTTTGCTTCTAGCATCCCTTCCTTGACTTGTCTCTCCATTTCCTACCAGGCTTTCCCAAAATCACTTGCCACAGGATGTACTTGCATGCATAGCTCATTTGGGGGTTGAAGTCTGGGACATCTCAAATTCATGTAGCCAGTGAGTACTTGACCACTCCTAGAGATGACAGAGTTTCTGTGTCCCATATCCCTTGAGACTGTCTTTGACCCACAGAAAGAGCTCCCCATTACTGGAATGAAAACTGTCCTTATATAACTGGCATCTAGAGATCCACTCTACAGGACCACAGATTTTGTGTGAACTTGTCTAGGAAGATTCCTCTTTAGGAAGAATCATCCAACCCCACTCTTAAACCACTTAATTATTTTTTAAAAATATATCTTACATTGCTCTCATTTATGAAAAATATGTTGATTGACACCCAAAGCCAAGAGTAAGAACTGGAAAGAGAAACACCAAGAGAAAGAAAACCACCAGAAATCTGGAAGTTGGAGAAACATGCTGGACTTTGTCAAGGGAGAGGACTACAACAACAGATAAATCTACGTTTACTACCATACCTGAATCTATTTTAAGTTAAATGTTAAGGAGACTGTTTCTAGTTTTTGGATCCCAAGGACTCTTTCCAGGTTTTTGGTGTCTTGAACAAACACTTGGACAAGATACAAAAATATATAGCAAAGATTTATATTCATTAAAGGTAGGAAAAAGAAGTATGCTTTTCACAGCGAGAGCAAGCCACTGAGATAATTTCCAGGGGCCATGAGGTTAACAGAAGTGGACTTCTGTATCTCCGATTCCTCAGCTTGATGTCACATCTAGGCCACCCTATCAAAAGACTGCTTGATTTTGAGCCAGGTGTAAATGAAGAATTGAAGATAGCACTTTCTGATTGGCCCCAGGAGCAGGGTTTGGGGAATGTGTTCTGGGTGTCTGTGATTGACAGGTCATGCCCACTTGCTCAGCCAGTTTGCCCTGCCCTAATCTCCTGCCTCAGGGGGTTGATCCAGAAGTCTGTAATATATTAGACCACTTTATTTACATATAGAATACATCCCTTATGTATAGCTTAAGGTCTTTGTCTTTCATGAAGGGAAGGATCATGAAAAATGTGCTGTCTTCAGTTTCAGCCTGACTCTTCAGGTTTGAATGTTCTCCAGCCAAGCACCAACAGCTGTTCCTGTAAATCCTACCTACCCGGCATCAAACACTTTGGTATGGTGTTAAATTCTCAGCTTCTGTCCAAGAGGCATCCTTTGGGCTTCTTTAGGAGGCAAAGAAAGTCTTGAACTGTCCGAGCAGCTCTGATAGCATCTCCTACCTGGCAGGACAGGACGCGGAGTTGCAGGAAAGCAGAGAGCTGAGCAAGATGCAATTCCATGCACCGCAAAAAAGGATTCCAGAGCCACCATGAGTATCACCATGACACTGTGTTTCCAGTGAAGTACCGATGGATCGTTGAATGTCTGCGTTTCTACATTTTTGAGTATCCTTTCAGCGTGCCCATGACCATTTTTTTCCCACAACCTATCTCTGATACACACTGAAGGATCACTGCTTGCTAATATGTCATTTCTCCTGCAAAACCACGCTGCAATATACATTCTTGGAGTTATCTGTGAATAGTTAAAAATGTATTTTTGAAAGAAAGATAAACAAATGATTACTGAATTCAGAGCCACTCCTGTTCCTCCCACTTCTGCATCTGATATAATTACAGTAAGTCTGGGTTACGCGTACGTGAATATCTTCTGGGTTTGATTGTCAAGCAATCAAATAGCATTTCTCGCCTCCATTCAGACCCATAATTTGGAAGCTTCTCTGCTGTGACACTTGATGCAGCTTAATTATAATGCTCTTCAATGCAGAAAGCTATTTAAAGGTTGGTGAAGCTGTGTGTGCTCAGTCCTTTCTCTCATGAACGGTTCAGAAATTTATATGTGGAGCTGATCCCAAATTGAAACTTGATAACTTGTGCATGACTTTTAGCAGAAATACTTTTTCCTTTTTAGAATGATTGGTGTTTTCAAAGTGTATATTTCTTTCCAAGAAATGGTGTGCAACACAGCTGTACCATTTTGAAACTGTTTCCCCCCGATACAAGGAGAAGAAAGCTTGCAAAATTTCAGTCACCTACATTCTGTTTTCAGTATATTTTTATTTATATATATTTTTTTTTCATTATGAAGTGAAATTCTCAAGCCTCAAATGGGTAGGTGTTTTAATTCAGCACCAAAATACAGAACTGATTTTTCTGGACAAACTCTTTTTCCTTCTCTGGCAGTGACGGGTACCAACTTGCCCTTAATTATCTCCCGTTCAGGGCTGCTCACAGCCGCCTGCCTCTTCACACTTAACCGCCCTGCGCACCGGACTCCCGGGCCCCCGCAGGCTGAATCATCATCGGTTTCCGCCCCCGCCCTTTCCTACCGCTTTCCCTTTTCGCTTCAATGCCCTTTGTAGAGGGACTTGTTTGCATTTCCACAGCTTCTGCCTCATTGTGTCTTGTCTTCTTTCAATTCTAAAAAAACCAGAGTTCCTATGAAAATTGCTTTATATTACTGAAGACAAGTTGTGCTTAGCACACTATAGAATCTGTGTTGATTAGTTATCCGTTCATTCTGGTTACATCAGGGAATACGAGGGTTGGAGAAAGTGAAAATCTCTCCCTTTCATTCAAACCTACAAAAGAGAAATCGTATCACGAGAAACAAAGGAATCCCCAGGCCAATGCAGAGTCAATTTATACTTTCACAAGTTCTACTTTCAGCTTTGTACTCTCTGTTTTATTATTATTTTTTTAATGCTGTTGTTAAGTCCTTTCAAACGGTGAAGCCTTGAGTCTCTATTTTTCCTTAGGCATAAGTGCAGACCAAAGGCTCCGCAGACTAGGGGCTCTAAAACTTGACACCTACAGGTTTCCTAACTCTGACCCAGGGAGGAGAGGTGCCAATACCGGCCCAGGCCAACACTAAGTGTTTCACCTCTGTGCCTATTTCCTTGAATCGAAGGAATCTAACCTTTTCCAGAGGTATCCATGCATGAAGACGCGTCTTTCTCTCTCATTGTCTCAGAAAGGTTCCGCCTACTGCAGATCTCAAGAAGCGAGCGAGAAGAGAAGTTGAAATTATCAATCATGGGGAGGGGCTCCTTTTGTTACCATAGGTACAATTAAAGGGGACATTCTTGCTTTTATGTGAGAAAAATGAATTCCAATGGCCTAATGTGTCTTTCTCGACATTACTGGGGAGCTAAAGAAATTTTGGAGTAAGAACCTAGGGATTTCCATTAAATGAAAGGAAACCAGTCTTTGTGAAGGGTTGAGCACTGTGCCCTTTCTGGTTTTCATTTGGCCAAATCCTCACAGCAATCCCACAGAAAGATGTAATTCTGTCCATTTGAAAGACCGGGAAACAGATTCACAAAGGTAAAGGGTCATTCCAAGGTCATACTCCTGGACAGGGGCACTGCCCGGTATTGACAGCTATTTTGCAGTTTTGCAAGGGAGCGCTCTCAGAGAGCAGGGCACTGGACTAAGCTCTGGACTGTAGCAGTCTGACTGGTATCACAACCGCCTGCATGTGTTAGTTACTTTTCTCTCCTTGCTGAGACAAAATACCCAACACCCAAGTAAAAGGGGGAAAGTTTATTTGGCTCCCAGGCAGGGTGACACATGGCAGAGGGGCATCTCAGAGAAGAAACAGCTCATGGCACCCCCACAGTAGCAAAAGCAGCAAGAGAATCTAACAGCATCTTTCTGCCCCTTTTATCTTACTCCGGAAAACTTTGGGCGGGTGCCCTCGGGCCTAGCCCCACCATGAATCAGTCACATGCACACTCTAACTCCAGATTCAGCCACCTCCAAAGTAGCCTATGACCACATGAGGCTTTGGGGGGACATCGAGACACACACTGTAACACCATGTGTTGTTAATTAGGTGTTGATAACGTTACCACCATTTTCTCCATCAGGAAATCGTGAGATTTTAAGCACCATTTCTATTGTTCTGTTGTCTTGGCTTGTTGTCTCTACAGATGAAAGGCAACCCCAAAACAGAAGGCAGCAGGTCCTTTCGTGTATTATTTACTGGAGTCCAAACTGTCACGATAGGAGACGAGAGAAATCCGTCATGCCCTCCCAAGTCGCCCTACTGTCCAATGGAAAGTACGTCGGAGGGAAGATGACTAAAGGAAGGAAGGCAGGAGCTCCACTCATCGCTGGCAGTTTGTCAGGGGACACGATTTGTACCACGGTACTCAATACTTTTGCTCTGACTCAAAGACTGATTGGGTGGGAGGGAAACTGAGATAAGAAGAGAGATGTGATGCTATTATTTCAACTTATCTGCAGTTAGCAAAGACCAGAATGTGAACGTGGCGCAATGCTGTTGCACTCAGAAAATGTAGGAGCTTACATTTAAATAAAGCTTCAACGTTTCTAACCTATGTAATCAAAATTAAGGGGGGAAAATTGGAAGCTATTGAAAATGAAAATAATAAAATCTAGAGTTGTTTTGAAGATGTGTGAGCAGACCTTCCCAGGCCCAGTAGTGCATTTTCAGTGTGCACACATTAGTTCACACACAGATCACTCACTCTCCTGGCTGCTCCTGTGTGTGCGACACGTTACCCCTCTCAGCCCTATGAGCTCATGTTTCTTCAATTGTTCGATCACCTCCTAAAATTACCACCTTTCAGGGTGCTTGTTTGTACTAAGTAGGGGCGTGGTGGTGACTTCCCTTGAAATCTGCCTGAAACAACTGTTCAGACTGCATTTTCCTCACTTGGGAAATGAGAGTCTGGATTAGATCCCCTGGTTATGCAAAGATGGTTTGGATGTCTCCACTCCATGTTGAAATTAAATCCTCCATTGTGAGGTACTGAGAGGGTGGGAATTTAATTCGAATCTTGGAATTTGGAGGTGGGATCTTTGGGAGGTCAACAAAGTTCAGTGAGGCCATAAGGGAGGGGACCAAATCCAATGGGCCAGCGACTTCACAAGAAGAGGAAGAAAGACCCTGGGCTAGGACACTCATTACTCTTGCCTTTTGCCACCTTGGAAATCTCAGAGTCCCCAACAGCAGGAAGGACCTTAGCAGACACAGGCTGCCTAACCTTGAAGCTGCCAGCCTTCTGAGCTGTGAGAAGATAAATTTCTTTTCCTAATGCATGACCCAGTCTCTGCTATTCAGTGATAGGAATAGAAAACAGAGGAAGACAATGTCTTACATTTTAGAGACTTCTAGTGTAGTGTATCAAACCAGCAAAACATATATTGAGCACCGTCAGGCCAGGCAGTAGGGGGACCAGGAGGCAGTAACTCCCTGAGACACCTCATTCCATGTCAGGGGGGGTGTGCCAAGCTCGGTATGAAAAGCGACCCAGTCAAGGAATGTGTGCAAGAGTGGAATGAGTAGAATTGCCTGGGTGGTTGATTAATTAAACACTAGGAAGATGACATCTGAGCTGAATCTTGAGGGGCGAATCAGTAGACTCAATAAGGAAGTAAAAAAGGAGCACAAGGAGCACCATAGACTTGTGTGCGAATATCTAGAAGGAACAAAATGTGTGGGTAAGAGTAGTAGTGGAGGAAGACTGAGATGCACCTTCTGAGAAGTCATTTACTTAGCATGTTAGTCAGCTCGGGCTGCAATGACAGAGCACCACCCTATTAGTCAGCTTCTAGCCACTGGAACAAAATCCCTGACATACAAGTTGAAGGAGGAACAATTTATGTTGGCTATGGTTCCAGAGGTTCCTGAAGTCCACGGTTGGTTGGCTCCAAGGCAGAAGCATCATGGAGTGTCTTAGCTACTTTCCCAGAACTGACACAAAATACCCAACACCCACAACTTATTTTGACTTATAGTTTTTAGAGGATTCGCTTCATAGTTAGCTGGCTCCAAGGCAGAAAGGGCCTGGATCAAGGAAAATCGTTCCACCCATGGCTGCCAGGAAGCAGAGAGAGAAGAGGGGAGTCAGAGACAAGAATACACTTTTCCAGGTCACGCCGCCAGTCTTTGGGAGTCACTTCCTTCTCGGGAGGCACTTCTTATTTAAACCATAGCAACCATGGGCTTTTTATCATTATTGCCTACTAAATCGAAATTGATTCTCTCACAGTTCTGGAGGCCAAAAGCACAAGGCCAAGGTGTCAGCAGAGCTGGCTTTTCCTGATGCCTCTCCCCCTTGGCTTGAAGATGCCTTTCTTCTGCCTGTCTTGTGTGGCCTTTTCTCTGCAGGTTCCTGGTGTCTTCCTCTACTCACAAGGCATGCATCTTATTGTTAGGGCCCCACCCCTTTGTTAACCTTAATTCCTTCAAGGCTCCATCTCTAAATAAAGTTACACTGGGGGTTAGACCTTCAACATATGGCTTTGTGGAGATACAGATCAGCCCACAACATCCACCTTCTACTGTTGGACACTAGTGAGGCGAAATGGCTACCGTGACGGGGATTTCTTGATATCTAATCACCTCATTCCTGACAGTTATTAGACCTCATCTAACTGGCTGCATATTCCAATTTTGCATCAGGTTTTGAAAGCTAGTTTAGCTGGCTTATTATTTTAGAACAAAGACCATAAACTGTACCATAAGCATGTGGGATGACTACCGGAAGAAGGTAGGTTAACAACACTAAAAAATGGTTGCTGACAGGTTGTATTTTCCAAAGATGCTCACAAAGTTTCCCATCCCATGCAGCTTTGACACTCACTGCCTCATCAGGAAGTAGAGTCACAAACTTGACCCCTTGAATCTGGCTGGGGCTGACCTTATGGCTTTCTTGGTACTAAAAGAATGAATGTGTGATTTTTAAAGCCATGAGAAAAAGCCACAAAACTTGCAGCTATTTCTTTTGGAACACTCACCCTC
This sequence comes from Fukomys damarensis, assembly GCF_012274545.1. Taxonomy (NCBI): domain Eukaryota; kingdom Metazoa; phylum Chordata; class Mammalia; order Rodentia; family Bathyergidae; genus Fukomys; species Fukomys damarensis. Next base: position 7,987,270 of record NW_022900938.1, on the reverse strand, counting down.
TGGAAGCCTCCACTTGGGACTTTCCAGCTTCGATCCTGTCATGATGCTGTAAGGATCAGAGCCATAGGATGAGGCCATGAGCTGGTGTTTTTATCGAAAGTCCCAGCCGAGCCCAGCTCAGGCATCAAGCAAGTAAGTGAGGTTTCACCATGGACCCAGACCCTCCAGTTCCAGCTCATCCTGATCCTAGTCATTAAAGTCAATCTTAGACAACTGAGCCTGCCTAGCAAAGGCCCCAGATATTGTGGAACATGTCCTTTCCCAACCCATGGAATCTGAGAGTATTAACAAGATGACTTGTGTAAATGCCACTCACTTTGGGGTAGTTTATCACAAAGCAGTAGCATTTATAATAAACAGATGAACCAAAAATACCCTGGACCCATTTAGTATATGGAAAAACAGCCCTCAGCACTGTTCCTGGAATGATCTCTATTTATGGTTGAGCGCACGGTTTGATGCCCACAGCGATGTTCCCATGTCATTAAGAAAGTGTTAAGTCTGGTTTGTGGAACATAATTTGAGAAGGCAGGGGAAATCATGTATTTTTAAAATATACTTCAGACTGACTAATACTTAAAATACTTTGACACTTTCAAAGGAATGGAATATTCCATTATCAGGAAAACTAAAAATGCATGAACAATTTCATTACTTGATAATATTGGACATCATTGGGTTTCGTTATAATTTTGCAATTGAATGGATTTTATATTTATTGCTTTTTATGTTGCTTATCAAAAGGAACTCTCGGAAACTAGCATGTAATGATTTATGGATGTTCTCATTTTTTTTCCAAAGAGAATTAATGTTTACCTCGCTAGCTTTATATCCCCATCAAGCATCCTGTATATAGTGGAATCATTAAAGAAATATTTGGACAGAAGGAATGGTGCTAAATAATGGCCTCTCTGGAGAACAGGAACCAGTACCTCTTTGCTCGTTTGCATATCCCCAATACCGCGCAGTTCACCTTGGTAAATTGAGTTGACCCAGTTTTGATCAGATTTTTAAGTGACTTATTCTTCTCTCTAAAATTTTTCTCCAGAACACTGCGGAGAAATCAGCCAAGATCTTAAGCAATCATTATCTTCAAGTAATACAAAAAGGTCACGCAAAATACCACCCACTCCTAAAATGGATATACTTCGGCATTTATGATAGACACATCACGTGACACGCTTTTCTACTTTTATTTCCTCGTACTTTCATACTATCAAAGTGGTATGGGAAAGAGCCCGATTATAGTTCAGGTCAGGACTAACACTGCTGGAACAGGACTGTGGGAGTGCAATTATGTATGGTTGTGTGTATGTGAGAGCACTGATTCAAAGGGAAACTTTACTAGAAGAGACAGGATTGCTAGGCCAAATCTCAGGGCTCATCTTCCACAAATATCCTTTGGAAACCAAACAGGGACAGACTGGGGTAGGAGGTCTGATGGCCTAGTTCTAGGAACACTCAGGACCCTGACAACCACTTTACCATCAGGAGTCCCAGCTCCACTTTTCCTCCTGGAGACCAATAAAGCCAGCCTGTTTCCCATCCCTGGAAGATGCTCTCTCTCATCCCAAGGCTCCTGCAGCTCTGAGAAGGATCCCCCACTAGGGTTCATCTGAAGAAGGCTGGGACACTAAGACAAGCCCGGTGGTGATGACCTTCCTGCTGTTTGGTCACACCGTTCAGTGGCACATCTAGATTACAAGGTTATACTGTGGCTGGAAATTTGATCTTGGCTGATAATGTAACAATATGCGTACAATCTGACTGCAGCTGGGAACCCAGGGATGTAAACTGTATGGATCCTACACTCCAGAATGTACAACCTAATGAGAGAGACAGCTCAAACATCTCTATCCACAGTGACTGCTGAGTGCTAGTCTATGTACAAGAAGGGTGAATACAGATCTGACTGGAAAATGTGGGGGAAGAAAATTATTTTTAATACAGGAAATAGAGGTCTCACTTGGACTTCACTTTTGATATCGACTGTGATTAAGACAAGTAACACCGTGGATCTGTAAAATGAGGATTTTCCTCGTGGAATATACACGCTGTCCAAACACTGACCCTTTGCTACATGCGCACTGGCATTATTTCATCTTATTTCTAAAAGAATCCTAGAAGTAGCTACTATCATTGCTCTAGCTTTGTGGATGAAGTCACTGAAGTCAGAGAAATGACTCACCTAAGGCCATGAAGCTCGCAGCCTGTGCCTGTGTGATTCCAGAGCTCGGGATTTAACCGCTATGAAACATATTCATCTGTGCAGGCATCTGTGAGTTCTACTTTATACATGCAGGAACTGAGTTAGGAAAAAATCAAATGACTTCTCTACTTCCTTATCATTTGAATTTTTGACAAAGAAAGCAAAAATAAAAGTTAAAAATAAACAAACTAAAAACAGGATATTTTCTTCAAGCAGAATATCCATAGAGTCCAGAGCATTTCAAGTTGGATTTTTGTGTGCCCCATGTCAGGAAAACATCTGCATTTCTTGAGGGTTTTATTCTGATATTTGGAAAGATCTGTGCCCTCCAGAAAGAAAAGAAATTTAACTCAGGACTTAATCTGTAGCTCAAGATTTATCTGCTTTTATCTATACAATAGAGTCTTAGTTGTCTAGCAGCCTTTCCACTTCATTGCTAATTAATTATATATTTTAAATTGTATATAATACATTTCATTAAAAAGGAGTAGAGAGATTTCTTGGTAGGTTGCAATTATACGATTATGCAGCGCCCAACACTGAGTTAAAAATAGTGGAGCCTCGAGTTTCAAAACTGAACTAATATTCTCTCAGTAAATAGTTAACTTCTACAGAGGCAACAAGAATCCTTTCGAATATTTAATCTTCAAAAGTGTCAAAGTTTCCTATCCCCTAAAATATAGACCATACTTTTTTGCACAAGGCTTCTACAGCACACTAGGGCACAGTGGGTGACCTGCTGTACCATATCATTTGGTGCACTGCACCAAACCAGCCGTCCCAGCCACCTGAAGTAAGAGCAGAAAAGTCCCTGTAGCTTGTGTGGCTTCCTTTGAAACCATGAGAACATAATCTCTGTACTGGAGAATACATTTATAGCCTCCATCCAGAAGTCTAGCTCATCAAATGACTTTTGTTTTCAAACCATTGGACAAAGATACAAGCAGGGCCCCGTGCCAAATAAATGCACAGATAGACATCTGGCGTCCAAGGCTGGCTTAGGCAAGGACCAGTTCAAGTATGTGCCTAGGGCACTACAACAAGCCAAAAATAGCATATGAGTAGTCATTGGGACGAAAAATTAGACTTTAATGAAGTGCACTACATTTGCTTTATAATTCAGATTTCAATTTGTATGAAATGTATGTGAGAGGTTGGGGTGAGAGACATCATAACAACTTCTCTAGTGGTTAAGACTTTTAAACTCAATCCCAGACTTGAACAAGCTGACATTCAATTGATCAGCTATAATTCCTAAACAATTCTTCACTTGTGACAAATATGGAAAACTTTAAATTTAAATTAAACAAAAGGGCTCTAGTAGATAACAGGGTCTATTTTCTGAGTAACTGTCTTCATGTGACTTGGTGTTCAGAAATGGGTTGCTTAGACTGAGGTTCCAACAGGAGAAACCATGGACTAATACTTGAGTGAACAGTAGTGGACCCATGGCGCGCATGCCACAGCGGGGGGCTGTTTCTATCACTGGACACTCTAAAAGGTTCACCTTAGCCTGGCATGGTGACCCATACCTGGAATCCTAGCACTTGGGAGTCTGAGGCAGGAAGGCTGCCATTAGTTCAAGGCCAGCCTGGGCTACGTAGTGAGTTCAAAACCAGCCTGAACTGCATAGTGAGACCCCGTAAAAAAAAATAATAAATAAAATAAATAGTTCACCATCACTGCCTAAGGAACGTTCACTGACTGAATGAATGAATGAATGAACTAGAAATATGAGACCTGATTCCAAACCCAGTTTTGTTTTGTTTTTCATATCAAATCTATAGCCTTAATCGTTTACCTTCAGCTTAGGTTTCTGTGCATATAGAACCGGAGTCGTTATGACTACTAAATGAGGTGATGTAAGTGAGACTGTTTCATGAAGGTGGCTGGATCTGACATTTGGGTATTGGGAAGTTCATTAAATTCATTCACACTGATAGTTATTCATTTTTTCATCAAATGCATATAGATTATTAAGTTATATAACAGGAATATAGTAGATATGGAAAGGGTCCTCCACAATGAATTCTTGGGGGAATACAACGCTTCGTGTTCATTCTGACACTGTACAAATTATTCTTTGATGTAGCATATAATTAATTAAACTCAATCCAACATCTAGTATCTTCTCCATTTTTTAAATTGAAAATAAGATAGAGGGTAAGAATCTGTGCTTTACAAATTATATGGTAATTTTAAAAAATGAACATTTAATGGTTTAGGTTTATTAAAACTGTGAAATAGGTGTAAATGTCAAAACTATGCAAACAAAATGTCATCCTTCCCTGACCTCTCCACCAAAATGTCACCTCCCCTGATGTCACCCTCCTCTGGCCCTTGGGGTGTCTTCAGTGCCCCTTGCTCTCCTCGGCCCCTCCCTCCTCACCTGCCTTCCCAGGTCACCTGGCTCTAACCAGCCTGGGTCGCTCCTCGCTGGGGAGGGCTGTCCTCCCCACCCCACCTGCCTGCACAGGTGCTTTTCTGTCTCTTCCAGCAGCACCTCATTCTCACCCCTGTAACCGGGCATCAAATGAAATCATTTGTTTTTCACATCACCTAAAATGTGTTAGGAGTGAAATATCAATTCAGCTTTGTAACACATTCTTTCGCATTAGGAGAGTCAAAAGAACACTCTTTTGTAAGAATACTTAGGTAAGAATACTTTTGTAATAACCACCTAGTGTCTTCCAAAATTTTTAAGTCCCCAGGAACCTGAAAGCTAGTGCTTCAGATAGAAGTGTTAAATGAAACGTTGGCCAATCTAAATTCTACTGTCTTTAGTAGAAATATGCCCCTGTAGGTAAATATTTGTGTCCTAAAAGTGGATTTAGATCTGCCTTTGAAAACTGTACTCTTCTCGGGAAGTATGTATGGTAGATGTTTTATGCACGAATTTTCACCCAGCGAGGTTTAGAATAGTTCCTTTCCGGAACCAGAACTTGCCTTCTCTTAACATCATACTGGATCTAGGAACAACAGCTTTCCCCGGACTGGCCAGTTCGCAACCCAAACACGGTTTTTTGTTCTGTTTATTTTATTTTAATAACCAGGGCTTTGAATTAGTTTTTAAACTATAACCATGGCCTTGTGCCAAGACAAAAGAGTATACCTTCTAGGTGAAGGTGAGGCATTGGATGTTTCTACTGTCAATCTTCCTGGGGGCGGGAGGTGAGAGCAAGTTTGGGAAAGAACAGATGAATACACACACACACACACACACACACACACACACGGTGTCGGGGGGAGGCAGAGAGATAAAAACAGACACAGAGAGAGAGACAGACAGACAGACACAGACACAGACAGACAGAAAACAAACTTCTCCTAGAGGAACTGCAAGAACACCACACTATGAAGATGGCTGGGTAGATCTGCCAATTGAGACAGTGTCCAACACACAGTAGGTGCTCAGTAATTGCTGAATAAATAAATATCTGCTTATATTTAACACTGATGGGAGATCCTAAGAGAAGCCAGTGACTTTTCCTAGCAGCTGAGTTCCAAGCTGCTCAGACCTGCCCTGGCCACTCCCCAAGCCATCTTGATCTGGATATTAAGCAGTAGATCTCACAAGGTATTTTTTAAGGTCCTATACTTGCCTTCCCACTTGGCTGTGTTCTTTTCTGCTTCACCCTACATGTGTGCTCAAAATTCTCCCTTAATTCCAGAGAGCACAGCCAAAACCCAGCTCTAACGCCACACGATCTATTCAAAGTTCAGGAGTTAATGCAGGCACAGAAAGTAGCTCAGAACCAGTCTTTAGGGACTTACAGAAATTATTTTTAAAGCAAATTTAGTAAAAGAACAGATTTCGCACAGTTCTTCCCTGAGGGCTGGTGCTCTTGTTTTGGGAGTGTTGATACAAAAGTTCGAGTCTTTTAGAGGTTGGATTCTACCCCTCAAGTCTACTTTGTCTTTTTCTACCAAGCCCTGAGCATCTTGAGAACAGGATGTGTCTTCTCTATCTTTGTGCCATCACTGAATTCAGCAGTGCCTAAGACATCAATGACGCTCAGACAAATGTTTACTGATGTACTCAAGGAAAAAGCTGCAATGTTATCTTTAATTGATGAGTTGGCTTAAATAAGTTACTTTAAATTGGTTATCAGAAAGACACCACAGTAGAATTAGTGAGATGCCTTGGTCCCCTTTATTATAAGGTGATTTCTTTAGCTTTAGAATCAGAAAATGTTTCAGGCACAAATTCCTGTGCAAAGCTATACAATCATCAGGCATGGTTTAAAAAAAAAAAAAAAAAAAAAACCCCC
>NW_022900938.1:7950496-7980706 GCF_012274545.1 Fukomys damarensis | reverse complement strand
AAAAAAAAAAAAAAAAAAACTCCCCAAATGATTCTAATTGCAGTCAGAATTGAGAAGCGCTGCTTTTATTTATTTTGTTTTGTTTTGTTTTTTGTTTGTTTGTTTTTGGTACCAGGGATTGAACTCAGGTCCTTGAGCTTGCAAGGCAGGCCACCGAACCGCTGAGCTAAATCCCCGGCCCTGTTTTTTGTTTTTTGAGACAGGGTCTCACTATGTAGTTGAGACTGACCTGGAACTCACTCTGTAGCCCAGCTGGTCTCAGACTCAGTGATCCTCCTGCCTCAGACTCCCAAGTGCTAGGATTACAGGCACGTGGCACCATGTCTGGCTGCTGCTGCTTTTACTTTTTAATAAATTATTTTAAAGTAAAATTATTTTAATTGTGTTGTGTTCTTATCCATTTTCCACCTCTTCTGTCCACATCTTCCCACTCCACTCCCCATCTCCTATGATTAACTCAGGCACAAAGAACTTCCTGTTCCTCATTTGCCTGTCAGAAATGATCCATGGAACCACCGTCAACACCCAAAACACCTAATTTACACTGAACACAAAGGACATCACCACCTGCTGGGCACCAGCAGAACTGCATTCCAGTAGGGACCAGCTTTCTGCCAAAGCTCAGGACTGGCAAGAAGCATTTAATTTACACCTTGGCCCCCAACGGCCTCTTTAACTGCAGGTGCAAGTTCTCTGTAGGTGCAGACTCCCCGTGAAGAGGTATTTTGTGCTTCCTTTTGGTATTTTTAGCCGCATGATAAAGACTATTCTTCTACTTAACCAACTGAAGTGGCTGTCTGCAGTGGAAACGAAGAGCAGACCGCCTGTGCACTTACTGTTTGTTGGCTGTGAGGAGTCACAAACCCGCCTTCCTTCAGGCTAATAGGAAATGATTTAACCTGTCGTCTGTGGCTTATACTTTATAACTCACTTCTATTTCTCATCCCGCTTCTCCGAACCCAGTCAGACCACGGTCCAGTAGGAGAGTTACTTGCCTGTGGTTTATTTAACTTGTCATCTGATGGGAATGCTGCAAGCTTACATGATTAAGGTCTGCGTTTTGAAGTCTCACTACATCGACATGCAAGCACTTTCCATTTTCCCTCTTATTATATAATTTTAAAACATAAAATGCAGTCACAGGATCATAAATTGTAATTACCTTGCCTTGCATTTGAAAGCAGAATGCAAACAAAGCTTTCTTGCTTTGGTAATTTCTATAACTTTACACACAGCATTAATAAGATCCCGCGTAAAATTCAAATGTACAGCTTGCACCCCCAGTACCATAAACACAAGCTTTTCTCAGAGCAATTGTCACCAAAGCGCCAACCCAGATCTCAGAGTTAGTCATTAACTCCTCGGGAAGACTTTACATTTTCCTTATGTAGTGTTTTCTATGCTCATCGTAACATTGTGCCATTTTTGCCAGCTCGTTAAGATCTCATTGTATAAACAGTAACTGAATATATTCATGTCAGAGATAATCATTCCTTTAAAAGGTTTCCTTGTCAGGTATTCATTAAAGGAGGTTTCACATCAAAATGATAGTCACTAACACGGGGCAAACATCTTACCCATTTGGCAGGTTTTTTAAAAAATCTAAATTTTATTAGCACTATATCAAGTTTTTAGCTTACATTATGTTCTTTAATGGGGTAAAGATCTATTTTATGAAGGCATGCAAGGTAGATTAGCCTGTGTGTCATATGAGAAGACAGGAGACCACAGTGGAGATGTAGATGGTCATGGATATATCTAAAATCAATCTTACCTACTTCCACCAGTGCTATTCTTTGTAAGCAGCACTGTCATTTTCTTAATTTTGAGCTTTAAGAAATTCATTTTGTGACAAATTCTCTAAATAAAGGCTTCTCCCCAGCTGACGTTTGCTACTCCGAGCTGTATGAAGTCCTGGTATTTGGCTCCAAGACAGGAGGTAACATGAATAAACCCAGCGCCAGCAACTTTTCCTGTGGATCGGGTTCGTGAATGTTGTGAGCGTGGTAATGGGTAGCTTGGGTGACAGAATTTCACAAAAGAGCCTACCCAAGGAGCTGCCCCACGGAAGGCCAAGCAGATGCCACTTAGTCTCTTTCCAAAGCAGCTCACAACGTTCCTCGGTTCAGAGGAAGCTTCCAGACCCCCCGTCTTTCACCTACACATGATGGGAAAAGATGAATGTTTCAGGAGGGCAATATGATTTCTGGGAAGTGGGAGGGAAACAGAAAAGGGCAAGCATTGAGGTCACAGCTGCAAATATCTCGGAGTTCTCTGAAGGAGTAGAGTAAGAATAGTAGCCTTTATGGGTTGTCAGAGACATTGAGAGTCGTGAAATTGATGCCAGTAGAAAAATAAACCCCTGACCTTAGCTTCTTTCCCCGAGAGACCCCAGGCTGACTGGCAGCAGGCCGTGCCGCCCACCCGTGTGTCCCTGTGAGGAGCCTGTCCCGAGCTGCCCTGCTGCTGGGCCCGGCTGTGCCTGTTTGGTTATGAGGACTTGTTTGATTATCAGGGATCTTGGGTTTTGCTTGTGTTGTCTTATTTTATGCTGGCGGTCAAAGCACTGCTGACACGAGACTGGGCCCTCAGAATTGTAACTCGGCCTTTTCCAAGCTTAGTGCCGGGTTACAACACGCTGGGCTGCATCTCTGAGTTCCCGTCAGCCTCGATGGCGCGTTGCTTTCTCCACCCCGCGGACCATCAGTCTCCACCCTGTGAGGGGAGAGACTGTGGTGAAATACTTGTAACACAAAATGTGCCATTGTGATCATTTTGTATGGTACAGTTTAGCAGTGCCGTACTCAGGAGGCTGTGCAATGATCTAGTTGGTTCAGAGCACTTTAACTGCCCTGAAAGAAAACTCTGTACTCATTAAGCATTCGCGGAACCGCCCCTGGCCTACTCCTGACGACTGCTGCATTGTTTACCACCTCTGCAGATCTGCCTGCCTGGATGTTTCACATAAACTCGATCCCAGAATATGCAGCCTGTCTGGTTCCTAGGGTGGTTTTTTTTTTTTTTTTTTTTTTTTTTTTTTTGAGAATAGCTGTATTTATTTTAAAGCATTCAAAAGCCACTCTTATCAGAATGGAGCTTAGCCTGGTCAATCAGCTGGATATAGACTGTTTGGAATAAAAGTTTCAAAAATATCATAAAGTTTAAAAAAATTATTTTTCCCACTTGACTGATATTTTATTCCTATAGGCTTGAATATATAGGTTTTTGTTACACTGAAAAATGCTCAATGAATACCTACACATGACCTGTATGTACAGTGTGTGTCGGGGGGCTTGATATTGAAAAGTAAACTTGTACAAGGGCTTCTTCTGGGCGGTGGGGGCAGGTGTGGTGGTGCTTGATCAAAGGACATCTCCCTCAAGATCTGCCGAGGCAGTGAGGATCTAGGAATCAGGACTGGGGTGATACAGGCTAAGACATTAGATTAGTGTTTTTAAGGCTCTTTGTGATCTCTTGTCAAGAGCTATTCTACCTGACTTTTGGGGAAAAATTACTTCCTGATTAAATTACCATTCGGGCTGTCTCAGGCCTAGTCTGCTCGCCTGCGAGCCGGCTGTGGTATTCGGAAACGGAAACGTAACTCTGCACCTTCGCCAGTCACAATGAGGCCTTAGTGGTCCTGTGATGCTCGAGGACAAGAGTGTTTCAGCTGAAGACATCCCGGCTCTTTGAGAACAGGGTAGTAATAGAGAGAGAGAGGGAGAGAGAGAGAGAGAGAGAGAGAGAGAGAGAGAGAGGGAGAGGGAGAGAAGTTTCACCTAGGGGAAGGCCCACCCACTAATGTAAGGGTGCCTTGCCCATTTCACGTCCTCATTAACATAAGACCCTCATCAACACAGGGTTACTGCCACCCTCTGAGTCACCTGATGCTATCTCCAGGTACTGCGTGCACCCGATAAGTTGGGTTGGAGTGTTCTTGCCCCTTCTGAGGCACTGACCTCCCAGCCCCCCATGTATTATGCAATTATGTTTCTATAGCCTTTCTTTCTTTAGCCCTTGCCACCCTCCTTTCAAGGCAGATTAGACTCCAATAATCGATAATCTCTCCTCTCTCTCTCTCTCTTCCTTTGTTGAGACTGACCTGGAACTCACTCACTATGTAGCCCAGGCTGATCTCGAACTCACAGCAATCCTGCCTCAGCCTCTTGAGTGCTGGGATTACAGGTGTGCACCATCACGCCCAGCTTCTCTCTCTCTTTCTTTCTCTTTGTCTCTCTCTTTCTTGTCTCTGTTGTGTTGGGGATTGAATCCCGAGACTTGGACACAGTAGGCAAAAGTGCTCTACTATACCTCTTCCCTTCAATTGTATAACTTCTTGTTCTTCTTAGGGTGAAACTAATTTTATTCACAAAATAAATTCATTCTAAAATATTTGTGACTTAATGAATTTAGAAACTAATGGAGTCATGTTCTTTATTCTGCAAAATTAATTAACTTTTGATTAAAGAACATTGAGGACAGGATCCTTTCTTGGCCCCTTGTATCATACCATTAGGACCAATGAAGTTCTCATATTCCAGTGTGGCTAGGATTCAGTGTGATATTTGTAAAAATATAATCTCGTAGACCCTAGAGATTCTGATGAGGATCAGAAATCTGGACTTTGAATAAGTATCTTAGATCAGAGGTTCTCAAGTTAGCATCACCCCAAGGGCTTGTTTAGACCAAGTGCTGCACCAGGTCCCAGCCCTTCTGATCAGCAGGTCTGGAGGGGACCTTGGAATTTTCCTAACAAGATCCCTGGTGACGCACGACTGTGCCACGAAAACAACTATGAAATAATGAAATAATGGTGCCTGGGCACATTCAGAGACAAACTAAATCATACTTCTGCAAGAAGTCTCTGTAGTCTCTGGATTTTACAGTGGTAGGGAAAAAAAAACAAAAACCAAAAAAAAAAAACAACAAAGCTCTGCCCCTAGCTGTGGAATCGATAATTTGTACAAGTAGAGTAGTATTTTAATCTTTAAAAAAAAAAGACAGTTAAGGACCTAAAATCAATGCATTAAAAACAGCATTTTCCTTTTTAATTTTAGTTATTATAGCATGCTATTGATTACAACAAAATCTAGCGTCCAACTTCTAGAAAATAAACATGCGCTGATCAGAGCTGTGTGATTTTAAAATGTAAATTAAAATTGTGATTGGTTACTACAAACATAAAAATTATACCTATTTATAAGGTTACAAAGAATATTCACTTTTGACTCTCGGGTGTGCATGTTGAAGTTTATAAATTATCGTGTTGTCCATCTGATTTAAAATATAAAAATACCAACTGAAGCGCCAAAAAAAGAAAATCACGGTTTCATGGTCTGGAGCTTCAATCAGAAAACTGATTCAGGGGTACAGCCTGCTGGACATTTCTGATATTGCAACGGGAAAGAAATTGTCAAGGAACTTCACGATTGAACGCCTTTCCTTTGCTGCATGGATTCCCTGCCATATTTTTTATAAGCACAGTAAAATGGAAGCACCGGTAACCTCGAAGAGCTCAAGATTTTCCATGGCCCTGTGCCGGTCGTTCAAGGGGCAGGATTCCGCTCTATAAAATGGGCAACAAGTCCCTGCAGTAGGGATGGAAGCGTTTAAATTCCTAGCATGGTGCTGGGTTCACTGTAAGAACCTATGAAGCTTCCATACACGTACATGAGTGTGCGTGCGTGCGTGCGTATGTGCGTGCGTGCGTGTGTGCGTGTGTGCGTGTGTGTGTGTGTGTGTGTGTGTGTGCGCCAACAAACAGAAAACGTCACTTTCTGATCTTTCTGTTCCACCTGTCCAAATTTTATTCTGCTTCAAAGCCACGTTTACTGGGACACACGGGGCCTCTGTGGCTTTGCTTCCCTGGATTTCGAATTCTTGCTTTGCTGAGTTAGGGAAGATGGGACACTGAAATGGACCCAGCACTTTTTGTGGGCAGTAAAATATAATGATGAAGAGACGTATCCCTGATGTATAATTTCCTGTGAGTAAAACTGTTAAGTAAAATCTGTGCCCGGTGCCTCCAGGCACTGACTAGGCCTCTCACTTAAGGATTCCGGGGCTGTGATTCGGGAAACAAGAACTCTAGGAATTCTGACGAAAGACGGCCAAGGGTTACAGAATGCAGAAAAAAAATCATGCACTGACAGATGCAGCAGGAATCTGTCTTTTGGCCCAGCTTGCTGGGACGATGTGACTGAGTCAAGCGGGGAAGCCTCCCTGGATATCAGCCGTGGGTGCCAGGGGGCACTGTGGTTCAAGTTATGTGGGTCCTCGGGGTGCTCGGGCTGCAAACTGTGATCCTCCCTGCAAGAAAAGGCCTTTATTGAAGGTGAGACTCTCCCTACCCCGTCCCACCTGCCCCAGCAATGCAAGAGTAAGGTTGTTTAGCCAGCCCCGGGCAGCCCAGCATGGCACAAAGAGGGCATTCAGTAAACCCAGGCTGCACAAAATGGTGCTCTTACACCAAACGTTCGGGGCTGCATTGCAAGATATGTTTACTTGACCTTGTGTTCTGCCCAAGCACTGAGCGCCCATTTGCTTTACCTCAGGTAAAAGTGCAGTGGAAGTCTCGGCAACTTCCATTCCTGATACACCCAGAAGAGGAGCGCTATATTTGCAGAACAGTGCTCTGTCTCCTGCCCTTCACCTACAGCAGCCAATCAAAAGCCACACTGCAGACATTCTTAAAACAGCAAGGTTCAGGCGAGGAGGAAAATAATTAGGATTCAATGTTTTGGGTGCTTATATGGAGATTAGATAGGCCCTGTTACTAATGGCCAAGTGTTAGGGAATGCTATCAGAGGACTTCTTTTTATTTTAACCTTGCATAGTACTTGTTAATGTTCTTAAACATTGTGTGTGATTTATGCAGGTCACACGATAGGCCGCTCCTATTCACAATCAATAAATTTGGATTTCTTCCCTGTTGATTGTTCGGTAAAATCTATGGATGACAGTGATTTGTCTTCCAGGATCACAATAACAGCATTATTGACTTTTACCTTGTTCCCAAGGCAGTAATCTGTGAGAATGAGATCACTCCAATTAAGCTTACCTTGGGCATCCCAGAAACTAGAGAAATGTTTATCCCACAACAATTAGGAATGAATTAATTTAAAAACTTTTAAAGTAGACTATTTTGGGGTTTTTTTGTTTTGTTTTGGTTTGGTTTTGGTTTTTGGTTTTTTGAGACAGGGTCTCACTATGCAGTCGAGGCAGACCTGGAACTCAGTATGCAGCCCAGGCTGATCTTGAACTCACAGCGATCCTCCTGCCTCAGCCTCCTGAGTGCTGAGATTATAGATGTGTGCCGCCATGCCTGGCTCTAATTTTAAAATGAATGGTTTTAATCTGTAAGAAAAGTTTGAGAAACTTTCACCGTATTTTCCTATTCACTATGAATTTTAAACCGCATGCATTTATTGTCTTACCTAAAACAAATCTTCATTGCAGAAGAAATATACTTGCAAAGATATTATTTATAGAGTATTTGGGTAAAGAGAAAGACTCAGGCGTGCGATCATAGCAATACTTTTTATTGTTCCCCATGTGGGCCTGGGGACAGTGCCATGCACCTTCTTATGCCATGTCATGGTGATGCAAGTGGTTTCATCAGTCGGGGTAGATTATTTTCCACCGATCTCTTCAAATTTTCATTCATAACAAATGTTCTACACTGTACTTCATGGTATGTGTCAAATTAGAGGTTTAACATGATATTAAGTTGGAGAAAAGGCAGCATAAACCGTGTAGAATGGTACCAATAACTTTGTGGCAGGAAATGCTCGTGTCCTCAGTCACACACATCACTCCTGACCTTTATAGATGAGACACAGGTCCTTACCGATATTTGTCAATCGTCATACTATGCTGCATCCTGATTTATTCGGCCAAAACATCCTAAGGACAGGATTTAGAGACCGAAGGAGACCACGCTGCCTTCTCATACGGTGTCTCCCCTCTTTCTTTGCCTCTGCTCCTCCCCGCTTCTGTGCACGATGGAATTGTATTCACCCTTCAAGTGTCCCTGATATCGTGTCCTCGGTGAGACCTGCCTTTGGTCACAGCCTGCCCACGTGTGACGCACGCACACGTGCACACAAACCCTGGTGGGACGCGTGGGCTCCCCCGTGTCGCTGCTGGAGTGCTTCGCTCTCACATTTCTGTTTCTACATCAATCACTTTATAGCATCCACAGAAGATCAGATCCGCTTGATCGAGAGAGAGCTGGGAGTTCTTCCTCTTCAAACGCCACCAGCACAGGGGACAGAGGTCCTTACAGAGTTGTCACTCCTGCTCTTTCCTCTCCCTTGCTTTGGGACAGGGACTCACATCCAACTGCTAGTGACTGGGCCGGGCACACTTGGAGAATCACAGAGTGCAGGGGTGAGAGGAGGACAGAGCGAAGGTGCGCTGCAGGGCGTGACAGGCCTGCAGGAGGAGCATTCCAAGGGCTCTGGACTGAGCTCCCTGCTCCCTGCAGCTCCCCTCACCAACGCTGAAGAGGCAAAACCCCGCAAATACAAACCCACTCAGCGGGTGGCTTGGCTTAGTTCCACTTCTGCTTGCTGTGGATGGCAGGGATGGTCACAGAGGACGCGAGTGTTGGTAGCGAAGGAAAATAAAGCTCTGGAGTGTCCCCACCTGGGAAGCCTGTCTGTGTGTCCAGTTGTGTCCATTGTGACCTGTCTGGGGCTCCACTGTGACTGGCTTATGGTAGACACGAGGCCTCTTCCCCTGAGCAGGCTCCAAAAGAAACGGCCATTTCTCCTGGAATCCACGGGGATTCCCCCGCTGATCACTGAGCACTGAGCAGTCCAGCCTCTAGGAGGGGCTTCATCTACAGACTCCCAGCTCTCGCCAGTGTGGTCTCGTCCATGGCATCTTGATTCACTGCAGCCTCTGGATGGGACTGCAAGGTCCTGGAAGGATAGGGCCACATTTGATGCTTCCCTCCGGTGATCCTCAGACAACAACTGAGGGTCTTTCTTTTTGTACCAGGGATTGAACTCCGGCCCTTGGGCTTACAAGGCAGGTGGTGAAACTACTGAGCTAAATCCCCAGCCCAAGACTGAGGATCTTAAAGCAAAACACTAGTCCAAGTTCCAACTTGAGTTAACTGAAAAATAAATGGCCCCATTACTTTTTCATGTTTTTCTTTCTTGTACCCCACTTCTTTGCCACCCCCATTCCCCTTTCGTGGAATGCTCTCTCCCCAAGGCTCCTAACTGCCCATCTCTGCCAGGGGCACCATGGTAAGGAAAGCCCAGGTGAACAGACAGATGAACAGACAGGATCCCACCCTGAAAAGGACATGACACTGACTGAACACTTCCAGCAGACACAGGGAGGAGGAGAAGCAAGAAACGTAAATGACGTCAGAACTATTAGGGTCATAAAGTATGTTGCAACCAAGGTCATCTTAGAACTGACAGAAACTCCACAATTCACACCGTCTCCTCGACTCCCTCACTGCAGACAGGAAAGGGCAGCCTGTCCCCCTCTGTCCTCTGGTTGGCTGAGAATGAGAAAAGCAACCTAAACGCATCGCAAGTTAAAACTGCTGTTTTTCATGCTTACCGGTTTCGTGTCATCTGGTCGTCCTCTGTCCAGGCCAAGAGAGGGTAAGATGAGCTTCACCTTGCGTGTCCACACGTGACGCACGTGTGTGGGCTGGAGAGCGTGGAGGTTGTTCAGGGGAACTGCAGATAGGGAGAACCGCAAGAAAGAGATTTCCAGCGTCCTGGGCCCCGTCTCAGAAAACAGCATCTCTGTATGTCTAGTGAGCTTGAGCCAAACCTTTTCAGTCCTTGGTATCTCTCTCCTGTCACATCCAAAATCCGGTCTACCTTTCCAGGAAAATTCTTCCACAATATATCCAGGATCTCCCCTTCCCACCACTGCAGTGCCACCAACCTAATTTAAGTCACCACGGTCCCACTGGAACCACTGCAGTGGCCCCCTAACCGTGTCCCTGCTCCAGCCCCTTCCACCTCTAGGCTGTCCTCCGCACAGCATCAAAACGCGCTTGGCAAAGCATATGCCACAGTTCTTGCACAGCCACTGTCTCAAGAAAACCCTCAGATTAAGTAATATACATTTTCTTTCCTGCTCACCCCCATGTCCCCTCGTCTTATAACACCACAACCCTGGGCTGGGGATTTAGCTCAGTGGTGCCACTGCCTACCTCGCAGGTGCAAGGTCCTGAATTTGACCCCGGGTACCAGGAAAAAACAACAAACAAACACCACAACTCTGATTAGGGCTCCCTGAGGCCCAAGCAAAGGAAGGACCCAAAGCTTCCATTACTTCGTCAGAAACCTGCCCTTCTGATTTGATGCTGTTCAGCTGTATTCAACTCTTTTTGGCTGCAAGGTGGGAAACTCCAATACTTGACTAAAATGAAAGATTCCTATGAGTTCTTTCATGATCCATCTTTCCCTTGAAGGTGTGTGTGTGTGCGTGTGCGTGTGAGTGTGTGTGGTGTGTGTTGGGGCTACACACTGAGCTTCAGGACATTATCCGGTAGGGGACAGTGACCCTGGCAGACATAGCCTCAGGGTAGCTCACAGAGGGTGGGGTTTCTGAGCCCTGAGTATGTTGCTGCTTTCCTATTAGTACAAGTATGGCCTCAACACCAACAATACCTTAGGAGGGAATTCACTTTCTGCCATTTGTTCAAGTAAAGACCCAGACTCTGTCTTGTTTCTGCTCTGTGCTCTGGGCGACGGAGCTGGATAGCTATCAACAGGCTCACTTGGTGCCCAGCTCATGGGGGCTTTGGCCTTTGGAAGCAACTAGCAGAACGAGACTGCAATTACTCTTTCCCCTGGTGTCTTGTGCTGACTCCAGCCTCTCTGCTCAGAGTATCTTCTGGAACACTACTGCCCTCTCCAGAGTCTGCAGCCAGCTCTGTCTCCTTGATCTTAGACTGGTGAGGTGGTGATGACTCCTCTGGTCACAAGCCTGGGGAACAGTGCCATCCCTTGCTGGTTTTCTTTTATACTACTGTCCACATTTTTACAAACAGTTCCTCTCCTAAGCTCTCTTCTAACTATCCATCTTGAATACTCATTTAGCTTCTTCTTATACCTTGACTTGTATCATAGTATAATTAACAAAGAGGAAAGAAGTTCTTCAGAAACATTTGCTTGGAATCTCACAAGAAATAATAAATGAGGAGAAGTAAAAAGCCTTTGATGACACTGAACACATCGGCCAATTCATGGTGACACAAAAGGTTATAATAAGCATGCCTGGTTTTCTTTTCCTGGCAGGTGGGGGGACTGGATAAGCAGCGTCCATAAAAAGGGTCGGGAATGGAGCATCATGAGTCTGAGAAGCCAAGTTCACTGTCAACAAATCACATGCTCCTCCAGTCTGGAAGGACTGTTTAACGTGAAGGGAACCCTTTATTAATTTTTATTGTACGTCTTTGCTTGAATACTTACAAAGACTGCAGAACATTACAACACCCCATTCTGATACACAGGTTCTTCTAATCGTTACAACATATTGAGAAAATTCTGCCTCCCTCTAACTTTCCCTTGGTCTTTTTCTTTCTTTTGACCAGTGTAGAGCCAAGCTTGAGTTTGGCCCCTTGTGGCAGACCTACAGATATCTGCGGACAGCTGCCGAGGTGGGGTCAGGCAGGCCCAGGTCTCTGTGGAAGCATAATGATGTATTCCTCACTGCCCAATGACTCAGATGACCTGGGTCATCAATGCCCCATGAAAGTATGGTGTCCAAAAATGGACATAATACTCCAGCTGGACTCTTGCTTGAAATAACCATTCAACATTCAACTAGGTTCACCTCATCATTCCTCCCTCACTCCTCAAAAGATATTTCTCTTACTTCTGGGACACATTTTAAAATTAATCCATTCTCTTCACACCCACAGCTGCTACCTCCTTTAACTAGGCTAAAATTATCTTCTCTCACATCATTTCCTGTTTCAAATGCTTCTTTTACTGTTACCCTTGGTTTTTTTCCATTAGATTCCAATTTCTTGAGTTGATTGCTACTGCCTGACCCCAATCATTATTTTTACTGCTTCCTGATTTTCTTGTTCTCCTTGCTCTCCTACAATGACGTTCCCTGTCACCTTTGCAGAATATTCCGCTGATTTCACACTGAACTTCGTTTGAAATATTCAGCCATTTTCATCCTTTTCCCAGTTAGGCGTCACTTTTATATAACCACCTTGTATTTAAACTTTAAAAGAAACTCACACATATGAATGCACACAGCCCAAATGATTTCTCCTTTAAAGTTCATGAACCTCTCTATTGTAGTGCTTTGATAACATTCTCTTCAAATACTGGTGTCAAGAGTAAGCTGTTAGAACCTAAGTGTTACCTTACTACCTACCATGAAAATGTGAAACCCTTTACAAAAGTCATGTAGATCCATAGAACTTGAAGTAGCATACAACCCTTGAAATAATGTTGGTTAACAATCATTTCACCAAAAGAGGTATCATACCTTTCAAATGACCTATAAACGTTTTATATAATATTTGTCACATGGGGCTCCCCATTACTTACCTTTACTTCTCATTGAGACAGAAGCCTGAAGCTTTGACGAAAATCTACTCTGCACCCTTGTTTTGAAGGAAGAGATTGAGATAGTTTTGCAGTACAGAGCATTTGCCATCTCTACCCGTGCAAACCTGGACACATGCCAAGTTAAAAAAAACATCCGAACAGAGATTCAAAGATTGATCCCTAAGGTCACAGTGTTTGTCTACCAGCATTCCTTTGGTTATGTGTATACAATATTTTTATGGGAGCAGCTCAAAGTTCTCCAAAGATATGATCTTTATAGAACTTGCAACAGTCTTTTTAGGCATGAGGAAACAAAAGGATTATATTGTCCCTTTTTGAAGACCCGTCCTTTAAGTGGAGCAGCAAGGCCGCAACCCTGAGGTCATTCCTCCTGATGGGCTGATGGCCTGACTGAAGTCAAGGTCACACATCAAGGCACTGGTGTGCCAAGAAAAGACTCCTTGTTTAATGATCTACCCACAAGGCCTGGCTCCCTTCCACAGGTGCGAAGTCAGCCCTAAGATTCTGCAGAGGAGCGTGCTGACGAAGGCTCTGTCTACATGACTCAGTCTTCTGAAACACTTGTGGAGGGGGAATCAGACACAGAAGTCACACACGGATGCTAGTCAACTGGTAATGACACCAAGGCCCATCTTCCTTGGAGTCATAATGGAGCACTACGCTGGCCAGCAAGCCCTGGTGGATTTGCTCCTGTGTCCCACCTGCCTCTCAGTTCCTGTCTCCGATGCAGGCCTTACTCTGGAGGTGCCCAAGAGGCACCTAGTTAGCATGTTGTTGCTGCTGCTGCTGCTGCTGCTGCTGCGCTCCTGGAATTTTAATGTCTGTGGATTTGCATTAATAACCCTCTTCCATTCCGCCAATCAGGGAGGTTCAGAAGGATCCATTCACATTAGTGACCAAGGAGAAGCAGCCTTCCCCATCTACCCAAATACACCGGGGAAAGCATAAGTCTCCCCTCTAGACTTCTGAACGTCCATCACTGTCTTACAGTCCCACCAACCTCTGACTTAGCCTCTCCATGGATTCCCAATGTCTGCCCAGCACGAGGCTGCAGGTACGATTGTCTTGTTAGGATTTGCTCTCTGAAAGCTAGTTTTCTCTCTGGCTTCTGTGGCCACTATACACATTTTCCGCAAGTTCCTAGTAGTCTCTTGCTAACCCCTTCTTTCTCCTGACTTGCTTCTATTTGCTCTTTTAATGTCCCATGGCACATGTCATAAAAAGGTATCATACTCCCTCCTGGTGACAAGGATTGACACTGTCTTTCTTTCCATTCCTGACAGGTTCTCTCACTATGCACAGTGGGCTGTGGTACGCATTTCTTCCCTGACCAGAGGCATGTAACAGGGCAATGTCTGGGCTAGAATCACTAAACTTATAATTCAGTACTCCCATTGCCAACGTGTTGCCTTGAGTCCCACTTAGCTGCCTGGATATGGGCTCACTTGTTTCCCCTAAACTCAGATACTTTCTGCTTGCAAAGTACTTTTCTGCCGGGAAAAATAGTTGTGAGATGTAGATTTAATAAAGGACTTCAATCTAGGATATATAAGGAATGCTTATAGCTCAAAAAGGCAAACAATGCAGTTAAGAAACAGACATGTGGTTTGTCTATAAAATGGAGTACAACTCAGCCGTAGAGAATGAGAAACTAGAGTCATTCATAGGAAAATGGATGCATATTGAGGCCATACTCTTAAGTGAAATAAATAAGACACACATGTGTAAATACTGAGTAGCTTCTCTAGTGTGAAAAACTAAAAATGTAAATTGTATCCTATATACACATTGTATAACTGATATTGTGAAATAGGAAGAAAAGGGCTAAAGGTGTCGGGGAAGTGGGAAGAGTAGGGGAAAGGAAATAAGGGAAAAGAAAAAATATGAGAAAAGGAAAAAATGGAAACAAAGTCTTTGTAAATAGGGAAGGGTGGAGGGGGTAAAGGGAGGGCAGGGACAAGGGGAAAAAATAAGAGCCAAGATCTGTCATGTAAAGGTACAAGATCCCAATGATGAATGTAACTGTCCTGTATACTTAAAAAGTATCAAAAAACTCAAGATTTAAAAAAAAAGAAACTAACAAAAGCTTTCACAAAGGAAGATATTCAAGTGAAATAGAAGTACATAAAATGATGTTCAACCCATCAGTCTTTAGGGAAATGAAAATTAAATCCAGAATGAGAGACCGGGACAGGCACATGGGAATGTCTAAGTTACAAAGACGATACTCAGTCCTGTTAACAGTGTGGCCTTTAGAACTCTCGTACATTGCTGCGGGAATACAAAATGGTGCAGCTCCTTTACAAAAACAAGTGGCATACGATATGAGCCGTGGCATACGATATGAGTCAGCAATGTTACTCTTAGGTGTCTCCCCAAGAAACAAGAGAACATACATTCCCCTGAAGACTGGCACGTTAAGGTTCATCGCAGATTTATGTATAGAGCCCTCAAATGGGAACAACTCAAATGTCTGTGGCAGGTAAGTGGAGAAGTAACTCGATGCATCAGTGTTATTATGCTAAGGAAAGAAGCCAAACACAAGAGCATGTATCCTTTATATGAAATTCCAGGAAACACGAAATTATAGCAAGACAGGCAATGATTTCCAGGGTCAGGTGGATAAAGTGGGCTTCATTGTAAAGGGTTATGAGGGCTGTTTTTTTGTTTTGTTTTATTTTTTACTTAACATAAATATTACATATCATGATTAAGGTAGTTTTTGATAAGTAACTGAACAGTAAATTGAACATTTAAAACCGGGGTACTTTATTGTAAGCCAGTTAGACTCCAATGAAGAAGATGCTTTTTCTAAAAGCAAGCAAACATATCAAAGAAACAAATGAATAGCGCTTTAAAATTTAGCTTTGATAACTACTCATGTACGGTGAGACCAACAGACCAAAAGAGAATGCCACGGAAGGGCTGGCTTTGTTACGACTTGCATTCCAAGAGGAGGGGACCGTGCGGGCCACATGGGGAAGCCCCAGCGTTGGAAAGAGGGCGAAGAAACAAGGGAGAAAAGGGGAGGAGCCTTTACTGTGGTCTCGCTGAGAAGCAAGGCCAGGCAAGGTGAGCACTGCAAGGCCAGGCGTGATTTGTAATGTGACTGGGCCCTGTGGTTTAGGAGCTCTCCCTGACCGCCTGGTACCTGCTGTGGGGACATCAAGGTAGGCGAGTAGTGTCCCGGAGTGGGACAGCGTGACAGAGGTGGTCCCTGAGGTGTGAGCTCTCCCAGTCGCTTCGCATATGAAATTCGGGCTTGCGGCAAGTCTCTTAGTACCCTTGAGAACTGGATGGCCCCGGAAGGGCAGGCCCTGCGCGCGTTGAAGGATCAGAGACACAGAAGATGAAAGGCAGGACCAGTGGGCTGGGGATTTAGCTGAGCGGTTCCGCCGCCTGCCTTGCAAGCGCAATGACCCGAGTTCGATCCACGGTATCAAAACAAAAAACAAAAAAACCCCAAAAAACCTGAGAAAGGCATGACAGATGCAGACACAGCAGGGCACAGATCAACAGATATGTGATAAAGTACCTGCGGCAAAGTGTTCACTGTAGAATCTAAGTGTTAGGTAAGTAGGGTTCACTGCATAATTCTTTCATTTCCTGTATGTCTGAAAATTTCTATAACAAAAGTTGAGAAAACGTTGCTTCTTTAGATATCTCGCCTCAAGGTGGTTTATCAAAGCTCTGCTTCCCCACCCTTGTCCCACTGGCCTGGGCTCCAGGCCTACTGGCTTGGAATGTTACTGTTAGCTGCATCTCTTATCTTTTTTTATTTTTTGGTACCAGGGCTCGAACTCGTGACCTTGCACTTGCAAGGCAGCCAGCTGCACCACTGAGCTACATCCCGGCCCTTCCCTGCATCTCTTAGTTGTGATCGCTGACTCTCCTCATCAGCCAGTGAGTCCACTCAACAAACAATGCAGTTAAGAAACAGACATGTGGTTTGTCTATAAAATGGAGTACAACTCAGCCGTAGAGAATGAGAAACTAGAGTCATTCATAGGAAAATGGATGCATATTGAGGCCATACTCTTAAGTGAAATAAATAAGACACACATGTGTAAATACTGAGTAGCTTCTCTAGTGTGAAAAACTAAAAATGTAAATTGTATCCTATATACACATTGTATAACTGATATTGTGAAATAGGAAGAAAAGGGCTAAAGGTGTCGGGGAAGTGGGAAGAGTAGGGGAAAGGAAATAAGGGAAAAGAAAAAATATGAGAAAAGGAAAAAATGGAAACAAAGTCTTTGTAAATAGGGAAGGGTGGAGGGGGTAAAGGGAGGGCAGGGACAAGGGGAAAAAATAAGAGCCAAGATCTGTCATGTAAAGGTACAAGATCCCAATGATGAATGTAACTGTCCTGTATACTTAAAAAGTATCAAAAAACTCAAGATTTAAAAAAAAAGAAACTAACAAAAGCTTTCACAAAGGAAGATATTCAAGTGAAATAGAAGTACATAAAATGATGTTCAACCCATCAGTCTTTAGGGAAATGAAAATTAAATCCAGAATGAGAGACCGGGACAGGCACATGGGAATGTCTAAGTTACAAAGACGATACTCAGTCCTGTTAACAGTGTGGCCTTTAGAACTCTCGTACATTGCTGCGGGAATACAAAATGGTGCAGCTCCTTTACAAAAACAAGTGGCATACGATATGAGCCGTGGCATACGATATGAGTCAGCAATGTTACTCTTAGGTGTCTCCCCAAGAAACAAGAGAACATACATTCCCCTGAAGACTGGCACGTTAAGGTTCATCGCAGATTTATGTATAGAGCCCTCAAATGGGAACAACTCAAATGTCTGTGGCAGGTAAGTGGAGAAGTAACTCGATGCATCAGTGTTATTATGCTAAGGAAAGAAGCCAAACACAAGAGCATGTATCCTTTATATGAAATTCCAGGAAACACGAAATTATAGCAAGACAGGCAATGATTTCCAGGGTCAGGTGGATAAAGTGGGCTTCATTGTAAAGGGTTATGAGGGCTGTTTTTTTGTTTTGTTTTATTTTTTACTTAACATAAATATTACATATCATGATTAAGGTAGTTTTTGATAAGTAACTGAACAGTAAATTGAACATTTAAAACCGGGGTACTTTATTGTAAGCCAGTTAGACTCCAATGAAGAAGATGCTTTTTCTAAAAGCAAGCAAACATATCAAAGAAACAAATGAATAGCGCTTTAAAATTTAGCTTTGATAACTACTCATGTACGGTGAGACCAACAGACCAAAAGAGAATGCCACGGAAGGGCTGGCTTTGTTACGACTTGCATTCCAAGAGGAGGGGACCGTGCGGGCCACATGGGGAAGCCCCAGCGTTGGAAAGAGGGCGAAGAAACAAGGGAGAAAAGGGGAGGAGCCTTTACTGTGGTCTCGCTGAGAAGCAAGGCCAGGCAAGGTGAGCACTGCAAGGCCAGGCGTGATTTGTAATGTGACTGGGCCCTGTGGTTTAGGAGCTCTCCCTGACCGCCTGGTACCTGCTGTGGGGACATCAAGGTAGGCGAGTAGTGTCCCGGAGTGGGACAGCGTGACAGAGGTGGTCCCTGAGGTGTGAGCTCTCCCAGTCGCTTCGCATATGAAATTCGGGCTTGCGGCAAGTCTCTTAGTACCCTTGAGAACTGGATGGCCCCGGAAGGGCAGGCCCTGCGCGCGTTGAAGGATCAGAGACACAGAAGATGAAAGGCAGGACCAGTGGGCTGGGGATTTAGCTGAGCGGTTCCGCCGCCTGCCTTGCAAGCGCAATGACCCGAGTTCGATCCACGGTATCAAAACAAAAAACAAAAAAACCCCAAAAAACCTGAGAAAGGCATGACAGATGCAGACACAGCAGGGCACAGATCAACAGATATGTGATAAAGTACCTGCGGCAAAGTGTTCACTGTAGAATCTAAGTGTTAGGTAAGTAGGGTTCACTGCATAATTCTTTCATTTCCTGTATGTCTGAAAATTTCTATAACAAAAGTTGAGAAAACGTTGCTTCTTTAGATATCTCGCCTCAAGGTGGTTTATCAAAGCTCTGCTTCCCCACCCTTGTCCCACTGGCCTGGGCTCCAGGCCTACTGGCTTGGAATGTTACTGTTAGCTGCATCTCTTATCTTTTTTTATTTTTTGGTACCAGGGCTCGAACTCGTGACCTTGCACTTGCAAGGCAGCCAGCTGCACCACTGAGCTACATCCCGGCCCTTCCCTGCATCTCTTAGTTGTGATCGCTGACTCTCCTCATCAGCCAGTGAGTCCACTCAAGGCACCTGACTAGCCACAGCTGCCTCTTGCACATGCGGTACTGTGGAGCAGGCAGGGCCGGTCTGAGGAAGAATTGAATTAAGTGGGTTCTGTATTCAAATGCTCCTATCTTTAAAGACTTCCTCCCTCAGACTCCCGTCCAGCACATGCATGCATGAACCTGGTTGTACCTAATCGCATACCTCCCGCCTCCCCATTTTAGAGTTCTCACCCCACATACCTCAGAAAGGAGGCTTATTTGTAGATAGGAGCTTTCCAGAAGTAAACAATGAGGTCACGAGAGAAGGCTGTGATCTAATATGGCTGATGTCCTTATAAAAATTGGAAATCTGGGCGCAAAGAGAAGACTATGCAAAGAGTGATAAGGTGAAGCCAACCATCTACAATCCAAGGAACTCCCAAGGCTACCAGGAGATGGAAGAGAGACCTAGAACAGACCTTCCCCTACCACCTTCAGAGGGTGTGTTTGCTGCCAACACCTTGATTTTGGACTCTGGCCTCCAGAACAGTGAGACACATTTCTGTTCTTCTAAGCATTCAGTTTGTGGTATTTTATTATGGCTTTCTAAAGCTGGAGCAACCACCACAGTCTCTCCCTATCTTGTCCTACTCACCCAGGGCCCTTGTCTTCTCTGAGGTGCCCCACCCAGACTCAAAAGTCACGGGCAGTGTTTCCAGGACCCACCCATCCAAACTCTAGTTTCTAAATTGCCAGAAAGTTGTCAGAGAAGAGCTGAAATCTTAACTAAGCCAAAGTCAGCCAAAGAACAATGACTAACTCCATTCGAGTGTGTCCTAACTCTTCAGAACATTGGCCCGGCTGTTTGTTAACCCATGGGAATGAGCCTATAAAGATGAAATTTCAGGCAGCAAAAGAGATGGGAGAAGAAATAATCTTAGTTGAAATAAACATCTCATTGTTCCTCAAATCACATCAGTTAGATGGACAGAAGGGTCCACACTGGCAAATAGGAGTCTCAGAAAAAGGTATACATTATTGCATAGATCAACACACAAATGCCTGACTTCCTCCAAGATATTCAAATTTATAATGAACCAACCAAAAAATTCATACAGTCATAGGCAACCTCTGACCCCCTTTGCTTTTATGCCAATATTGGAAACACTAAGACCAGAATGGCACCATATAAAGGTGTTTTTCTGGTACTATTCACCAAGAGAGAGAGGCAGTCAAAGGACTGATCTTGTCTCCAGCTTGCAGAGAGGAGGAAACATATCCACACAGAGGATCAGAGACACATCTGTCACACCTGGCCAGGGGAAAGTATCTGGCAGCAATGAGAAGTGCGCAAAGTAGAGAAGTGACTGTTTTTGTTACAAGAGAGGATTTACATTCAATTTTAGATAAGGCATTTGAAAGCAGCATCCTAAAGAGAACAGGTCAATTTCTCATTCCCTGCAATGCCTTCATTTGTCTTCCAGGCTGTGGGAGTCAGGAAGAAGAGGTATTGTGTAGTCTCGTCCTTCTGCACAAGCATATTGGATTTTAGAGCCTCCCCCAGGTGGGTGTGGGAACATAATATGTTATGGTATTTATGCAGCTGAAGCTCACTGAACAGTGCCTGCAGCAGAGTAAACACCATCTACGTTCTGGTTAAGGGAATAAGAAAAAACAGCAAGAACTCGAGTACCTTCTCTTCAAATCTGAAGGATGATCAGAAGCTCATTTAAGGGTATCTCTGGTAAGGCTCAGACCTTTGATTGCTTGTGAACAAAACTGCCCACCCTAAAGCCTTAAAGCTACTTCATGGAATTTTAACTGGTATCTCTCCTTACTTCAATTTAACTCTTTCCATGACATCGCTGCTCACAAGTGCTGTCTGCCGGCAGGATTCAGTTTCTGTCAACAGGGAACAGAAACTCAGTGTCACATAACAGATCTGTAACCCTGCACCCCATAGCATCTCCCTCATCTCCGGTGACTCCAATTCAAAGGTGAAAAGCAAACTTGCAGCTGTTATTGGATTGGTAACACTCAGATGGCTCAAATGGCCATCAACTCCAGCCACGCACTCCATGTGTTTGGAGTATAAAGAGAAGCAAATTGAGGGTGATATTAACTCACTTTTTAAAAAGAATAAAGAATGAAGATTCATTTAAGAGAAAAGTTGGAGACGGAGGTAAGAGATGCCAGCAGAAGTGTCTGTCTTAGTTCATTAGGCACAGAAGAGAAAGAGGGCTCCTGATTTCTCGGGCTGGCTTCTCTCCAGAGACACCTGACAGTGCTTCCTGATTGCTTGGCTCGGTTCTCTCAGGTGGTGATTCCGAGAGATGATGCATTCCATTGGGAATTTGGGGAGTTGATTGGGAATTTGGGACTTGGCATCTCCAGTTTTTACATGTTTCCCCAGGTGATTCTAATGCCCCCTGTCCCCTTCCTAGTTCATTTCTCAGAGTGGTCAACAGGACACAAAATACTGACCACGGAAATTTGGAGTGAAAGGAGAACCGAGAGCAGGAGTGTCCAACCCATTGGCTGCACGTGGCTCTAGACAGCTAGTAACGTGGCCCACGATCATAAGCTTTTAACTTCATCCTGTGTTTTTTATTGGTATTTTTTGTTACTTGGTTGCACGGTCCTCGAGTTCGGACCATGTAGGGGACAATTCACAATGAGATGGGGGAGCTGACTCTGCCTCCTGGACCACATGGATACCAGACATTACCTACGCTTGTGCAACTTGGCAGGTAAT
Source organism: Fukomys damarensis (assembly GCF_012274545.1). NCBI lineage: Eukaryota > Metazoa > Chordata > Mammalia > Rodentia > Bathyergidae > Fukomys > Fukomys damarensis. The sequence goes on along the minus strand of NW_022900938.1, from coordinate 7,959,158 downwards.
AGGCAGAGGTCACAGTAGTAGTATCTCAGCCTATCTACATGTGTGTCTGTGGAGACAGGCACTCAGGTAGTGGACTTGTAAGTCTTATTTCCTTTGAATCAGATATTAACGTATTTGTTTCATAACAACAAGGTCAAACATCCCACTGGTTTTATATTTTTTAGCTCTCTCATTGTTATTATACTGAAAGTGTTTTAAATAAAGGAAGTTCTGCTACTTGTACACATTAACTGTATTGTATATTTTATATGTGACCCAACGCAGTTTTTCTTTGCTGGTTTTGCTCAGGCAAGCCAAAAAGTTGGACTGCCGTGCCTTGGAGGTTACCTTGGTGCCCGCTCCATCACACCAGATGAAGAGGCCCGGAGAAACGAAAGGAGCCGCCCAGAGTCACTCAGGTTGGATAAACTTAGCACTTCTCAGAGATTCAAGAAACAAGGACTTGTTCACCCACAAAACATGCGTAAAGCACACATTACTTATTTTGCCATTACACGTAGCATTTCCCAAAATAGCAAGGCAGCAATGTTCTAACAGGCTGCCACTGCCTCAGAAGTCTCTGTAGAGTCCAGACTTCCTGTTACTAAGTATACAGGAGACCTTCCTTAGGGCTGGTTTCATTTTCTATAGTTTCAGTGACCTACAGTTAACTATGGCTCAAAATAGTAAGAGGAAAATTCTAGAAAAAGACGATTCATAAGTTTTAAATTGCATGCCTGTCTAAGTAGTGCAATGACCACCAGTGGTCCCTGTCCCATCCAGTACCTGAATCACACCTTTGTCCAATGTATCCTTACTGTATGTTCTACTCTCCCGTCAGTCACTCAGGAGCAATCTTGGTTATAAAACCATCTGTCATCCTTGTGTTCAAGTAACCCTTATTTTGCTTAATAGTGGTCCCTAAACTGAACCTGATGGCATACGCCTATAATCCCAGCACTTGGGAGGCTGAGGCAGGAGGATTGCTTCAAGTTCGAGGCCAGCCTGGGCTACTTAGCAAGACCCTGTCTCAAAAAACCAAAAAACCCCAAAGCACAACTGTAGTGATGCAGAAGATTTGATTATGCCAAAGAGAAGTTCTAAATTGCTTCTTTTAAGTGAAAAATAAATTACACCTTACAAAGGAAAGAAAAAGTTATATGCTGAGGAGGCTAAGGTCTATTGTAAGAATGAATCTTCTGTGAAACAAGAAGGAAAAAGAGATTCATGCTAGTCTTGCTGTTACACCTCAAACTGCAAAAGTTATGGTAAGTGTTAGTTAAAATAGAAAAGGCATTAAATTTCTTCACGGGAGATATGAACACAGGTTCTAGTTGATGGTAACATATAGGATAAAGCACACAGTATACAGGGTTCAGTACTAGTCAGGCAATCAGTGAGGATCCTAGAAAGTCCTGCCCACAGATGAAAGGGGATTACTCCATTTTGGGAGTTTTCTCATTAGCTTGCTTTTCCCTTCTCTTCCCTTCCCTTCCTTTTCTTTTCCGTCTTTTAATCAATAATATTTTTAATCTCTCATGAATTCTATAGATAAGTACTTTGGGTAGGATTTAGGAGGGTAGTTCAGGATCAGAGCCTGTCTTTTAAAAACATTTTATCGAAATATAGTTCATACACCATAAACATTGTCCTTTGAAAGTGTACGATTCACTTAGAGTGCATCTCAAGTTCTGCTTGAGGGAGATTGCTGAGTCATATGGTATGCTGAACACTTTCGAGGTTCACCAAACTGTTTTCTAAAGCACTTTTCCATTGCTGTGTCTGAAGGATCCAATGGCTCTACACCCTCATCCCTGCTTATTTTGGCCTATCTTTTTATTCTACACATGTGTATTGTTTTACCAAGGGTCCTATAACAAAGATCCACAAACAGCTTAAACTGATCTGGGAGAAGTATAACTCCTGGTCTGTCAGGTGTCAGTATGCTGAGTTCAAGGTCCTACTGCATCAAAGAATGAAGTTGAAAACCAAAGGAAAAAGGAGTTTTATTGGTACTAAGGAGAGAAGAACAGCTCCTAGATTTCCGGGAGGGATCCTGAAAGGGATGGCCGCTGAGGGCCTTTGTCAGGGGTGGTTTGTCACAACATGGGTACAATATGGGTCACCTATCTAATATTGATCCAATAGGGAATGGATCACCTAGCAAGGGATCATGGGAAAAACAAAGGCATTTTGGAGAAGGAGAAGGTCCAGATGCTCTGGTCACCCACTTGGGTGACTGATGTCTCTCTGGACTTCCTGGGCCAAGGGGTGCTCATTACAGCATAATTTTAAGTTACTGTTTATCCCTCAGGAAGACAGGTAAGCCTGGCCCGTATCTGCATCTCAAGGCCTGGCCTTCTTCAGATGCGCCTCCAGCCACAGTTCTGATATCTTTATTTCTGTGCTGACTTCCTTGAGAGCCGAGTCCCTCTCTGGCTGTACATTCATTTCTATCTAACTGAGCTGCCTATAATAAAACCACAGAAATGTATTGGCTCACAATTCTGGAGGTAAGAAATCTGACATCAAGATGCTAGAAGGACAATACTATCTTTGATGATACTGGAGAGTTACTGGTGTTGGGTTTTCTTCTAGTTGTTGTGGTTCCTTGGCTTCTGGCAGCATCACTCCAGGGTTCACATGACTTCTTCCACATGTGCATGTCCACTCTACAAGGAAGCTACTCGTATCGGATAAGGGTTATGGTCTGAACATGTTTCCCGCTCAAATTCCTGTGCTGAGATTTAATTGTCAAAGTAATCGTATTGGGTCAGGGCTTTAGGCACCGTGAGGTTCACCTCGTGAACAGATTACTGATCTTATCAGAGGCCCGAGGCAGCCCTCTCCCCTTCCTACCAGACGAAGGCATGGCGTTTGTCTGTCTTGTTCTTGCATCACATTAGACTGTGAGGAAGGAACTATTCATGAGAATGACCCTCATCAGACACGGAATCTGTTAGCACCTTAATCTTGAACTTCCGCCCTTCAGAACTGTGAGAAATAAATTTCTCTTTCCTTTAAATTACACAGCCTAAGGTATTTTGTTATAGCAACTCTCATGGACTGACAAAGGCCTACCACGTTCTTATGTGACTTTTCCTTAGCCAATGAATTCTGCAATGATCCTGTTCCCACACAAGGCCAACTTTTGAGGTGACAGAGTTTAGGACTTCAACATATGAATTTTGCAAGGAAACAATTCATCCCATAACATCACCCTAGTGGATCAGAAAGGCTATTTCACTGGTGGTTTTCATTTGCTTTTCCCTATGACTAATAATGTTGAGCATCTCTTCATCTGTTTATCAGCCACATATATTTATGTATGTCATTATTAAAAATACATATTCAAGTCCTCTGTTCATCTGATTAAAGAAGTACGCACTTAAGTCCTCTGTTCATTTTAAAATTAGATTACTTGTCTTCTTGAGTTTTAAGAGTGTTTTTTTTAATACATTCTGGATATTAGACCTGTTATCAGGTATATGAGTGGCAAAGATCTCTTGTTCTGAGTGTTACCTTCTTGCATTCTTCACAGCATGCTTTGATACACAAAAAATTTATGAAATACAACTTATTGATTTCATTTTTAAGCAACACATTTATTGGCACATTTTGGATATGCATAATGATAGCACTCATCATAGCGAATTTGTACCTGTACATGATACATCTTGATTCTTCTTTTCTCCCCTTCACTCTTCCTTCAGGCCCCTTTGCCCTCTTTTACAAAAGCTTTGTTTCCTTTTTTCTCTTATATCTTTTTTTCTTCTCGCTTCCTTCCTTTCCCCCTACAACCTCCCTTGTTCCCCTTTTTATTTGAAAATTTTCTTTCCATTTCCCAATATCTTTTATATATTTTAGTCCTTATTTCCCCACTTTCAGTTTCTCACACCAGAGAAACAATTTGGTTTTTAGACATATGCATCTAATTTATTTCATTCAAGAGTGTGGTCTCAAGGTGCATCCATTGACTTAAAAATGTCTCAAGTGTGTCCTTCTTTATGGCAGAGTAGTACGCCACTTCTTTATTCATTCATCAGTTGATGGGCATTTGGGCTGTTTCCAAGATTTAGCCATTACAAACTATACTGATATAAAAATGAGTGTGCATATAGCAATGTGGTACGATGCCTTTAATTCTTTGGGGAAGATACCAAGACAGGGAACAGATAACTCAAGTGGAGCCTCTAGTTTTAGTTCTTTGAGGAATCTCCATACTGATTTCCACAGTGGTTGCACCAGTCTACACTCCCTCCAACAGTCGAGAAGGGTTTCTTTTTCCCCAGAGCCCCTCCAGTATTTGTTATTGGTTGATTTCTTGATAATAGCCGTTTTTTCTGGAGTGAGATGGAATCTCAGCATTGTTTTAACTTGCATCCCTCAAATAACAAGTGATGATGAACATTTTTTTCATATATTTATTTGTCATTTCTACTTCAGCTGGGAAGTGTCTATTCATTTCAGATGCCCATTTTTGGATTGGATCTTTAAATTGGGGGGAGTCTCTTTTTTTAGTTCTTTATATATTTTAGATCTTAATCCTTGGTCTGAGGAACAACTGGCAAAAATTTTTCCCATGCTGTGGGTTGTCTATTAACTCTGCTGGTGGTGTCTCTTGCTGTGAAAAAGCTTTTTAAATAAGAATGAGATCCCAATTGTTGATTCTCTGTGCTAGTCCCTGTGTGATCAGGGTTTTGTTCATAAAGTGTTTGTCTATACTTAGATCTTCAAGAGTTCTACCTCTTTTTCCTTCCAGGAGATTTAGTGTTTTGTTTTAATATTTAGATCTTTGATTCATTTCAATTTTAGTTTAGTGAGTGGTGAAAGATATAGATGTGGTTTTACTCTTTGACCTATAGAAAGCCAGTTTTTCCAGCACCATTTGTTAAAGAGGTTATCTTTCTCCCAATGAAGATATTTGGCTCCTTTGTCAAAGGTAATATGGCTGAGTATGTCTGGAGTTGTTTCTGCATCTTCTAATCTGTTCCATTGATCCTCGTGTCTGTTTTCCTGCCAGTACCATGCTGTTTTTAGCACAGTAGCTTTATAGTATTTTACTTTTTAAAATCTATTCATTTATTGTTTGTGCTTTTGGAGTATAGCAAATCCTCAGGCATAGGATTTTCTCCTATGTTTTAAATGCCAATGGAATACCAATACCATTTGTTGAAAACACTATTCTTTCCTACATTGAATTGTCTTAATATACTTGTCAAAAGCAAACTGATGTAACCTCGTACTATGGGGGTTCATTTCTGAATTCTCACATCTACTCCATGGACCAATGTCTCTATCCTTTGCTACACTGTCTCGATCGCTGCAGTTTTGTGGTATGTCTTGAAACCAGGAGATGTGAGTCCTCCATATGTGCTGTTCTTTCTCAGGATTGCTTTGGATTTCCATATGGATCAGCTTCTCCATTTCCACAAAAAAGCAAGTTACGGTTTTGATAACAATTGTTCAGAATCTATAGATAATAAAAGACTTCCAATCTATGAAAATGAAATGTCTTTAAATTTAGTTAGATTTTCTTTAATTTCTTACAACAATGTACAAGGCTTATATTTAATTTTGTTAAATTTATACCTAAGCATTTTATTATTGTGGATGAATTGTAGATCAAAATGTTTAATTTTTTTTTTTTGTAGTAGGGATTGAACTTGGGTCCTTGTGCTGTGAGGCAGGCAGCAGAACCACTGAGCTAAATCCCCAGCCCCCAATTTTTAATAATTTTATTTCCAGATTGATTATTGCTGACAGAAATATATTTGATTTTAGTGTATTGATATCGTGGCTTGCAAATTTGCTAAAATTAATTTATATAGTTTTTTAATGCATTTCTTATCTGTGGTATAATTTTTTAAATATAGATAGGTGGATGGACTGGTAGATAAATAGACAGATAGATAGATAGGCTTTGCCCTGGGTCCTGGCACAGACTTCAAAAACCCTTAGAATTTCCTGAGTTATAAGGATATCTTTTGTTACCCAGAACCATACCTAGGCTTAAGCCAACAAGGTCACTCATGGTGGACCCCCGGAGAACATCAGGGGAGGGGCTGACCATATACATACAGGGTTGAGAGTTTCAGCCCCACTGCAGCCTCTGGAAAGGGGAAGAGGCTGGAGATTAAGCTCAGTCGTATGGGTGATGGCTTAAGCAATCATGCATATAAAATGAAGCTCTGATTAAAAATTAAAGCTCTAGAAAAAGAAGATTTGAAACTTTTGGATTGGTGAATGAATGGATGCACTGGGAGGAGGCTCCTGGGGAGGACGTGGAAGGTCTGTGCCCCCGACCCCATACCTTGTCTCGTGTGTCTTTTCCATTTGGAAATCTTTTCCATTCCCATTACATTCCATTGCAATGTAACTTTTCATTAAAGGATTCAACTGAGGAGCAGCCAAGTGGAAAAAATGAATAAGACGACGTATGAGGGTGGGGGCGCAGACCTTCGTCTCCTCTCTACTTGGCCCAGCGGCTTTCTTCCTAGGAATCTTCCCCTCCAAGTTAAAGACCTGACATTCCAGTGACCCGTGCACACCCACGTGTATAGCAGCACGACGAACGGAAGTGGCCGATGCGTGGGCAGGGAGCACGCGGCGTTCACACAGCTTTGTCTTTTTCCTGATCTCCCTACAATGTTAGCTGTGGGTTTTTAGAGATGCGCTTGTCTGGTTGAGGAAATTCTCTACTATTCCTTATGTACTGAATATTTTGGAGTTCAAGAATGTTGATTTTCTCAAAGGCTTTTTCTAAACCTATTGAAACGGTTCTTTGAATTTTTCTTTAGCCTACTGATTTTATTAATTGATTTTTAAATGTTAAACCATCCCTGAAATAAATCCCACTTGGTCGTGAGGTCTAATCCTTTTTTAATATATCACTGAGTTTGGTTTACTGGTATTTTGTTGGGAAATTTAAAGTTTATATCGTTTATATAAAATTTTATACAGTTGCTTTTTAAGTCACTTAAAAGAAGAAATGAAAAACCGGTGCAGTTATACCATTATAATTATCTACATAATTATCTTTTTTGCAAGGTAAGACTGTTAGTGATGAATTTTCTTAGCATTTGTTTATCTGAAAATATCTTTGTCCTCATTTTGACAGGAAAGGGGGAAAATGAAGGATGGGGGAAGAGAAAGCAAAATAGAAAGAAAAAATCATATTTAAATAATCAAGGCTGGTCGTCGTGGTCCACACCTGTAATCCCAGCACTGAGGAGGCTAAGGCAGGAGGATTGCCATGAGTTCAAGGCCAGCCTGAACTACATAGTTAGGCCCTGCCTCAAAAAACAAATCAGAACTATCACAGCAAACAGGAAAATGTGGCATATCAACACACAGATTATTCCCATTTTCATACCCAGCCATTTGGAATTTCTCCCTATAGCAAATATTTAAAGCACAATCTTTTTTTTTTTTTTTTTTTTTTTTTTTTTGGTACTGGGGTTCAAACTTGGGTCCTTGTGTTTCTGAGGCAGGCAGCAGAACCACTGAGCTAAATCCCCAGCTCTTAAAGGACAGTCTTAATTTGTGGTTTCCAATTCTTTGGTAAATTGTTTTTACTAGTTTTCCAAGTTAGCCATGTGCTCTTAAGCAAGCACTTTTTTAAAAAAATTATGGAATGGTATACATGCTGGATAGAAAATAATAACATAGCAACCAAAACAATTTAAGCATGATATTCTTACTATCAATATATAGTTCTAGGGCATTTGCCATGTATTTCAAATGGTAGCATGAGCTCCCTCCTATGTTCTTATCTTTTTTTAAAGTCCAGTTTGGTTGTCCTACAGATCAATTCATCTTCTAGGTTTGTCCAATCGATTCCACCTGATGTCACTCAGGTTCTTTCCCCATTACTTGAATTAACTACAAAGTGGAAGCCATCTATAGAAGTTTGTATGTTTTTTTAAAAACTTTTTATTGTGTAAAAATTCATGTACATAAAATTCACCTGTAGCCATTTGAAAGCACATAGTAGTTTTTAGCATATTCACAATATTGTACAACCATCATCATGATCTCATTCCAGAATATTTCCTTCACCACACCAGAAACCCCATATTTCCTAAAGCCTTCCTTCCTCTCCTCTGGTAATGTGAATCTACTTCCTGTTTCCGTATCATATAATGAGTGGTGCTGTGCCTGGCTCAATTAACATAATGCTTTCAAGATTTACGCCATAGCATATATCCATACTTAACTTTTTATGGTTGAATGATATTCCATAGTACCATACTGGATTTAGCCATTCATCGGTTGATAGACATGTGGGTCACTTCCAGTTGGGGCGATTGTAAGTAACACTGCTTGAATGTTCTTGTGAACTAGAGATAGGGTTTCAGTTCTCCAGATCTACATGTACGAGTGCAACTGGGTCTTATGGGAACTCGTTTGGAGGAAATGTTTTCCATTCTCATCGGCATTATCTGAGGGTTCCAAGTTCTCTGCTTTCTCAGCAATTTTGTTTTTCTTTTTTTATTTTAAATTACATTCACCTAGTAAGTTTGAAATTGCATCTTATTGTGATTTTGACTTCAACTTCCCAAATGACTAATGAAGTTGAGCATTTTTTAAAATTTATTTTTTCTTTTATTTTTTTTCCTCATTGAGTTTATTGGTACATTTTAGGTATACAGTACAGTTACATTCATCATTGGGCTCTTGT
>NW_022900938.1:7912459-7950439 GCF_012274545.1 Fukomys damarensis | reverse complement strand
CTTCCCCCTTTACAAATATTTTATTTCCATTTTTTCATTTTCTCCTATTTTTTTCTTTCCCTTATTACCTTTCCCCCACCCTTCCCACTTTCCCTACACCTTTGGCCCTTTTCTACCTATTTCACATTGTCATTTATCTCATTAGGATCCTATGTACTATTATAGTTTGCTCACACCAGAGAAACTTTGGTATTTACACATTATTTATTTCACTTAGAAGTATATCCTCAATATGTATCCATTTTCCAATGAATGACTCTAATTTCTCTTTCTTTATGGCTGAGTAGTAATCCATTTTATAGAAAAACCACATCTTCTTTATCCAGTTTCCAACTGATGGGCAAATGGGCTGGCAGAAAAACAGACCTGAGGATCAGTGGAACAGATTGGAAGTTGAGCATTTTTATGTGCCTGTTGGTTGTTCATGCATCTTCTTTGGAGAAATTTCTATTTAAAGTCCATCACCTAGCTGGGCACAGTGACGCAGGCCTGTGATCCCAGCACTCAGGAGGCTGAGGCAGGAGGATCGCTGAGAGTTTGAGACCAGCCTGGGCCACACAGTGAATTCCAGGTCAGCCTCAACTACATAGTGAGACCCTGTCTGAAACAAACAAACAAAAATAAATAAATAAATAAAGCCCATCACCTATTTTTTAATTCAGTTGTTTATCAAATATATGACTTGCAATCATTTCCCTTTACTCTCTGCATTGTCTTTCCACTTTCTTGATGGCAACATTTGATGCAAAAAAGATCTTAACTTTGATTACATTCAATTTCCTTTTTTGTTGCTTATGTTTTTGGTATCCTACTTAAGAAAACACTTCCTGACTCTGCTTTCTTCTAAGCATTTCACAGATCTAGCTCTAATATTTAAGTCTTTGATCTACTTGGAATGGGTTTTTTGTGAACTGTGAGAAAGGGATTCAAGTTCATTCTTTTGCGTGTAGATATCCACTTGTCCCAGAACCATTTGTTGAATTTTATGCATTCTGATTAGACATTTTTGCCCAGACTACACCCGAAATTATGTTAGGCATTCTCTTTGAAGTCTCACAAGCAGATACGACCTTGGTGAAGCACCACTAGAGAAACTGAGTTGTTCACTTAGTTCATGACCACTGGATCACCTCAGCTCTATAGTGATATTTTTTCTTTGTGACTGGAAAATAATCTGTGTGGTGTTAATTTAGCACTATAGGAATGTCTTTCGTCAAACACCCTTCTAGTGATTTTACTATTTGTTCTCTGTAGTCATCCGTTGCCTTTGCTAAAAAATGAAGGGGCCAGGCAAGATCACCTCAGACTTCACGGTTGCTTCTCTTATTATTTTATTGTTTTAGTGGAAATGTTGATTTTTACTTGAGTTGAACCACACGTTATTTTCTTCTACCATCATGAAATAACGTCTTACTTCAAATGACTGAGGAAGTGGTCGTTTGACACCAGGAAGAGGGTTGCATTTCCCTGGGGAAACATATTTTGAAGGAGACAGGATTCTCTTACACCGGTTCGTCCTTCTATTGTTTTATTGTGGCTGCTTAAGGTCTGATATGGTAACAGTCTCGGCAGTGTTTTATGTTTTAATATCATAATATGTGTGACGAGTCTAACTAATGGAGATATGTAAATTATGAGACAGAAATCTCAGAATGGTTTTCCTGAAGCCTTGGGAATGTTTTGAGGGAAGAAGACTAGAGAGAGAGAAAAAAGAGCTGTTTCTAAGAATCTAGATGCCTCACTCTTAGACCTAAGAAAATAGATGTTTGTTTTTTGTTTTGGGATTTTTTTTGTTTTTTTACTGAATAAAGAATGAAAATTAATGGGTGAAATTTAAAGGTAGGCAGATTCCAGATCAAAATAAAACAGCTCTGTCCGAATCCAAGCTGTGGAAAGCAGAACCGGTTGTTCCCCGTGACACCCCGCCCCGATAGGGCCCCCTGAGGCCGGTGGGCCACCGCTCAGAATGCTGGGGCTGAGGTTCCTGCACTGAGCGAGAAGGAGGACTACGGCACGCCCCGCTCCTCCTCTCGGAATCTGTCCTTCCGTCCGATGGACTCTGCCCCTCATTCTACCTCCTCAACATCTCTCATTTTCAGCTCTGCTGCCACCGGGGGGTGGATTCTCTTTCCAATTCTCAACATGGACTCCATGCTCAAGCACACTTTGTTAAATTCGTTGCTCCTGCCTCCTCTTTCAGTGCAATTTCCATTATTCCTCAACACTCAGATCAAAATCTCTCCCTTTGGGAATCGTTTTCTTTTCTTTCTTTCTTTCTTTCTTTCTTTCTTTCTTTCTTTCTTTCTTTCTTTCTTTCTTTCTTTCTTTAAAATTTTTTTTTTTTTTTCTGGTACTGGGGATAGAACTCAGGACCTTGCACTTGCGAGGCAGGCGGCAGAGCCACTGTGCTAAATCCCCGGAGCATTCTCTTATCTAGCACAACAGTCTTTAATTACCCCCACTGAATGAAATGATACTTCTGCCCACTTCCATTATCTGTCCCTCACTCCAATTTTGCCCTCCCTCATCTGGTTCTCCTACTAAACAAAGGCCTCCTATGTTGGCGCACTTTGCATCCCTGTGACAAAATACCTGTGATAATCTACTTTTACTTTGGCTCACGGTGGCAGAGATTTCCGTTCCCAGTCACTCTGACACGAGTCGGAGGACGTACACATCAGGAATAGGAGAAGTCATAGTTTTGGACTACATAGTCTTCATTTGTATCTACATCTACCTACGTCTACATTGGTTTGTATCGAGATGTCCCTCCAAAACCTGCTATGCTTAAAGGTGAGAATTTTAGAAGATTAACAGGTTAAAGGGTTATAGATATTGCGCTGTTAGGAGGTCAGAAGAGATGGATCACTGGTCCTGTGGCCTAGAAGGTTCCATCTTCCCAGATCTTCATTTGTTCTCTTTGCTTCCCTGCCACCACCATGCCATGGACAGCTTTCTTCCACTCAGGCCTTTCCGCCATGCTGTTCTGCCTTGGAGCTGGCCAACGATGGACTGAAACCTCTACAAACTGAGCTGTGAGCCAAAGTCAACCTTCCCTCCTTTCGGGTGTGGGTGTTGGGTACTGTGCCCCGCCAAGAGGAAAGTAACTAAGGCGACATATATACCAGTGCTGTTTGGTGGCACGGTGGTTAAAGAGTCAGTCATGGGAACTGGGACTTTGATCTGTGGTCAAGAAGAGAACACAAAGGGACACAGCCCTGCCCTTGGGAGGCCTTGTGAAGGTCGGGGAGGTGCAGGTGATCCTGGAGACTTGTCCTAAGGGATGCTGAACTGCTGACTGCAGGCCTCCTCCTCCTCCTCCTGGTATTAGTAGAGTCCCTTGTCCTGTGCCAGGGGAGGTAAAGTTTGGCTTTCTTGGCTAAGAACAGCCTGAGGAAAATTTGGGGAGCAGAAGAATTTACCATGCAGCCAACTCTTTTCACATCTTCTCCTCCCTTTCAGCAGCCCCTGCCTTCGTCTCCAGTTTCTCCAGTTTTCCTGCTGCCCCTTCACGTCACACTGCTGTGGCACCCATTGGGGCACCCTCCCACGCCATTCCTGGAGCGCGTTCTCCCCAGTCCTCCCTGGTGACCACTGCACCAAGTTTGTCCTCTGGGAAATTTGCCTGACCAGTCTGAACTAAATTGCTCATGACTGACAATGGCTTTGATTCCTACTGCGTTATTCTCCCCACACACGCATTCTACCAAGGATTTTCAATGGCTTAATCAAAAGGTAGAGTAAATACTAAAAATTAAGTTGAGGAACCCATTTAAAAGGAGGCGTCATCCTTAAAAAGTTTGAGATAATTAACAAAACGGTTTCATATTTCATTACAGTGAGCAGAAGAACAGATAGTACTTGAGATTTCTGTTCTACTCTAATGATTTTCATAGCAGCTGTTGTTATTTGGGAAGTGTATTTGTCTAAACAGCTAATCATCTTGTATTAAAAAAAAGAATGTAGCAAGAATTTGGAAATCTGCCCATGCTTTTTGAGAAATGGATGGGACAGTTGACATCTCTTGTCTGTGGCTCTTCCTGAAACTTTCTCCTCCAGGCGCACACCCGCCCCTTCTCAGGGTGAATCTAAAAGCAGATTGTTGTCTCATACTCTAATGACACAGAACTGCGTTGTCTCCAAACTGTACAGAAGAGGAATCAAGTGAGGCAACCATAAATTATTAACTGCTGCTCTTTTGAGCCTACTCTTCAAGAATGTAATGCTGGTTGCTTTTAATTGGAGCCTGGAAATTCTTTCCTTATGTTGATAGTAAGGGGGAAAAAGGAAGAAAAAAAATAAAAGAGAGGAAGGGAGGGATGGAAAAATGAGGAAAGTAATGCCTTAGGCTCCTTACTACTAAACAGGTCTGTGTTTATGAGACATCAACAGTTTAAAATGAATACTCTTTTAAATATTTATTTGTTCCCAAGATTTGGCCAAGTGCACTTACTGATAGTACTTCATCATATTATTTCGTATATTTAAAAAATAACTATGCACATATTTCATCTTATCCCTCTGGGTTTGTTTCAGGGCTTCTGAAATAACTCTTAGGCATTTACTTTTCCTCTCTGTGATGAATAGTATTTTTCTTTGTATTTTTGTTATTGTCTGCTGCTGCTTTGACAGCATTTTTTTAAAAAATGGACCTGATCAGGAATTCTGATGGAGACTATACAAAAGACTTAGGATTCAGAAATTAGCATACTATGACCCTCAGCCCTCTGCCGGTATCTAGGATAGCTTTACTGGAACAAAGAATGCCTATCATTTACATATTGCCTATGGGTATATGCCTCTGGCTGTGGCTTCCACACTAAGATGACAAAGCTGACAGAGACTGTATGACTCACAGAGCCTAAAAATTTTACTATCAGGTGCTAAATAGAAAGAAAAAAATTTGCTGAGCCCTATTTTTTAGATCACTATTACCAAAAGTATGGTCCACAGATAACAGCTGGTCTACGAACTACTTATTGCCAATTGGCCTTAATATGAGGACCTTGTGCTGGAATATAAACCGTGTCACTGTGCACACTCTTCGATTTAGCTCATGTCCCTTTCACAGCAAGACTTTCTTTATGAAGGAAATTGTAGATTCACGTTCCAGTGTAAGTGCTTTGTCTATGGATCAGCACTTTCAGAAGCCCTGACTTAAGTAACTCCATAAAACTTTAACTTACTTCAAGGGAAGTAATACTTAATGCCATTTCTGGGCTGTGTGACTCTCAGATTATGCAGCGTTCCCAGCCAGCTTCTGCCGTTTAATAAACTACCCCCAAACTCTGTGACGCTAAACATGTTGCAGTTCAGCAATCTGGACCGGGCTCAGCTTGGCGGTTCTGGCCTTGACCAGACTCCGCAGCCCTTCGTGCTGGGCTTGCTCATGCCCCTGGGCAGTGGGCAGGTCAGCCCGGGCTGGCTGGACTGAGAAGGTTCAACAAGAACAGCGTTCTGCTGCACGTGGTCCCCTGAGCTGGGGCCTCCAGTGCAGAAGGAGAAGCCACAGAGTCTCTGGAAGTCTGTGTTCCACACTCACACAGCGGCACTTCTGTCACATTCTTGGCCAAAGCGAGTTACAAGAGCTCCCGCCTGTGTCAGTAGACTGTACTTCTTGGTGGGATTGCTGTCCTGTTTGGCCATCAGCCGCGGGAAGAGAAGGAGAAAGATTATTGCTCTGCTTTCCACTGTCCTCCTTCCTTTTCAAAACTTTGCTCGAATTTTGTTATGCATTCTAGAGCTTCTTATAATACTGCTCAGTGGGCCTGATGTGGTTTGGGAGTTATTTGTGACCTTTACGAGAGACTACGATCCAAACCCACACATTTGGATTATAATAAGAATAGCAGAAAAGGGCTGCTGGATTCTAGAAGTCCAGTTCTCACTGATGCTGAATTTAGTCTTTAAAGAATATGAGATTATAGCGTTGTAAATTTCATAGTAAACATCGCCATGGTTACATCCCCATTAGCAGATTGCCAGAGCTTGTTAGTCTATGCAGCTTCCAGTGTGGTCTCTGTAAAGGCACCAAACTTTACTGATATGAGTGGAAAATTCTATATAATAGATAACATGTCTTAGGCAGTTCTATGTGTTTCCCTTGCCAGTCATCTGGTGATTTATTTAGCTTAGTGTGTGCATGGCCAGACCTATTTGATGTGTTTGTTTCTGTGATCATATCTGTGTGGATGTGTCAGCTTCTCACAAAACTTTATTTAGGAGGGAGGGAAGAATGGGTGAGGGTTGGAAACCATGTAATTCACCTCACTGTACCTAGCAATTTCTGTTAAGGTGAGTGCTTTTCCCTGGGAAAATTAGCTTTATAAGTAAATTCTGGAGGATGGATGCTTTTACCATAAGGTTTCAGAAGAAAGATGCTGGAAACATTCATTTTAATTATTAATAAGAGTGTGTACAGATGTAGTTAGACAAAGAATTCCTTTTATTAGTATATGTTTATAATGCATAATAATTACATTCGTGTTCAGGAATTGGTACATATACATATCGCATCTGATCACTTTTATGCCATTCCCTCTTCCCCTTTTCCACATCCCCTCTCCATCTCCAGCGAATCTACCTCCTGATTTCCCATCATCTCTCTTAATTTTTCTTTCTAAATCACAGACACAGAATTCCTGACTGGAATTATGACTTTACACATCGTGTCCACATTGGAAACTTTGACCCAAACTGATTCCGCTGTTCAGGCTCTGACCTTCCTTAGAACTCACACACAAATACCATCACCATCACGAATACTCCTGGAAACCCCTGGGCGCTATACAATCCAGAAGTCCCTGCCTTTTCCAGACTAGAGTTCTCACTTGTCTTGAGAGTACTGGCCGTAGTCCATCCAAGCCTCTGCATGGCTGCAGGGAGTCCAATGTTTGCAAGGTTGTATTTTCTAGGAATCCCTGAGAATTCCCAGGAAGACCTCCATTGTTCCCCAGTGACACCCTGGCTTGCCACTTCTGCCTTTCAGCTGACTCTGGACTGCTGATGTGCTGGCCTTAGGGCAAAATTTCACGACCGACCGTGAGCCACTGGAACTTCTTCTTGCATCTCTTCACAACCACAGAGGTCCCGGGCTGTTCTTTCAAATCCCCACAGTGGTTGCTGAGACAAGGTCATAATGCTTAACAGGCTTCCCTGGAGATTTAGCCAGTAACAGAGGGAAAATGGGGAGCTCCAGACCTCATGCCAGCTGTAGAGTTCTCCATCCCTGAGTCAAGGACTCTCTACAGGAATCCCCAGCTGAACATCTCCCACTTTGGTGCCTGGCCTGGCAATATGTTACAAAATGCCATGGCTGGCTTTCATCTCCTACTGAGAGTTTTATTGAGCACATCATTCTTTCCCAGAGTTGATAACAATTGTCCTATTTCCTACTCCAAGGTGACCTTACCAGTGACAGAATCCAGGGAATAAAAAATTAGCTCTGAAGGGCAGAGGCTTTTTCTCTTTGTCACTGACATACTCCAAGTGACAAAAGTAATGCCTTGGCATAGTATGGCTTCAGTAATAATTGAAGAACTGAATAAAATTGTTTCTCTAAAAAAATTATCAAGACTTAATAATAGTTACATTTCTACAACTCAGAACAATGCCAGAAAAATTCAGTCCAATGTGGAATTTACAAACCACAACTCACTCCCTTTAGAGCCTCTTCTCTAGCATAAGTGTAGACCTCCAAATCTTTTTTGCCCAAATTTTTGCCCAGGATGAGACAAAATCTCTATTCAGAAATAGCTTTCAGACATAATGAAACTGAACTCCACGTTTAGAAAATAAATAATCTCCCAAAGGATAAAAATCTACAGAAATACATTTCCATGCTCAATGAAGGCAAATTTTAAATTTTTTTTATAGTTTAACTCACCAAAGTCCTAAATGCATTGATTTCAAATTGGGCCCTTAGTAATTTTCAATCAAAAGTCCAATACAGTGTTTATTTTTCAAAATAAATAGAGATTTTTCTCCAAAATGAAATCATAAACTCCATGTTTAGAGACACAGAAACACTTTTCTCACTTCAAATTGGCAGCTTTCCTTCTTTGTGGATATCAAAGTATCCAAAAATATCTTGGAGCCCAATTTCAGCAGCACACCAACTGTCGGATGTATTGCTTGCTCACTCTTCTAGATTCTATAACAACCCATGGTGAGTGGAAAAATCCCCTCTGACCTGAATCAGCAGAACTGCTCTCTCTCTCTTTGACACTCAAGGACTTTGTGACTATCAACATTTGCTACCTCCTGAATGTTCACACTTTGTGGTAGGCCTTTGCTGCTTTAGCAGATTTCAACCAGGTCAACCAAAGAGGAGTAAAATTTGTGTCATTGAAGGTCACTGTCTTTTATTTTGTATTAATTATTTATTATCTTTTCCCTCACAATTTCCTTCCTCATTATCACTCTTCCTCACTTTCCTCCCAGTATTCTGCTCTTTGATGGCCATGAAAACATGCTTCTCAGGTTTAAGACTGTGTACACCCCTGTCTGCTGGACTGTGAATCTGTCATTGCATTTGAGCCAAAGCCATACTTCCAGCAGTAAGCTCCTACCCACCAACTGAGCAAGGTAGGAATATAGAGGCACCTCTCTACTCTTCAAGGTGCAGAAATTTGATGCCGGGACTTCCCAATGACCTTTCAAACTTTTTTAGAGCTAACTAAAGTCTAAGACATTTCTCCAACTTTCCTACTTTTCCTCTCACCCAAAGATCAGATTTCAGTTATACTCCAATGATTGTCCTTGTCTTCATTCTGTTATCCTCTTACATTATTTTGCCCTTGCAAGTGTTACACCTAAAAAAAAAAAAAAAAACCTCTTATTTTTCTCTTCCTGTGTCAGAGCCTGTCTCTGGTGGGTACCCAAGTTAACATAAGTGGTACTGAGAATTGGCTGAGAACACAGCTCATCAAGTGGAAGTTTGGCATTGGCTCACACTGTACCTGGCAGATGTCATCCTGGTTGGCAAGTGGGACATGAACAGTACCTACACAAGGTGATAGAGGTTCAATTGCTAAAGACTTCACCCATGTTTGCCTGGGAAGATACACTAGTGAATGGGAATTCTGGGGCTAGTACAATGATGCAGGCATTTGAAACATGTAGAGGTGGTTGTGGATGATGTCTACATATAATCAAACATTTTTTAGCCTGTTAGATAAAAGCTGAGTTAACAATGATGACCAGAAACACAAAATATCATCATGATCCCCCTTCCTGCTAATGTGGGGGTTTACAGGGCCTTGAATAAATGAGTCACTAAACTTTAGTTCATAGTTAATTCACTGGGCTTGAGGATTCACCCAGTGTTTACACGCTAGTTCCTGACAGTGTTATTGATACTGTCTTGGCCATTGAACTACCCTCATGATGTATCTTTGGACTTTGGGGAAAAGCTACTATAGTGGAAGAGACTAAGTGGAAACTTCTGAAACTATCTGTAGACATCCAAGTTAGTAAATAAAAAACAGCATCATATCTCAGGAAACTATTGGTTTAAAAAAACAAATGGTACAGAAATGACGGTCACTCTGTTGAACTCAAAAGCCTGGTCCCTGCAGAAACCAGTTCAACCTTGGAGACTAACTGTGTGCTATCATCTACAGAATCAAGTAGTAAACTGATGCTCACAGTTACTGGGCCAGGTGTGAGATTGTGCTATGCCTGTTAATAAGATTTTGGGTAGGCTGAGGATTTAGCTCAGTGGTGCTGCCACCTGCCTTGCAAGTGCAGGGTGCTGAGTTCAATCCCTGGTACAAAAAAAAAAGATTTTGGGGTTCACAGCATGTAGCCATTGATTGGGATAGTATGTATCCATTCTCATTAGAGAAGATCAGAAAAAGTTTGCTTTCATATGAAATAAACAATAATACCAATTTTCAATTTGATAGCACTCTGACTCTGTGCCATAATTTTATCTGAGAAGATCTGATGGCAAATTAATAATTACACCACAGTTTGTCATTTTATAGGGTTTATTGGATACTATTATTATTACTGATTGTATTGTACTATTCTAGCCAAGGTGACATAATTGTTCTAATCAATTGTTCTTTCTTCTACACCAAAACTGAGATTGACTGAGAGTCATATACAATACTATAGGCCAGTGCCAAAGAACCAGGGCATATGTCAAATAGGCAGCAACTTCTCATCCCCAATAGAGTGAAGAGGGAGGAGACTCAAACCTCAAAAGCCACCCTCACCTGGAAAACATCTCAAAGAAGTAGTCATTTCCTAAGTGTTCTCAATACTAGCAATAAAGCTCCCTAGTATAAACAATTTACAAGCATCAATGGGAAATTACACCAAAAAACAATAGAAAATGAAAAGACACAAAAGCAAGGTGAGCAACCCTAGACATCCAGATCACCAGAGGCAAAACTTGAGGGCAATGAGGAGGAACAATTTGAAAGCCACTCACCTGGACTCTCTGAAGTGGTAAAGGGCAGGGGTAACAAAAACAAATGAGGCTCTAAAAGCAATCAAATCAGAAATAATTTCTCAGATAACTTCAAAGATGATGGCCATAATGAAAGGCATGATTAGTGAATCTAGAGAAGATACAGATTCAAAAATAGAAGAGTTTAGAAAGTGATGGAAACCATGAATACTCAATATAAGAAAGAAATGGAATCCATGAAACAGATTTAGATATCCAGGAGATTAAAAATGCTATTGAAAGTATATGTAGGAGAATTAACCAAAGTGAGGACAGAATATCATATCTACAAAACAGAGTTGCAATTAGCAATCATGAAAAGACAGATTTGTTTTAAACAGCAAGGGACCATGAACAATCAATCCAACACCTGCTAGATGAATAGCATAAAATTGATCGGAGTCAATGAAAAAGCAGGAGATAGCACAAACAACATTAAATACTGCTCACAGAAGTAATGGAAGAAAACTTTCCAAGCATGGAAAAAGAATTTGACATCATAATAAGTGAGGCATATACAGCTCCAATGAGCTATGATAAAAAAACAAATTCCCCAACACATATAATAGGATTACAGAAATTCATCACAAGAACAAAATATTAAAAGCTGATAGAGAAAAGAGATAAATCACTTATAAAGAAAAACCCATCAGAATCACAGCATACTTCTCAACACAAACCCTTAAGGAATGACAGCCTGAAGTAAAGCATTTCAATCTCCAAAAGAAAGCAACCTTCATCCCAGATTGATGTTCCTTGCAAAACTATCTTTCAAAACTGATGGAAAAATAAGATAGTTCCATGACCAAGAACACCTGAAGAAATTCATGACCACCAAACCAGAGCTCCAAAATGTTCTAAAGGACATTTTAGAAGAGACAACAAAGACTACAACTCTATGAACCCTCAACTGAATGAATCTACCCATAAAGGCAAGTAATTAAACAGAGGAGAAAGAAAAGGAACCAACAAAAGAAAAATAACATGACAAGAATAAGTAATGGGATAGGAACCCGGAAAAAAGCTGGGGTAGCTATCCTATTTGCAGATAAAGTGGATTTCAAGCCAAGACTGATCAAGAAAGACAAAAAAGGTCACTACATTCTTGTTAAGGGGACAATCTAAGAGAAAGAGATAACAATCATAAAGAGATACGTACCATATACCAGCACACTCAACTACATAAAATAAATATTAATGGATGTGAAAAATCAAATAAGCACTAGTACAATTGTCACATATAGAGATCAACTAGACAAAAGAAATATTAAAACAGAGTCAAACTTTTGAACAAATGGATTTAGTAGATATCTACAGAATGATCCATCTCACAACATCAGGATACACATTCTTCTTAGAACATCTGATGTTCTCTAAAATACAACTCATACTAGCTCATAGAACATGCTTAAGTAAATGTAAAGGAATTGAAATTATTCCAGCAACTGCAATGAAATTGGAAATTGATGGCAAAGTAAACCACGCAAATTTCATAAATATGTAGAAAGTAAGTGAAACCCTCCTCCCGAAGAACCAATGGGTCACAGATGAAATTAAAGAAGAAATCAGACAGTTTCTACAATTAAATGATAGATCCAGCAAAACATACTGGAACTTATGGGACACAATGAAAGCAATCCTAAGAAGGAAACTTATAGTGATAAATTTCCACATCAGAAAAACAAAGCAAGCTCAAATAAATAACCTAATGTTGAATCTTGGGCTTCTAGAAAAAAGAAGAGCAAGTCAAGCCCAAAGCTCATAAGAGGGAGGAAATTTTAAAGATTAGAGAATAAATTAATATAATTGAGACAGAGAAAACAACGCAATCAATGAAAGGAAGAGTTGGTTCTGTGAAAGATTAAATAAAATTGACAAACCCTTAGCCAACCTTTTCAAAAAAGAAAGAAAAGACTCAAATCCATTCAATTAGGAATGAAAAGGTTAAAATCACAATGAATCCTGTGGAAATCCAAAAGACCCTTAATACCTACTACAAGAACCTGTATTCTAACAAGATGGAAAACACAGAAGAAATGGAAGGATTCCTAGATACATATGAATTACCAAAGCTGAATCAGGAAGATACAAAAATTCTAAATAACCCAATATCAATCAATGAAATTGATGATGTAATTAAAAGCTTACCAACAAAGGGCTTGATGGATTCATGGCTGAACTCTACAAGAAATTTAGAGGAGATCTAGTCCCACTACTACTCAAACTTTTTAATGAAACTGAAAGAGAAACAATACTCCAAAACTCATTCCTGGAAGCATTACCCTGGTACCAAAACCAAAGAAGGATCCAACTAAAACAGAGAGCTATACAAAAATCTCCCTTATGAATATAGATGCAAAGATCCTCAGTAAGATACTGGCAAACAGAATGTAGCAAATCATCAAGAAGATTGTACACCATAACCAAATAGGATTCATCCCAGGAGTAGAGGGATGGTTTCAACTACACAAATCAATAAATGTAATACACCATATTAAGAGAGCCAGGGGAAAAACCACATAATCATCTCAATAGGTGTGACCTATTCTTGATAAGAAACCTAAAGAAAACTGGAATAGACGGTCTATATCACAATCTGATAAAAGCCATCTATGACAACCCAATAGCAGACATCCATTAACCAGAGCAATTAGACAAGAGGAAGAAATAAAAGGAATAAAGATAGGAAAGAAAGAAGTTAAAGTATCATTATTTGAGGATGACATGATATTCTACATAGAAGACCCCAGAAATCCACTAAATCTCCTAGTTTTTAATAATCAAATTCGGTAGTGTAGCAGGATACAAATTCAACACTCAAAAGTCATAGCATTCCTGTACACAGATAACAAATTCTGAGAGAGAAATTAGGCAAACCACACTTTTCACAATAGCATTCCCAAAAATGAAACATTAGGAATCAACCTATCAAAGGAAGTAAAAACCTTTATATTGAATACTACAGTTCTCTGAAAAAGGAGATTGAAGAGGATATCAGAAAATGGAATGATATGCCTTGTTCTTAGGTAGGAAGAACCAACATAATGCAAATGGCCTTATTTCCAAAACTGTAAAATGCAGTTCCGACAAAAATACCAATAGCATATCAACAGAATTAGAGAAAAGAATCCTAAAATTTACTTGGAGCAAGAAGATACCTAGAATGGCAAAAGCAATCCTGGGCAACAAAGGGAAGGCAGGAAGCATCATAGCCGAGTTTAAATTACGCTACAAAGCTATAGTGATTAAAAACAGCATCATACTAGCAAGACTGAAAAAGCAGACCTGACGATCAATAGAACAGACTAGAAAATGCAGAAACAACTCCAAACACAGTCAGCCACCTTATCTTTGACAAAGGGGCCAAATACCTTCAATGGAAGAAAGACAACCTCTTTAATAAATGGTGGTAGAAAACTGGCTTTCTGCATACCAAAGACTAAAACTAGACCCACATCTTGCACTATACACTAACTAAAATCAAAATGGATCAAAGATCTAAGCATTAATACAGAAGCACTAAATCTGCTGGAAGAGAGAATAGGTAGAACTCTTGAAGACATAGGTGTAGACACTTTATGAACAAAGCCCAGATTGTACAGGAAATATCAAAAAGAATCAACAGCTGGGATCTTACCTCATTTAATAGCTTTTGTACAGCAAAAGAAACCACCAACAGTGAAGAGACAACCCACGGCATGGGAAAAAAATTTTTTCCAACTGCTCCTCAGACAAAGGACTAATATCTACAATATATAAAGAACTCAAATCAGACCCTCTAAATTTAAAGACCCAACCCAAAAATAGACATCTGAGCCAGGTGTGGTGGTGCATACCTGTAATCCCAGCACTCAGGAGGCTGAGGCAAGAGGATCACTGTGAGTTCAAGACCAGCCTGGGCTACATAGTGAGTTCTAGGTCAGTCTTAACTAGATAGTGAGGCCCTGTCTCAAAAAAAAAAATAAATAAATAAAAATGGGCATCTGAAATGAATAGACACTTCTCAGATGAAGAAGTAGATATACGAAAAAATGTTTAACATTACTGGTCACTTGTAAATTAAAGCAATGCTGAGATTTCATCTCACTCCAGAAATAATGGTTGTTATCAATAAATCAACTAATAACAAATGCTGGCAGGGCTGTGGGGAAGAAGGACCCCTTCTCCGCCATTGGTGAGAGTGTAGATGGGTGCAACCACTGTGGAAATCAGTGTGGAGCTTCCTCAAAAAACTAAAACTAGAGGTTCTATTTGACCCAGCTATTCCCCTTGTTAGTACCTTCCTCCCAAAATTAAAGGCATCATACTATAGTAATATATGCAACCCATGTGTAGCACAATTTCTAATAGCTAAATCTTGGAAACAGCCCAAATGCCCGTCAACCCATAAATGGATAAAGAAGATGTGGGTTTTTTTTTTAAATACAGTACTACTCTGCCTTAAAGAAAAATATACTTGACACATTTTTAGGTAAATGGATGCACCTTTCTTAAGTGAAATAAATTGGATATACATGTTTAAATATTGCATGGTTTCTCTGGTGTGAGAAACTGAAGGTACAAATAAGGACCAAAATGTATAATAGATTTTGTGAAATAGGAAGAAAATGTTCAAATGAGAAGTGGCACTAGGGAAGAAGGGAGAAAGGAAGGATGGGAAAAGAAAGGTAAAATGGAAACTAAGCTTTTGTAAATAAGGAGGGGAAGAGGTGTTGAAAGGAGGGGAGGGAAAGGGAGAAAAAGAACCAAGATATGCCACATACAAGGACAAATTCCGTATGATGAATGTTACCATTATGTACACATAAAATGTGCCTATAAAATTAGTTAATTAAACAAAAGAAGTGTCAGATGAGACGTTTGCCTTCATGAAAATACTTACAGAAGGATGCATGCTAATATAGTACTTAAAATTTAGACTTGTCCAAAAAGAACTCAGGAGAAGACTATTAGAAGGAAGGGATGAGATGGGGGGTATGGATATTATCAAAATGTGCTACATGCGTGTATAAAAGTATCACACTGAGGCCGGGGATTTAGCTCAGCAATTCGGTGGCCTGCCTTGCAAACGCAAGGACCCGAGTTCAATCCCCGGTACCCCCACCAAAAAAAATACCACACTGAAACCCAAAATTTCATAAAATTAATATTCGCCAGAAAAAATAAAAATTTTTAAAAAGAACCCAAAAAGTGTTTTGAGGGGCTCAATATTAACATTAAGAGACTTCTTATAATCACTAAGTGATACAATTCTAGTGTAAATATAAAACTCACAGGTGTAACTAATATCTTATTTTAAGGGGTCAGGGGATTCCCAGCTCAAATTTTCCTTTGGATAGCCAAGTTTGTGTTCTTAGATACAGTTATGATAATGCTTAGATCTTTTAAAATTAATTAACCAACCATTTGCCCACTAAGAGCTTAGATTTCCCCCCCATATTGCAAACATCTGTTAATGATCCTACCAAAGGTAGCTAGTCCTTAGGGTGCCTCGTCAGAATTGAAAATGGTGTCCCCTCGGGAATTTCAGCTTTCACCCTGTTGTGAAGGGCACAATCTCACCCAACTCACAGATAATCTTACCGCCTACCTCACAAAGAAAATTGAGACCAAGAGTTGTGAACTCCTTCAGCTTCCTTCATCTGCACCTCAGAATTGATGCCATGCTGCATATGTCTTGTCTGGGGCAGGCTTCCCACATCCTCCGTGGCTCTTGTTCCTCCCATTCCACCGCCTTCAGGGTCCATTGAAGCCCAGTTATGACATTTAGTCCTAGGGTTCTGTTCTTTTCTATGGTTTGTTTTCCTCATCTTCCAACTAGTCTCCAGTTTCCTTGCCCTAAAATGCAAAAGCTTTCTCTTCAATCTGTTCTCTGATGCTAAACTTCTTGGAAAAGCACTTTGATTTTTACCCTCAGCCCTTCATCTCTTGTTGGCTTCTCGGTGCTCTACACTGTTGTATTTTAAATCATAATTCCATCCCAAGACTCACAAAAAGACTTTTGTGTCTGTTTTGTGCCATACTGTTTTTGTTACTCTGGCTTTGTAGTATATTTTGAAGTTAGGTATTATACCTACAGCATTGCGCTTTTTTGCTCAGGATTGCTTTGGCTCTTCTAGCCTTTTAATGTTCCCACAGGAAGTTAGGATTGTCTTTTCTAGTCCTTTGAAAAGTGTCATAGGTGTTTCGATGGGATTATATTGAATCTGCAGACTGCTTTAGGAAATGCAAATCAAAGTGACGATGAGATTCCATCTCAAAATTCATCAGTCAAAATGGCTATCATCGAGAATACAAAAACCAATAGATATTGATTAGAGTGCAGGAGTTGGGGGAAGTAATTTATATACTGTTCACTGGGAATATACATTGGGAAAACACTATGGAAATCAGTATGCAGGCTCCTCAAAAAAAATGAAAATAGGGCCATCATTTGATCCAGCTATATCACTCCTCTGTATTCATGCAAAAGAAGTAAAGTCAGCATAGTAAAGATATCTGTGTTTGTTATGCCATACAACACTTAGATAAACAATGGCAACAGACTAGGCACCTATCCACTGACAAATGGATAAAGTAACAGTGGTATGTGTGTACACACAATAGAGTATTATTTAGCCATAATGAAGAACTAAATCCTGTCACTTGCATGAAAATGGATGGAAGGATGGAACCGGATGGAACGTGGTAAGTAAAATAAGCCTGTATGGCTTGTGGCTAGATATCCCCCCAAAGCCTCATGTACTCATAGGTGGGGTTTTTCAGAGGTAGTTGGATCTACAGTCTGTGATTGGTTCATGTTGCAATGTTAGGATTAAGGATGCCTGGATTAAGAGTATGTGATTACTAAATCAGCCCACTGGCTGGTTTGGCACCACCCCGATCCAAATAGCCTAGATAGAGAATAAAAGGGGCAGAAAGAAGGTACTAAAGGTTCCTTACTTGCTTTGCTACCTTCTGCCCGCCCTGAACTGTTTCTCCTCTGTGACGCCCTTCTGCCATGCCGCCCTGCCTTGGAGCCAGCCGATTATGGACTGAAACCTCTACAGACTGTGACCTAAATAAAACCTGTTCTCCTTTAACTTTGGATATTGTGTATTTTGTCTTAGCAACAATAAAAGTAACTAACACAAAGATTCACAAAGATAAATTTTGCATTTTTGTCTTATTTATGAAATCTAAGGGGAAGTAGAGAAAAAGTGGGAAGGGGTGAGTAAGGGAGAGAGAGAGAGAGAGAGAGAGAGAGGTGGGAGAATAGGAAAGATGTGAGAAAAGGTCCTAAAGGTATAACTTTTATTTTTATCATCTCTAAAATTTATAAATTCACAATTCATTTAGGTGCATTA
Source organism: Fukomys damarensis (assembly GCF_012274545.1). Classification (NCBI taxonomy): domain Eukaryota; kingdom Metazoa; phylum Chordata; class Mammalia; order Rodentia; family Bathyergidae; genus Fukomys; species Fukomys damarensis. Next base: position 7,932,634 of record NW_022900938.1, on the reverse strand, counting down.
AGGTCTCAGTCAAAACTTTCCCTTTACCGTTCTCTTCTGCCTGGATGAGGAGGTTACACCGGGGGCTGGCTCGGAGGTGTGCGTATGAAATGGAGTGCTAAGGGACTCACAGATGAGCACATGCATGAAACTCTCAGCTAGGAAAGCGCCAAGTCAATAGAATAAACTTCAGGACGATCGCACCAGGCTGGCAGAGTGGGCAGAGAAGTGGAGGAGACGAATGTTCAGACAAAACAGCAGATGCTGTCAAGACAAATAATCCAAGCCGCTCTTGAGTAAACGGTCTCCCATGTTCTGTCACGAGCCTATTGAAAGATGGGCTTTGGAAAGGTACAAACTTGCACACCTAATAAGGCTCCTAGCATAGTTTTGTGATACTGGGTTATCTTCCTTTCAGTGAAGAACAAAAGGCTGAAGCCTCTTTGAAACCAAATCTCAGGATTGGGTTTTATAGCAAGAATTAACCTTTGGACAATATTTTCGTGTATATCTGTAAGTGCGATAAGGTGTTTTAAACCTAAGTCTGACCTTCTTTAAGTAGACTACTTAAAAGCTATTTATTGTGAATATGCTAACATATTTTCCTTTTTGTTTCCATTACATGTATGTGTGTCTTTCCCTGTGTATTTCTCTTTACTGCACATGTATTTCATAATAGAAATAGCTAATAAAGTGTTATTAAAAGTCTTCAGTGGGGCTACCTCAAGACTGTATGTTTTTCAACTGAGAAGGAGGGAGTGCTGGATTTGGATGGCTGTTACAATTTCCACCAATAAAAATATGTGCCCTTCAGACAGGAATTAGATAAGCAGCTTGTTTCTGCAAAAGTTGAACTGCAGCCAGTCTTGTACAAACTCATTTCATAAATATTTCTCTCTTCCAAAAATTTGAGGAGATGGATGGACTAAAAATTTTCCAGGAAGGTACCAAGAATTCTGCTCACGATTATCTCAGGGGGGAAACTTCCATCTGTTCCCTGCAATAGTTTGACTTACTTTACTTTGTTCATATCTCCAGACCTTGGAGTCTCTACATAAGATCAAATATTTTTATGATTTCACTGTTTTATTAAAATATCACATTTATTTGAAGGATGGGTATCTTGCTGTATCATTTATACTGTTTTAAGATAGAGAAAATATTTTGTCATAAAGATTTCATGACATCTCTGAGGCTATATATTTATATATCTTTGAAATGTTGTGATTAATTGATTGTGTATTCACTCAGTCTTCATTCAATTTCTCTGCCTCCCTAACAAACTTTCTTAATGTCTTCATTACTTCCCATTTCATTCTGCTTCCTGGCCCACAAAAATCACCTTTATGTAATGATCAGATGCTCTGCTTAACTCTGTGACTTCAATATTGTGCATGACTGTAAACTAATGAGAGAACTTCTAAAAATGAATAGGATTTGAAGATTGTTTAAGAGGAAATCCAAAAACCATTTGAACAACAGCAGTAGCGTTTAAACTAACACAAAACTTTTTTCTGCTAAATCTACTGAATATGTAAGAGCTATAATGTTTATTTACAAAATTATTTACATTGTCTATTATCTCATTTCATACTTTGTATTAATATGCTATCCCATTTATTTATTTATTTATTGGGGGGCACTGGGGATTGAACTTGCACTGGCAAGGCAGGTGGCAGAAACACTGAGCTAAATTCCTAGCCCTATCCCCTGTTTTTTAAATAAACACTTTCTTACTTTACTATTCATCTAAAAACTTTCATGACAAAAATGAGATCTTAATTTTTAGCAGTCTTCTTTTTCATTATATTCTAACATTTCAATATGGAAAATATAAAAGTGAATCTCTATGCGACAGTTAAGCTGAATTGTCAACTTGATTGGCTTGAGAGTAGCCCAGGAAATTAGTAAAGTACATTTTTGGGTGTGTCTGTGTGAGTCACGCAGGCATAACCGTGGGTACCACATCTGACCCCTCTCCTGCCCTCTTCCTCTCTGGCTCTGTTCCCCTGCTTTGCTTCCTGGCTTCCAGGAATTGAGCATTTTTGTTCTGCCACAACCTCCCCCGCATCATATTTCTGCCTCGAAGCAACCAACCATGGACTGAATCCCCTGAAACCATGAGGCAAATTAAACCTCATCTCCTTTAAGTTGTGGGTCTCAGATATTATATCCCAGCAACAAAAAGCCAGCCAATACAATCCATAAGACTTTTTTTTCATTAAGGGAATTTCTTATGTTGAAATTTTTTAAATGCCCAGGCCCAGTAATTTATTATGTTAAGTTATTTGTTTAGAACTTTAGAAACTTTCCTGCCCTTCTCAGAAAAAAATAAAAAAGAAAGAAAAAGAAAAAGCAAGCAAACAAAGTCCATATTAAGGTACTTACAATGCTTAGGTGAAAGGTGGTTCTTTTTAACATTTCTTTTCTAACGGGCTCCTGTAACTTTCCATCACAAATTAGTATTCAAGCTCTTTTCAAGCAGACACATTTTTCACATGCTTTAAATACAGGGTTGAACTTGGGCTAGGGGAGGAAACCAACCCAAATAACTGTGTGCTCCAAACATTTTTATGTGAGAAAGTCAGGTTAAAAGAAATCAACCTTGAAGGAGACAATGAGGAAGTTGCAGAAGAACCACACCCAGTCTGGGGCAAAGGTATGCACAGAAAATAAGCCAGTCCTCCCTGCCTGTCCTCATGCAAGTGCATGGCAGTAGGTTGGGTTCCTTGAACACATCGGTGAGAATCCCCCTCCCCTTCAAAGTGTATTAAGGACAGTAGTCCTCATAGCCCTCTGAGGCAGGTAGTACACTACCCCCACATTTTACAGAGGAGAAAACTGTATTTCAGGTTTATTGTAGCACCAGTTGGGGAATTGGACAGCTGCCTGAGTGAGTCATTGTCCAGATGCTCAATCCTGCAGGCACAAGGGCTCTTGGCACTCTTTGTTTTAACTGTGCCCAACATTCCCCTTGAATATTTGATAATATATGCTTACAAATAACTCACTGGACTGATCATCATATAAATATATATATGCTATTGAACATTTCAGTATTTGAATCGTCAATTCTCATTTCAGGACTGAATTTTAACTCTGTCCTGTCCTGCCAAGCTGAGGACACTTTGGCACAAATGTTGGAAGTGGGCAGCTCTCCCACCCAGCAGGACCATATTTCTCACACAAAACAGCCAAACATTGAAATGCGCTGTTATCTCATCTCTTAAAATTAAAGCTAAAATTGAGGAAATCTACCAGCAGGGGGCAATGCACATCTTATCACGTGATCAGAACAGGAAGTAACAAATTGGATTGGTGGCCAGCAGCCATATTTTGTTGGATTGTAATGGCTTGTTGGCTTGATCATTTCAAATGGAAGCCAACATTGAATAATTAGAAGTGTCTACATAAAAATACAGATTTTCACTTTTTTCTTGAAATATCAGAAGCTCTAGCAATCACTGGGTCTGCATTTCCTTAAGGTAATAATTGGCAATAGCTGAATCCAGCCACCCCACTTGCACAGTGGGGCACGCTAGTCATTCACACAATCTGTGGATGTGTACTTACACCCAGTCTGCTTAGGGTCACCTGCCTGGCCCTGGGGAATCTTGAGTCTGTGAATGCCTCATCTAAGCAAATCAGGTTATGACACAAAGTATGGTGACAAGAGAACTAATATCCATAAACCTTCCAGAACATTTAGAGTAAAAATATTTGTTATTTTAAAATGACACTGTACCAATGCCATCTGGAATACAAAAATTAATACAATAATTACACATTAATATAGAGCTAAAATTTTTAATTACCAAATTTTAGGTGTAAGTTGACATAATTTTCACTAATGCTTAATTAATTGCTAATTAATTTATTCTAACTGTGTTATCTTCTGTGTGAAATAGAAATGTGTGTATTCATCTTGATTCCACATTGTAGAGGAATCAAGACCCTTTATTCCCCAATAGTACTAGGTTTTGGGGAATTTTGTTATGTGTTTTGTTTTTATTTTTTTCCTGGGGACTGAACCCAGAGCCTCCTACATGATAAGCAAGAGTTCTACCATTGATCTATATCCCAGTCCTTTTATGTTTTATTTTGAGACCAGGTCTTGCTAAGTTGCTGAGGCTGGCTTAGAACTTCTTATTCTCTAGCCTCAGCTTTCTGAGTTGCTGGAATTATGGGTTTTGGCCATCATAGCCAACCACACTACATATTTTGTTACTTCAAACCTATTTGGCACCTGGTCATCGTTATAAGAATCATCCAGTTGTCCTGAGGAGCTAGCTGTAGACTGTTTCTCAACTTCTTACCTATTACGTTCTCTTTAGCGGGCAGAAGAAACTGTTGGAGGGAATATGAAAGAGAGCCTGGTCTTCTTACTTGCCTTCTCCTTGCTCTTTTGTGAATTCAAGTCACAATCACAAGCAAGCGGAGAGTGAGTGCGGTCTCCAAGGACTTGGACATGAAGATATTTTTCCTGCTAGACTCTTAGACTATCCTCACTGCTCAAGGTAAAACAAATTGCTGTTTCATACTGTTGTTTTATTGAGGTAGTTTGGGGCAGAAGACAGCTCTAGCTTTTGGTCAGAAAAGTTTGTTTGAATTATTACTCTGTTATTTACTGAGTATGCTAAGACAATTTACTATTACTTTTATGCTGAGACTTATTTTTCTCAACTAAAAAAATGTGGGTAATACTTTTATCCTTACTACCTCCCAACAAAAAGGATTACATTATTGTAAATAGAGCAACATGTAAAATGAACAGAGTGTAGAACAATTTGGAAAATGACTGAAGCAAATTGACCTAAGATGGACACTCATCTGAGGATTTAGTAGCTAGGATGCATAGAACAACATCTCCATCCTTATCCTTATCTTCATAGTGAAAGAACTTTAGCCAAAAGAAATTAGTACCATTTGTCTGTCTGGTGTTAACTATATAGGAGGACACCAGACCATAGGACTCTCTTGTTAGGGAATCTTTCTTGGATCAGTAATTAAATTGGCAAATTGAATTTTAGAAATATGTCTTCTAAATACAATCTCTACCATCTGGACCATAATCAGACAAAAACTTGAGCACTATGAAATGAGAGGGAATGGTTCAAGAATTATTAAAATAGCTCGTCTTTCAGATTGATAATGGTTTTTTAGTTAAAACTCAGACCAAAAAAATAGGTTTTCTTGCATGGTGTTTAATACGTCATTATAAATTTAATGGTTTCAAATAAAACTATAGTAAAACACATGTTGTTGCATTGCTGGGAGTACAAATCGTATGTCTCACTGCCCCACCCATTCTGAACACATAAGGAGACTGAAACATGTCATTTCAGAATAGGGTAAAATACAACTTCGTCTCAGAAACCATTCCTGTTGGCAAAGGCTCATCCCCAAAAGTTATTGCTGAGATATTTACTCTTGACTTTCAGAATCCAGGAATCCTGCCAGGTTCTGGGAAAATGCATAAAATTAAATGGAGAAAATTCCATTCCAGTTGGACTCTCAATCATTTCAGAAATTCAAAATATATTTTTGAAACCTCACTGTGGTACCAGGGTGAGGCAGATGAACCGAAGTGATAGAGGACCTGGCCTTGTTGTTCTCTCTGGGTCCTGGGTCCCCTCCTTGGCACGGTGAAGCCTGCCTTCTCTGTGGGTTGTGGGCTGTCTCCTACAACAGCCTCTTTTTTTTGCCCCATGTTTGGAACTACTTCCCAAGGGATCGATCCCCCAAAGGGTAGGAGGTGTGAAAATAAAATATTCACATTCACATCCGATTCGTTTTTATGGTACAACTGAAATTGCTGCCGGACCTTTGGTTGTTAAGTCTTGAAATTACTTTGGGTTTTTCATTTACTTTGTGTTTTTCACAGTCAAGATACTGTTCTGTTTCCCTTGTGCCTCATAGTTCATCCCTGAGTCTTTGCAATTCATGCTTCAAAATGTATCCAAGTTTGTCCACCTTTCTCCATTTCCACCCTTAGACCAATCCATCATCTCTCACCTGCAACTTCAGCAATAGCTTTCTAGGGTCCCTGGTGCCACGTTTTGCCCCTTTCAGCTTGTCCTCCTTGCAGTAGGCACCTCAGATGACATACTCCCTCCTGAATACCCTCCAGAGGCTCCCGTTACACAGCCCTTTCCGGGTGTCTTAGTCACTTTTCTTGTTGCTAGAACAAAATACCTAACACCCACAACTTCAGGGAGGACAGGACTCTTTTGGATCGTGTTTCAGTCCACAGTGGGCTTTTTGGTCCAAGGTTGGACAGGCTGGCAGAGGGGCATGGTGGACGAAAGCTGCCTGGTGGACCGGAAGCAGAGAGAGTGAAGGTAGAAAGAAGCAAGGAAGTTATATTCTCTCAGATCTTGCCCACACTGACCTGAGCTTCTAACCAGACTCCACCTCCTAACAGCAAGTCAGCGATAAGCCCGCCAAATCCAGCCACCTCACAAATGCATGAGGCTTTGGAGGTCATTTTAGAGCTAAACCATAGCATGAGGGCACTTCCTGTCTTCCTTGTTTCCTGTGCACTAGCTCTGCTCATCTCACTTCTGCTACTGCACCAGCTGCACCTTCTGCTTGCTGTGTCTCCCTGCCTTGAGCAGTCTTTTGGCCACCCTAGGTTCACTTTACTGTCGACTACTCAAAGCCATCTTTTGCGGCTCAGGTTAAAGTCATGCTCTCCCACCCTGGGTACCTGCTAACACAACATGCTGCATTTTCTGCATGAAATTGCTTTGTTTATTTCTGCGTTTACATGTCTGTGGATGTTTCTGCCCCATATTCTGTGAGCTGTATGAGTAGGATCTTTCTGTCTTGCTCATGGATGTTTTTATAGCGCATATAGCATCCTGGAACCTTATGAGGAATCAAAAACCTTTGCTGAGTAAACAAATGAAAACTTGATTCTGCTTTCAAGATAGAACATCTACTAATTTCATCCAAAATTTAAAGGCTTAACTCCTCTGACTTACCACCTTGCTTATTATATTAAGTATGGAGGGCAGAATAATTTTATAGACCAAATCCCTTATTTTGGACTCCAGCTTATAGACCCAGGCTCCACAGAAAACTTCTAACAAACTACATTTTCATTTAGCATATTATTTTTGAACTAATAAAAAATTTGAAAGAAAAATATAAAGAGCACTCATACTTTTCTAGGAGAGTCAACAATATTGACATTTTGCATTATTTTCAGTTTTTCTTCTTTCATTGTCTCTCTACACACACACACACACACACACACACACACACTTCTCTACATCTACGTTATTACATCTACATGTTATTACAATCATGTCTTTAACATAGCAGATTCCTGTTCCTACTGTTCTTGCCGTATTTATTAGGGGGCATTAGTTGTAATCAATGACTTTTTCACACTGGTGGCAAATTTGTTTTAACAGAGAAGTCTTAGTAATCAATCTTGCTGTACAAACAAAAAATGTGTTGAGCCCAAAGCCCTGACTAATGGAATTTACCACAGTCAGAATATTGAAATTCAGGAATATCATTTCTCTTCTTTCAGTATAAAAAATATAAAAATGTCTGCAGATAATTGTTACTATCATTAGCCCATCTGGTCCACAGACATTTTAAGCCATTTCATTATTAACAGTACAAACATTAAAGAGAAGAAATTAATGTGTTTGAGAGATGACAGAAAATGAAATTGAAACAAAAGTTAATGTTAAACCTGTGTAACATTTTCAAATGGCCCCAGAGAACTAAAGAGAAAAATTTAGAACCAAATATTTCATTCTTACCTTTTTTAAGTTTGATGAGGTACTAATACATTCTGGAGAAACACAGTCAAGATATTCCTAAAAGGCCAATAATCCATCTGTAATTTCTTTAGTTATAGAATATCAAGGAAAAATTTTCCCCTGGCAAGTTTGATTAACTAGTTCTACTTTTGTACAGGTTAAAATGAAGACTAGTTTGGTGAGAGAGGCTGCCTAGAAAATGGACCAAGATAAGCCAACCTGGAATTTGAAATCCTGTATGATAACTGATAAGAACAATAGCACAGAAATTACTTTAATATTGGATTTTAATATTGGATTTGCCACTAATTAAATGATATAAACATGGATTACTTAACCAGTGAGATAATTACATATAGCTGTAAAATGTATTCATTCATTCGTTCCTCACCTGTCATGAACAGTGTTCCTTGCCATCTCAGCCGGCCAGTAGGACCTGGGAATAATGTGTCCTTCCTAGACTCCTTGGGCTCTCAGAAGTCTCTCCCAAGAATGGGGTGGAGGTAAGCATGTAAGAAATGACAAAAGGAAATCAGAAAAGGGGTGCTAAGGAGTCCACACAGCCTCTTCAAATGCAAGGATTCAATTACAGCTTGACCGTGGGGGTGAGGAGGCTGCCTAGGGGACATGGGTAGGGCAGCACAGGCAGTTTGTCAGTCTGAGCACCATGCAGACACTGGTGAGCAGTGGGGGCTGAACCCCGTGCCCAATTTCACTTGCCAAACCTTATTCCCTACGCTCAGGGATAGTTGGGAGGGGGGCTCTGCCTGTTCCTACACTCGGGCATCTTCTTCTAGTGCAGAAAGGCATAGCTTAGTGTATCTCTGTTCTCTAGACCCAAAACTGTGACCTTAAAAAAAAGAAAGAATTAAGGAGAATAATGGTTCACAGTGCTGATATTTTGCACTTTATCAAATTTCTCACGTGTATAGAGTATATTTTCAGTACTTTCAGTACATGTTGTGTACCTGTTGTGTTTTATAATAAGATACAGCAATAGGCTTTCATATGGATCCTAAATCCTTCATGTCCTTTCAGAGCTCAATATTTATGTTAAAATAAGATGGTCGTATCTTACTCACCTTTTTACTATAATATTTTAAGAATACTCTCCCTGTTTCTATTATCATATTAAATGAGAAAAACACCAAATTCAAGGGTAGTCTTCGGTCATTGTTTGATCAAGACTTTTTTCATTTGCTCTGTTTCAAATCTTAACATTTGTGGTTCTACATAAAATAGGCAGATGTGACCTGATCTTTTCACACACCAAACGATGACACGGAGTTTAAAGTCCATGTCGTTTTCATTGGGGTTCAATTTCCTCTGAAACACCTGGAGTCTCCCTCACGCTAAAAGAAAGCAACTTGTGTGCTCATGTTCATAAAAGTTGAACTGTGAGCCTGTAGTACAAAACAAACTATTGTGTGGGTGTGTATTTTATTGACCCTAGGATCTGAGAGTTTTCTGGCAAGCCAGTCCAAGATACAGTATTGCTGTGAGTCTTTAACTGTCAAAATGTATCGAGTGTTCATTATGCAAAGCATTTTGGAATTAAGCAGCTAGAAAAGATACCATTTCTTCCTTCAAAAGGGTAAGATTATTTGGGTATTGAAATATTTCTTCTTAGACTATCGTAGTGAGAATATGGACAGAATTATGTAGCTGCTTTCTCATGCTTTGATATCTTTTTTTTCCCAATCCTCATTAGAATTCGTTCTTTTATTATGCCTATATCAGAATTATTTGCTTATAATTTATTTTCTTAGAGATCAGTTTCCAAAGTGACAGACAGTAATTCATCTAGTAAATTGAGCCGTACTATGGTATGTTCTGGTTCTAACTCTTCCAGTAACATATTGCTTTCCAGGGATTTAGCTCAGTAGTTCCGCTGCTTGCCTCGCAAGCTTAAGGACCAGAGTTCGATCCCCAGTACCAAAAAAAAAAAAAAAGGTAGAATGATACCAGTAACATATTGCTCTTTAATTCTGAGACAGTATTTTAATATATAGAAATGTCTCTAATGGGTATTTCCAAATGTGAAATTGGATATTCTTCAAATACAATATTTGAATAGCTGCCAACATTGTCTCTCTGACCTGAGGGAGGGAAGAAAATATTGGCCCACATCTTTGCATTGCCTAAAGAAGTCCTTCTTCTTTTGGGCATGCTGGCCCAAACCACCAGAGAAAGGTAAGTCCTGCCACATCTTTGTAGGGTCCTCTGTTTCAACAAGCCAAACCCAGTTTTCCACAACTTCTGTTGGGGGAAAACATGCTTCTCAAACAGAAGGTGGAAATGACTTTCAGCCTGTACAATTCTTCCCCTCCTTCTCCTTTCAAAGTACTAACACATGTGGTAAAAAATTTCAGCATCTCTCATTTCAACCTGTTGAATTCCAACAGCCTCTCCCTCCTCTTTCCTTGCCTGCCAATCACTGTACCAACCATCCTGTTTCCCACACATTTCCAGATATGTGGGACAATCCTGGCGAGAACAACTAGCAGGCCATTTTAAAGCCAATTAGAATTTTCCCTGCAGGAAACCCCGTATGCCCATGGGTCTCACTTTCAAAGGAGCTGAATGGCCTTGGATATCCAGTCACCACATCTTGGCTGGGAAACAATCTATGTGTGGAAAATAAAAGCAGACATGAACTTTCCCCTCCAATATTGTCAAACTACTTCCAGCCCACTATCTTACCATGAGTCAGAAATCCAGACGAAACTAAAGAATGGGAAATTTCTCTGAAAGTAAAGCCTTTTCTTGGGATGGCAGCTGACTGAGGAATAGTTTGGCAGTTTGACACTGATATTTCTAATATTGTGACAGCATCCCTTAAAGAAATTATTCCTTTTGAGGGTAGTGCAACTTCTGAATTTCATGTAACTAAAATTAGAGTCCCACTCTGTCTCAGGATCAAAAGATCATTTTTAAGGAATCGTACATAAGAAAAAATTGAGATAGGAGCATTATGCTTCACATGCCATAATAAAACATTAATATATTCTTAAATTACTTGCTTAACCTGGTTTTTAGTGTATTAATTTGTATCGATTGTATTAATCTTTCACAATCCTGGGATTAAATATTTCTAAAATACTAGTGAGAATGAACAATATATGCTATCCTAACAGAATACATTGCTAACTTATGGTAAGTAAATCAAAGTTTCAGGGACCATAAAGAATTTCATTGGAGAGTAAAGTCCTTTTGTTTTCCTTGAGATAAGATATTTGTGTAGCAGGCTCACAAATGCTGACAGTGCTATTTTATCAAATCATGCCCAAAGAGCGTGATTAGCAAGAAGATTGTAGGGAGAAAAATTTTTAAAACAATTTATTTAAAAAATAGAAAGCTAGTGCTCACTTTGGCAGCACATATACCTAAAAGTAGAAAGCTGTGCATGGGGACGCATGCCTATAATCCCATTACTCTGGAGGCTGAGGCAGGAGGATCACTGTGAGTTTGAGACCAGCCTGGGCTACACAGTGAGTTCCAGGTCAGCCTCAACTACATAGTGAGACCCTGTCTCAAAAAGCAAAATAAATAAATAAATAAAGTAGAAAGTGAAGAGACCAGCGGGCTACACAGTGAGTTCCAGGTCAGCCTCAACTACATAGTGAGACCCTGTCTCAAAAAGCAAAATAAATAAATAAATAAAGTAGAAAGTGCAATGTCTGTGAAACTTTCAACAGATAAAATGTTTTTTGTTTTTTTTTGGTACCAGGGATCGAACTCGGGACCTTGAACTTGTGAGGCAGGCCACCGAACCACTGTGCTAAATCCCCGGCCTCAACAGATAAGATGTAGGGACAGGCTTTTGACAGTATCAATATGTTTTAGCAATATTCATGATTTATTCCCTGTGTAAAGATTAAGATTGGCTTCTGTTTTAAGTACTGAACATTTGGTACATAATGATGCTGATTTGATGTGCTACAGGTGATTTAATTGTCAGTTATGTTGATAAGAAAGTCCATTATATTTCTTCACCAATGAGCCATATGTTGACCAAATGCTAATTTAAGAAAATAAAATCAGTCAACAGTGAATTCCAAGAACACACAGCTTTTTCTATCTGGTTTCTGAGCACAGAGCTTGGGATGTAGAAGGATCAAGTTGAAGGGATGGATAAGGAGAAAACCATTCATTACTTATAGCGCTACAGCCTCAGACCCTGGTGGTTCTCCCTCTAAACCCTACTCAACAACTGTTGTCACGCATTTACTGTGCATTGGGCATATGATGACGATTTCATTTAGTTATTAAATCAGCATCATGGGATAAGCATTATTACCAACATTTTCAGGGGCAGAAACTGAGTCTTAGAAGTCAGTAATTTGTTCAAGATGACATAGTACTAAAATACAAATCCAAGTCTCTGAGACCTGACTCTAGGTATTGAGCATCTGTTCTGAGTGAGGCATTGTGGCAGCAGTTAGAGACTTCCTTAACATAAGCCTCTGCCCCTACAGAAGGAAGAAGCCATGTAAAAAGTCACTCCATCCCCTTCTTAAAGGACTATAAAGAAGTAACAAGACAGCAAATAACAGAATTCAAGGAAAGAAAGCAACTGCCTAACTTTAGAGGTGCTGGCAATCTGTGGAGACTGGAGGATTGCAAGTATGTGTTGGTGTCTGGATTCCCAGAGGACGGGGAGTCATGCCAGGTGAGTAAAGCCTTCCTATCTGGGTCTCGAGCAATCCTGTCCCCCAGTCTAGACGTCATTAGGCAACGCTGCACTGGTCATGACTGTTCAGCTGTTCCCCGGGCCAGCTGGCGTATGTGGAACAGTCCTGCTGAGCTTCTCAGTGTTTACTGTCCCAGAAGTGGTTCTTGAGGAACAGGTGTGCTACACACAACTCCCACCAATTTGCACGTGTCTATTATTTGTGAAGCCACAGAAGGCTGCCTCCCATGGAGAGACAAAGTGAGTCTCCCTTCTCCCACCTGGATTCCCTCAGGCCGATGTCCACTGCTCTGAATCTTCCCTGGAGAACTACTGTGAAGCAGCCTGACCCCCAAGGCAAGGGTGCACGCTGTAGCTCTGCCCATGCTGCTGTTGCCCAGCAGAACCTCCAGAGGCAGGAGGAGGCCCCTTCTGCAGTCAGTTGACTCCCACACCCTGCTGCTACCACCCACTTCTCCACCAGATTTTCCACTCCTCTTTATCTTCTTTAAGCAAAACTCTGTCCCAACAGTAATCCGGAGCAGCAGTTTTCAGTGTGTTCCATCTCCTGTTTATACACATCTAGGGAAAAGGTCTTCTTTCCCTACTATTAAAATATAGGTAAACATACTCACACTTGGTGCTAGAAATCGGATCCAAAGCTTTACAATCAGCCCTTTCCATTCCCAAGCCAGAAGAACAACCTGTTTAGATTGACAGCATTTGCTTCACATGTGTGTAACTGAAAGAAGCCATTTTACTGATTTTCCCCCTAAAATAAACAGTTTACATTAAGTATGAATAAACATTCACTTGTGGTGACCAAAAATGGGGGGTGGGGGGAGTTCACAAATTTTAAAGTAGGGTTTCAACCCAAACACCCTATTTCATATAGACGAAGAAATCCAGAGTGGGTTTGTCGGCTTTGGTGGTTAGAATCACATAGGTGGTAGCAGAGTAGGCGTTACAATCTGGCCTTTCTGCTCCTTGGTCTAAAGTGCTTCCTTGGGGGAGGGAGGGAGGAAGAGGTCAAGGGAGGTGTGTTTGAGCCTTTCCCCCACCCCTGTGGAAGAAGAATGGGCTTCTCTGTCCGCCTTGGTTAGCACTGGGTCATTTTCTAGGTATGTGTCATTTCTGGCTCTTGCCCCTTCCACACACACACAGAAGACTCTTGTGCACTGAGCTCAGAGGCTCACGGAACGCTCAACCCGATTTGCACAATGTGCCGCGTTCTAAAAATACAATGTCTGCTCTGCGTGAAATGGTTAAATCTTTAAGGCTCATTACTGTAGCTTGAATTCTCTCCGGATTCCTTTCACTTTTCCTTTCTAAATTTCTGTGTTTGGGACCATCCTTCTACTTTTGTGTTTTTAATCATCAAACAAATCAAGTTTTATACACTTCGCATAGCGCAGATGTATTTACTTTTGCTTCCTAATAAATCTTTTTCTCCAGATTTTCATTAACGTCCAAGCTTTTTTTCTTTACTGAGCTTGTCTAGACCGCCTGAGGGATTGGAACATAATTTCACTAGCACCCAGGGCAACATTAATATTCTGCTCATTTTGCTCCTTGGTCTAGGGAGGGGCTCCTTTTCTTCATTTCCATCAGGAGCCAGAAATCTATGCCTCAGCCAGCTTCAGTAATGCTTTTGGCCCCGCTGAGGGTGATGTGGAAAAAAATGTCAGGGGTAGGTTTAGAGCAGCTGTTTTGCCACATTCCTGTTAAAATGCCTGCAAGCATGGACTGCTCAAGCTAAGGCACAAAGAGGCCTTCCCCTGCCCTGGTAAATACAGGGGGGAGCCCAGTCCTCTCACCCGCCTGGTAGGTGCATGTTGGAATGTAGGGTCTCAGTCTTCAGTATGTGTAAGGCCCATCTGTGGGCAGAGTCGCGGCTTGCATTCCCAGGCCTGAGGATTCCATCTGGAGAAGCCAGAAACTTCCACAGATCTCAGGAGATTCTGATGCAGGGCGTCTACAGAGCATTCTTTGAGAAACACCTATTAGGGATTTAAAATTAAGTTCATTGTCCTCTAAATATATACATTTTTTTTCTTTAGCTGTGGCTGGACGCCAGTTTTGAGGAATGCTATGAGGGGAAACAAGCAGAGGTGGAAGTGAACCAGATCTCTCAACTCTGCCCCTTCCTAGTTTACAAATCTCTGATTCTGCCCTTCTTCCATCAGAATTTAGAAGGATCCATGGATTTAGAAGAGCTTTCTCAGTATTTTCTTCTCCCTACTTCCTCCCCCTACTCAAGACCCTCCAAGAAGATAGGTTATGCTAAAGTATAAGAACGCGAGGGTCAAACTTTGGTACCTTGTAAAGTTATTCCTTGATAACTTGTATAGTCTGGTCCCCACTTGTTGTCACTTTCCGGGCATAGTTTGCTATGCCCATATTGGTTTTGCCAGATTAGAATTGGAGGGGATAGTTTCTCTACATAGGAGAAGGGGAAGAATGCATCCTAAGAACTCAGGCAAGCTTAAAAAGTGAAGGGGAGTTTGGAACGGCAGGGTTCACATGTGTGCATCACTGGCAGATCTCACAGGACACGTTTTTCACATGAGCTGAGGAGGACTCTTCCGCATGGCATTCCTGTGAAGGGTGAAGATGCCGAGGAGGGGCGATGACACCTCACACGCTCTAAAGACAGAGCTGAAGATGCCTGCTCAATGGTTTCTTAGATTCATCGTTATCATTTATCAAGGGTTTTCATAAAAATGTCCAGAAAGCTGGTTTTAATTTGGAAGCCAAAAAAAATTTTTTTTTTTGCCATAAAAGGATGGCGTAGGGGAGCGGGGGAAGAATGCTAATAAATTCAAGAGTACAAAAGTATTTGGCAGTGTGACCATTCTTACTCTGTTCGTCTTACTCAGAAGACAAGTCACCCAGTAGAATTCTGGAGAAAAAGCTCTGATTGTGTGACAACCTCAAGCAATAGAAGGGTGGAAATTCGGAATAAACTTCATGCACAAGGGCTTCTGACCGAGCAGAGTCCACGCCCTCCCCATACTTCAGTAGCTCCGTGTCTGGCTATTAAAAAGCAAAGTTATACACTTTCTTTGTTCAGGCTGGGGATCACGGCCAGGGCCTCGTGCACGCTAGGCAAATGCTCTACCACTGATCCACACCCTCAGCCAACATTTTAACACAGAGGGGTCTCTCTTCAAGAATTCCTACGAGTGCACTTTCATCTGCAAACAGAAACTATGGGCTTCTGAAGGACAAGAGACCGTTCTCTGAGGAGAGGAACCTTGAAGACAAAGCCAGACAGTAAGGAAGTAGTTAACAAAATTCAAAAGAAACTCTCCATCTGCATAGTCTACACAGGCAGAGAATGCAGCCTGCCGCATGGCACTTAGGGATATTCTGTAAACACTCACGGAAGGAGGAGGGAAGGACAGGGCTCTATAGTAAACACTTCCTAAATTGTTGGGAGAGGTGGCTAGAGTCAGCAGTGGCATTAACAGGCTAATAAGACCAAACTTAGACTCCAAACAGAAAGCGGCATTAGTTCTCCTTTCAGAGACCAACGAGACCAACGTGGAAGCACAATGAGGACCAGGAGCTGATGTGGGCAGCTTGGCCCATTGGAAACTGACCCAAAGGCTCACATAGCAGACAGGAAGGCTGGTAGGAGGATATACCCAGCAGGAGCGCTCTGCCAAGAGTCCGGATGAGTGAATGCTTCCAGGCTGTACCTCTTCGGCTCACAGTAAGTCCCCCCATCTCCTTGACCTTCTTCAAATCTTTCTTTCTACGCAAAGTTTAGTTTTGCTCCAGAGCCATCTGTGTATAGTGGGAGGCAAATGACAGGGAGTAAGTTCCAGAGAGTGTAGAAAAGGGCAGAGATACAAAAGCACAGTCTTTGAGGCAGGTAATTTCCTTTTCTTTGTGCCCCTGGATGTTGGCTTAAAACAGACATTGCCTAAATTTGTCACTGGGTTGGCTGGAGTAATGTTCTCTGATTTTTCATGTATAGAAGGGGAAACTTTTCTATATACAAGTATTGATATATATATATATTTTTTTTTTTTTCTGGTGAACTTTATTGGTCCCAGCAACAAAGATTCCGTGCCTGCTTTCTCTACAATGAGCTGCAGCACTGAGGAATACAACTATTTATGCCTCTTACAAGCCCAGGGGGAGATAAATAGTCACACAAGATTATTGAGTTACCTGAAAGAAGAGGATGGGGTACTATGAAAAAAGAGGTCATTTAAGTTGAGGTCTGGCGTAAGTTTGTACCAGAAGCAAAGAAAGTTTCAAACAGAATAAAAGGTATGTGCAGAGGCAAAATGACAATGTAGGAGAGGCTTAGAGGCAGTGATTTGACCAAATCATGAGTTAGGAAATCCTTTGCAAATGCAGCGTTGAATTGATTATATCTAAGACACATGGGCTTGATGCCTAATCTAAGAACTAAACCCCCTGAAATCTGCCATTGTGCTATCACGCTGCTGGAGCCATGAGACAGGCCTGGTACCCTGGAAGATCTGACAAAAGGCAGTTGTAACTGAACCACAGAATTGTCAAGGGAGCTGGGCTGAAGATGTGGCTAGAATTTAGGCACAGCCAGAAAGGCCTTGCAGGGAAAGTTGCACATTTATACTTTTATGCTAAATGTAGTGGGAAGCCAGTAAGGGTTTTAACCTGGAGAGTAACCTGATCCGATTTATGCTTAAGAAGGATTATGGCGGCTCCTGGAGAGAAATGGATTGCAATGGACAAGGAGCTGACACCTGTTGGGTTTCTCTGTGTGCCTCCCTCGGAATACTAGGTGTTATCTTCACAAGCAAGGAAGTGCAGGCCCTTTTCGAGCATGTAAATTGCTAGAGTAACTCAAAAAGCGGCAAGGAAATGAATACAAATCTTCCTGTCATTGTTCAGTGAAGGCAGGGGACATAGTCTACTGTACACCTAATAAAATCTCAGCGACTAGTCCTAAAATGTGATTAAGTGATGGTCCTGTCTAGAATGCAGCGATTGAGGAATGGTTAACCCATTTTGGGGCAGCAAGTAAGTTCCTGATCCTGGGTGCCCACCTGAGCAATACTGCTCTGTCTGGTTGAGCTATTATAGGAGTCTGCTCTTAAAACCTCTCTTATCATTGTTAAATGTGCGAAAGACCGATTTGCTCTGCTTCGATCTTCATGTCACGCTGTTTTCCAGGAAATGGTTGCTAGGAGCGAAATCGTTTTATTATTTAGAGATAAGTGGAGCCTGGATGCCTCAATCCCTTAAAAAGTGCAAAAAATATAGTCATTGCCTCGAAACTTATTTTCACGACACTGGCCCACCTGCTTTTTGTTTGCTCGAGGTTATCGCTCTTCTCTAATGACTCTCTGAAAGCACACGCGGAGGTCTGTGCTGAAACATCGTCCCGGAGACTGCCAGGGCGCTCAGAGCCAACAGCTGACGGTAATGACAGCAAGCACGTGTATCCTCGGTGCTCAAGGCCCCGCCATGAGTGCAGTGCCAGCCAGATGCGTGGAGTGTGGATTGACTTCGGATGTTCTTGCCTTTTATAGTCTGAGGACATTGAGCACAAAGGGAAAACCCAGAGAAATAGGAGGTTTGCCAGCCAGGCTGAGAGGCACATGTACATCCTGGGACAGCCAGAGGCTCCCGATGGTCCTGTGCTCTTGGGCTCTCTTATCTCTTTGCCCTTTCTCATAACATTATCCCTAATTATTAACCTAAAAGTGTAGACTCTTTATTGCTCTTGCAAAACTGCCATATACTAAGTGGTTTATAGCTTGGGGCTAGGAGCTGTGTTTAAACCATTCTTTAACCTTACTTGGTACGTTTCCAAAGTATCACCTGAAATTCCCATGATATCTATCAGAAAAAATAAAATAAAATAGGCATGAGATTTCATCAGTAACTGTCAAATAAACTCTGGGTAAAAGCCACACTTCTGTGGAACCAACCCATGCCCAGAATCACCATTAGAGCCAGGTAGAAGCCTCCAGGTAAATTAGGCCACGCTTTCATTTTGTAGGCTGGGAAACTGAGGCACTTGGTGGCTCAAGGAATTGCCTAGGTGATAACCAGGCTGAAACTAGACATCCAGCCTCCTGACTTCCAGTCCACAAAAGTTTTAAAGAAATATTTTATTTTATTTAGGTACCGGGGATCAAACTCGGGTCCTTGTGCTTGCAAGGTGGGTGCCAGAACCACTGAGCTAAATCCCTGGCCTGAGAAATATTTTAAATAAACAAAAAAGCTAACTCTATGGAATTACACTGAAACATTATTATTGAAGTGCCAGAGATTTAGCTCAGTGGCACTGCACCTGCCTGGCAAGAGGAAGGTCCTGAGTTCCATCCTGGGTACCAAAAGACCCCCCAAAAGTATTATTGAATTTCTCACTGTACAAGGATGTGATTTATCTCTTGATATTTGGGCAAATTCTAGCAAGTGCACACAATGAAGGCATTTTTCTTGGTCTGATTCAATAAGTAATTAAAGAAAAACTGCAATCGTGAAGGGGATGAGCTTAATCTCCAGAATCTCCATCTTTTCTCCCATCCTATTACTAACTGTAGGTACTCATGGTAACAGTGGTCCAGGGAGCACAGACATTGCCTGTGAAAGCTTAACGTGACTTCTTCCCACATCCAGCCTCAAGGAAGGGGCAACCTGCAGTTTTACACAGGAGACTAGAAATATTTAGCGGCTAATACATCCGATGGCTCATCAGTCCCTGAAGCTATTTAACTCTTCTCTTTTTTGTACTTGAGTGTGGCCTTGTCGTCTTGATACACCTGGATTCATACTTAGCAAACATCACCCAATCTTGATAATATTCCCTAATCTCTGTGATAGAATTCATTTCTATATCATTTTATCCATCACATGTACAGATATATGATATTTGTAATATCCAGAATGCTGCATTTTAATAGGGAGTTTATGTATCTGTGTCTTTTCTGTCTCTTCAAACCTCAACAGAGTATCATTCATTTCCATCCCGCCATGGTGTTTGGTACTGATGGACACCAAGATTCTCAGAAAGTCTTTCTGCAATTTGCCATTTTAATAATTTTCCTCTTCTTTATGAGATACAACCAAGAAGAAATTTGCTCAGGATTCAAATAAAATTATGAAAAGTTCATTTGTTTCTACTTTTTCAAACAATCAAACCACCGTGTTATCATTAAGAGCTTCAATTCTGGTTACTTTTCATGTGCAAAATGATGGAGGACGTGGCAAAAGCTAACATCGCCTGCAATTAATATGATATCGTTTGAAACATTTTGAATTGTTGAGCGTCATGAACACCCTGCGTTTGCACGGAAGTTCTGAACCTCCTGTGAACGTCCTATCTCTGCATTACTAAATGAAGTGATGGCACCGTCAAAATGTAGACCGGATCATGTTTCTCTGGTTAAAAAGCAAAACGGATCCCCACTGCTTCTCACTGCCTTTCATCTAAGCCCCGAGCTCCTCACCGCAGTCTACACTGTAAATCAAGCGGTGCTGCTTTCCCACCTCATCTCTCCACACGGCCCTCCACTTAAATATTCTTTTCTTTCCTCCACACTGAGGCCCCTCCAGGGGTTCCCCACGCCATGTGCCTCATGCCATAGCTGTGAACTGTATCAGACTGGATTTGATCTCAGAACTTATAATGATTTACTATTTCACATATTTATTGGGCTGGGGATTTAGCTCAGTGGTTCCACCGCCTGCCTTGCAAGCGCAAAGACCTGAGTTCGATCCCCGGTACCAAAA
>NW_022900938.1:7904920-7912199 GCF_012274545.1 Fukomys damarensis | reverse complement strand
GGAACAAAAAAAAAAAAATCTACACAATTATTTACCAAATTCATAAGCTTCAAGTGTCTCTTATATCCTGGGTAAAATTCAAAGTGCAAAAAAAAAAAAAAAACAGAAAATAAGTACAAGAACATAAGAACCTCATCTTTCGCTAACTTATTACATCTGGTCTGCTTTATTTAAATTATGCACAAAGACCCATATTTGGGAAATTGTTCCTCAACAATAACTTTTAAGAGCTCCTGAGGGTTTCTGCACATGTAAATGTGTCTTGTATGTGTATTTCTCTGATGATCCAAAAGAAATGAGGGCAAGGGTCATATCTAGCTAAAAGGTATATCTTCAGCAACTCTATTATTAATTAGCCCCATAACCTTATTAACTAGTAATCTCTCAGCCACAAAACTTGGTGAAACCTGGAATATTACAAAGCAAAGTAGCTTCTTTCACCTCTAAGAAAGGTCAGTATTTTTACTTCTTAATTTTTTTATTAGTGAAAAAATTGCTTTTATATTTATATTTGAGATAGTCATGAATCGCTTTTCTCTGTAAGGTTTTCATTTAAATAGAAGTCATTCCTACATCTTTTATAAAATTTATTTTATTGCTATTGTGAATGGTATTTTTTCCTCAGTGGGTTCGCCATTAGTGTATGGGAACACTACTGATTTTTCTACGCTGATTTTGTATACTACTACCTTACTGAATTTATTAGTTCTAAGAGTCTTTGGTTGGATATTTCTTCATCCTTTGGAAGTGTAGAGGATCATGTCAGCTGCAAATAATGATAATTTGACTTCTTCCTTTCCTGCCAACATCCCTTTGATTTCTATTTCCTGTCTAATTGTTCTTGCTAATGTTTTAAGGACTATGGTGAGCAAGAGTGGTGATTGTGGACATCCTTGTCTCAAGGTAAA
This sequence comes from Fukomys damarensis, assembly GCF_012274545.1. Taxonomy (NCBI): domain Eukaryota; kingdom Metazoa; phylum Chordata; class Mammalia; order Rodentia; family Bathyergidae; genus Fukomys; species Fukomys damarensis. The sequence goes on along the minus strand of NW_022900938.1, from coordinate 7,911,291 downwards.
GTTTCAGTTTTTCTCCACTTAATATAGGGTTGGCAATAGGTTTGAAAAAAGGTCCTTCTGTACCTATTTTCTTCTATTTTCTGTGCCTTTATCATGAAAGGATTTTGGATTTTGTCACAGGCTTTTTCTGGGTTTATTGAGATTATCGTATGATTTTTGTCCTTCCTTCTGTTTATAGTGATCTGCATTTGAACCATACTTGCATCCCTTGGATGCAGCCTACCTGTTCATGATGTGTGATCTTTTTTATGCTTTATTGAGTTCTGTTCTTTTATTGAGTTCCAGTATCTTGTTGAGGAATTTTGCATGTATATTCCCTATAGCAATGGGTCTGTATTTTTCTTTTTTGGTTGCATCCTTGGGTTTGTTTTTGAAGTCAGATTAATAGTAGCTTTCAGGAAAGAATGTGAGAACTCCTTTCTTTTCAATTTCATTAAAGAGTTGGAGGAGTATTGGTGTTAGATCTTTCCTAATGGTTTTGTAGAATTCAGCATTGAATTCATTCAGGCCTGGGCTTTGCTTAGTTGTTGGATTTTTATTACTGCTTCAATTTCATTGCCAGTTATTGGATAATTCAGGGTTTTAAAATGTTCTTGGTTCAGTTTTGACAATTCATATGTATCTAGGAACCTATCGATTTGTTCTGAATTCTGCAATTTATCTGTGTACAGGCTTGTGAAGCAGCTGTTAATCATCATTTTGATTTTGGTAGTGTCCGTTGTGATTCCACCTTTTCATTTCTAATTGCATTGCTTTGGGTCTTTTCTTTCCTCCCCCTCCTTTTTTTGCGGGGGTACTGGGGATTGAAGTCAGGACCTTGTGCTGGTGAAGCAGGCACGGTGCTACTGAGCTAGATCCCTGGCCTAGTTTTTTGTTGTTTTTAAGGTATCTATCATTAATTGGTCACCAAAGCAGTCCTGTCTTTTAGTTCTGATGCTCTGTCCTCACTGGTCACTTCTGCTGCCTATATATTTGATAGACTTTTTAATCTCACGAATTTCTGTTTGGAGCTTTTTTATGGACTGTAGTACTTTCCTAGGCTGGTCTTGCATGTTTTACATCATTTTGTTTAGCTCTTGTATGTTTTTATTAGTTTCTTCCATAGACTCACTGATTGTGTTATTTGGCCAATATCTTAGTAGGTACGTCTTCTGTAAGCTTGCCAAATGCCTTGTTAATGTTTTGTTATCTACCCTGATACTGTTTTGAATAATCTGTTTGGCTTTTGATTTCCTCCCCTTCAATGCCCCAGGGATCAGCTCTGGTGGAGTTGGGAGTTTCTGGAAGTAATTTTCTGGCTTGTATTCTCATGTTTGTGTTTGTTTGTTTGTCCATTTGTTTGTTTTTATGTTAAGGCTTGAGGGTTGATTGTAATGGAAAGCTTTGTTTCTACTGTGCAGACCTCTTTAGTTGATATCTACTTTTCAGTGGTGTCCTCTAGGAATAGCTGCCTATTGGCCTTTGCCTCTGTCCCAGTATCCAACCACTTCTGTTTATAGAGATGGGAGGGTGCAGCGTATCTGGCCCAGGATGCAGTTCTCCAGGAATGGGCCTCGGTGTTATTAATGATCCTAAGGCAATACAGACATTGTCGTCCACAAAGAACCATAAGTAGCAACAGTTTTTTCACCTTGGCCATAATAATTAAATCAGCCTCAATGATAGCATCAAATACAAACTAAGTATTAACAAACCTGAACAACAAATAATGTACCACCCTTATAGAAAAGAGGTCTATAAAGATTTATATCTCTACTAACCATAGAAAAGTATTCAACAGCAATATTGTAAAGTTAATTAGCTATATAGAGATTCATAAAGCTTCGTAGTTATACTAGTAAAAGTGGAGTGGGAGAAAAAAAGCAAAATTTGAGAAATTAATCAATGGGACATGAGGAGGAGGAGAATGGAGAAGGTCTTACTGAGATTACTGGTGTCAGAGAATAGTCACAGGAAAGAATAAATGAGTAAAAGAAGAATAAAGATAAACAGAGAGCAAAAATACAAGAAAGAAAAGATAAGAAAGAGAAAAAAATTGAAAGGAGAGAAAAGAAATTAAAAGGGGGGGGGGAAGGGGGAGAAACAGAACCAAATCCCTCCAAGACCCAATGAAAAACAGATAAAACTATTTTAAAATTTAAAATAAATTTTAAAGATTGAGTCAAAGAAAAGATTCTTGTGTCTTTGGATAAGTGGTTTCTTTCCAAGATTGGCAGTCTTCAGATTCATCCAATCTTGCTATTCCCCACCTACCCTTGGGGCCTATGTGTTTTTGAGGTGTCCTCCCTGCACTCGAGGCCTCTCTGTCTGTTCACCCCAGACTGCGATGACTGGCTAAGCCAGGGCATGTCCTTGCTCCTATGGGAAAATGGGAAACACGGCTGTCCCTCTGGTCTCTGCTGCAGGGGCGGGGGTTCAAGAGGACCAGGGTGATTTAATGTCGACATTTGCAGGGTCTGGTGGTTCCTTTCTCTACCTGGGCATCATCTTTTTTGGTTAGTCCAGCAAAATGTGAAGCCAGCTTAGAGTTAGTGGATGGCCCTACTTTGGGGTGGCAGTGGAGTCACCATTGTCCTGCAGGGACCTGCCTGCCCGCTTTGGGGGAGGGTTAGGGTGGGTCCAGTATGGGCTGGTCGGCTGACAACCTTGCTTTCCTCAGCGGAGGGTCACCACAGCTCTGGTGCAAGCCTGCCTGCCCACACTGGGGGAGGGATGCCTAGGGGCATGTCCTTGCTTGTGTTGGGAGAAAGGTAAAGTATTTTTAAAAAGTTATCTTACATAGCTGGCACCTTGGACATCGAGTGTCTTTACCATCTATCTTTGGCACAGTCCCTTTCTATTTCACGAAACTTGGGAAATTATTGGTTTGTTTTCTAAAAGTGAAGTGAATAATCTCACTGCTAGCTACTCTTTATATGGTTTTTGATGATGGGATGGTTTAAAACAATTCCCAGTTTGGCGTTTCAATAATGGTCACTGTCTTAGCTACTTTTCTCTTGGCTGAGACAAAATACCCGACATCCAAAGTTGAAGGAGGACAGATCTCTTTAGCTCACACTTGGTAGAGGTTTCAGCCCATAATTGGCAGGCTCCAAGGCAGGGTGGCATGGCAGAGGGGCGTCACAAGGCAAAAGACAGGCAGCAGCAATACTCCACAAGTGACAATAGCAGCGTCTTTCTGCCCCTTTTATATCCTATCTAGACTACCTGGTTTAGGGCAGGTGTCAAACTAATCAGTGGGTTACTTTAGGAATCACACACCCTTAATCTCAGCATCACACATTCTAGATCCAGCCACCCCTGAAAAAGCCTGTAACTTCGTGAGATTTGGGGGTGACATCTAGACACGAGCCATAACAGTCACAACTGTTGTCAATTATATCGACAACAAATTCTTTTATCCACAAGTGGTATAAGTGCTCACATGTGTCACTGATTTAATCCTCAAAGCAACCTTATGAAATAGGTACCAATATTATCCCATTCTCTGGATGACTGTTTTTTTTGTGTGTTTTCTTCCTTTTTTCTTTTTGAGACAGGTTTTCAATATATACTTCAGGCTTCCCTGAACTCCCTATGTAGCCAGTGCTAGTCTTGAATGCATGGCTATCCTGCTTTGGCCTTCCCAGCACTGGGATTACAAGTGTGTGCTACCACGGCTGGCTACAAGAGATTTATATATACTTGCTTTAGCGTAGATCTAAATTCAGCATTGGAAAAATAAGTCCTGTTTTGCGAGCTTTATCAGTAAGGCCCAAGTTAGCTAGCTAAAAGCAGGAAATGATCAGAAGAAAGGGAAGTAGCAGCAGAAGCTTTTTTAGGGTTTCCTGAATCTTTTAGTTTCCAAACTGGATTTCAAATGAAAAAAGACTTAGACAATTCTTTTAAGCCATTAGTCAAAGGAAAATTACCTTCTGTTTACCACTAAGTCAACAAATAATCTTCCAGTTTTTGTGAAAAGCAAGGTCAGAAATGTATATAGGGGTCATGGTATGATCTTGAAACATTAGCTTTTCCTAATCCCTGAAAGAATGTAGAAGCTCAAGAGCCATTCTTCAAGTTCAAAAAGAAATAAAATGTACAAATTCCAATTTTTCTCCTGGTGCTCGACAGACTCACTCTAGCTGTGGGGCTAGGACAGCTGACCCTGTCCAGCAAACAGGAAGTCAAAGAGTAGCTCCGACAACCCCGCCATGTGCTAATCTGGAAGCCTTGTCCTCATGTATTTTGGTGGATTATTGCATATGTAGAAGATGTTTTGATGGTGATAATTTCTTTCATATGATATGATTAAATTTAACATATTTAAATTCAGGTTCATACTTCCAAAATTGTATAATTAAAACATTATTAAAGATAAAAGCTATATAAGACGAAAAAATGAATCAAATGAAAGCTTGTCACTTTTTTATTGTTTAGTAGTTTCAATTTGCTGTCTAGAACTTTTCACTAGCCTTCTCAAAAAAAAAGGAATTAAATATCAGTGGACTTTTAATTCCTGTAAATGTTTAGAGTAACGTTTGTCGCTTCTCACCTGTTCATCTTTGAAAGTAGAAGTTAGAAAGTAATCTCTAATTAGTTTCCTTTCTATGTCTGTTACATGTACTGCAAGGCATTTAAACACCAGAAGAATTTTACAGGAAAATTAGAAATTAAGAAAACTGAGAGGAATACCATAGATTTTCAGTAGTTTGGATATGGTTGAGAAAGAGGTCAAATAATAATTAGCTGTATCTTAGAGACTGATAACATCAAGGCTTGGTTAAGTCATTGATAAGTCAGACCGAAAAGGTTATACAATAGTATTTGTTACTTCCTCTCCAAAACTTAATGTTCCTTCTCCTGAATATATCATTACTTTGACTCAGAATTTTTGTGCCACCAAGTAATTTGTAATTATCTTACCTGCCTTTTTAAAGAAAGGTGATTAAGTATTTCACACATGATCACTTTTTCCAGGTTCTCTCAGTTAAAGAACAGAGAAAACAACTTAAACATGGCAAGGCTGCCACATGCCAAAGGTCACATAACCTGTAGGCACAGCCAAATTCTCTAATTATTAATGTGGTGCAGTATTTTAAGATTCATTAGGTTAGTAAATCTAGTGATAAATTAATAATAACTCATCTGGCACATACCCTTCCAGTTTCATAAAAGTCACCTGGTTAACCTTTGTGGATGTAAGCGTTTAAACATAATTACTTCAGGAAATCATCGGAAAACATTTTCATTCTGGAGTGGAAAATATATGTAGTTTCGCGGAATAACTCAGTTTACCCGATCCTTGGCTCTTTTTCCACAGGTGCAAAGGAGTGAATGACTAAAGTAATACCAGGTTGAAAGGATTTAGAGAACCAGTTCTCTGATGCTTCTATTTTAAAACAAGGAAGCAGCTTTTAAATCCGAAAAGCATCTACAGTTTTACTTTCAAGCAAACTAGCATTAATGGGATCACTGTTCGAAAATATTTCCTGAGCGTTGCTGTGTATTTCACATTATTAGAGACAAAGTCTAGATAATAGGAATGAGATACTGTAGATCTTTTGAAAATGGGAAGATCTAGAGCTGGAGGACGGAGAAGTAAAAAGAATTAACGATTTGTTATGTGCGTATAGCAACTCTCTAAGATAAATATAATCACTATTACTGCAAACATGTACTACTAAATTATTTTTTCAAAAAGAAGTTTTTTTTCTTGAATTCTTCTCTTTTGGTCTTTCTCAAACTCCAACCCACTAAATGGCTTAAGTCGCATAGCTGAAAGGATTTTGCTCATTTTTTCCAAAACACTTCCCCTCTGAGTAGCAGCCAGTCGTGGAAAGTTTCGAGCACGTTTAGGAGTGGGATGAAGCTGGCCTCAGCCGGCCCGATCGGAGCCCCGGCCCGGCCGCGAGCTCCGAACTCGGGCGCAGCAGGCTGCGGAAACTCCAACCCACTAAATGGCTTAAGTCGCATAGCTGAAAGGATTTTGCTCATTTTTTCCAAAACACTTCCCCTCTGAGTAGCAGCCAGTCGTGGAAAGTTTCGAGCACGTTTAGGAGTGGGATGAAGCTGGCCTCAGCCGGCCCGATCGGAGCCCCGGCCCGGCCGCGAGCTCCGAACTCGGGCGCAGCAGGCTGCGGGGGAAAAGGGGTGGTCTGGCCCGGCCCCTCTGCTCCGCACTTCAGAACTACTTCTCTCCCCGCCGCCCTCCCAGAGCCCCCGGAGCGGAGAGAAATTTTGACTGCCCCCTTATCCAATCAGAAGCGAGGTGAAGGACGAGAGCCAATCGGAGCTGGCGGAGGGGCGGGCCTCCGGCGTGTGCCCGCCCCCTGGGGGGGTGAGCGCGGAATGTCTCCAGCCCTCCCCTGCGCTCGGCCTCAGTGCGGAGC
>NW_022900938.1:7851553-7904123 GCF_012274545.1 Fukomys damarensis | reverse complement strand
GTCGCCGTCCGCCCCGCCTGCCCTCCCGCGGTCCCGCCAGCGCCCCCCTGGAAGCCAGATGTGGCAGGGTGTGCTCGGGTCTCGGGGCTGGCTCCTCCCGGCGACCGTGGGGCCTTCCGGGCCTCCGGAAATAGCTTCCGAAATGAGATTAAGAGCGGTAGGGGTCATGTGGCCCAGAAGATGAGGCACGCACACCGAGCACCTGCGCTGCGTGCGGGGCCTGCCTGATTCTTCCTGAGCTGGACAGATGTTTTAAAAATACAAGTCACCTAGCCACGATGGCACGTGACACAGGACCCTGAAAATCCGAGTTACCCAGGGTTTTTTTTTTTAAACTTGTGATAGAATGTTGACTCATCTTGTAAGTGTGTAGCACAGTAATCAGTTGGTCTCAAAATCGATTTTTCTTAAAATGAGGTAGTTTCCTGAATATTTTTGTCCTGTGTAATAGACACGGACACAAACCTTTTTTTAACCCACTCTGGGTAGACATTGACTGGTCTGTGTTCTTTATGCCCTACTATTTTTCTGACTTAATATTGACACCGTGCAACGCCGTCTTTTTGCCTCCTTTTTATTTACTTCTATTGCCAGTCCTAGGGTACCTTAAATGGAAAGTGTGAATTTTATTTCAATTTCAGGCCCGTTTGATGTTTCTTTCCTGTAATTGAAATTGAGACCTTCCTAAAACATTTCTAAAGTTGTTTTCTCAGACGGAAGAAGGTCATTTAAAAAAAAAATCAGTTGGTAATGAGCAAAATTTGTGGTATTCTGAGACAATGGTTTATGGTGCAAAATAGCCTCATGGCAGTGGGCATCTTCCTCGGTTAGATGGCCCAAGTCCCTTCAAGTCAAAATCTAGACTGTTAAATTTGCACCTCTTTCTAATGTTTTAGAGACTAGAATTTGAGCTTAATTTCACATGGGACTCATTTTTACGTAAAACTCATCTGGTTTACCGAGCATGTAATGAGTTTAAATACATGTGCCCTGAGTTAACAGAAATGCAAATGCAGTTAGCCATTTAAAAAATTAACCTTAAGTGCTATGAGAACCACTTTCTATTAAAAATATGTGTGTAGCTCTGGCTCTAGTGCCCCCCCTTCATACAGAAAATTGAATTTCTTTTGTGATTTGTTTCCAGAAGATTCTGGTTTCATTGCCTTAAGTCACCTCATGGTAGTAACTTTGAAATACTATTTTTGGCTAATGTCTCATCTTGTTCTCCCTCCTTCCCTGCTCCTGTTCTCCCCCCACCCCCCTACCCCCCACCAAATAACAGGCTAGGGAGGCAATTCCAGATCTCAGATGCCCTGAGTTCAAATGCCAGTAAGATAGCTTTGTGTTTACCTTAGTTCAGGGGAGAAGTTTATGGCGTGTGTATGTGTGCCACCAAACTTGGAATTACAGATAGGTTCAGAAACAGTTCAAATAGATGATAATTCTAGGGCTTTCAGTCAGGACTTTGGGCCAGGAGTGAACCGCAGCTGTCTTTAATGAACATGTAAGGTGAATGAAGAGCTCTGCGCTCAAGGTTGTGAAGAAAGCATTGAAATGTAGTTAGCTTCTGCTTCTTAAATCATCTGGTTTCTAAATGTAGCTTTCCTCCTTTGACTCTTTCCATTTTGCCTTATGTGACAGACATTTCTTTCACTCAGGGAGAGGAGCTTCCATTTGATCCTGTTATCGTTCCCAATGCACAGGTCATCCTCAGCCCTGCCTGCAATGCCAACACTGCTCTGTGACAGACTTGAGAGAGTTTACTAAAAGGAGCAGCTGCGTGGAAATTAAGTGAGATACCATCCTGTAAAGGGCTTAGAACAATGTTTGGCATGCGTGAAAAGAGACCTGTTTATCCCTTAAGTGATAATAAAATTTCTTCATTTATTGAAACCTGTCAAGGACATTGGCCTTTAAATTTCAGGCTTACAGATGAGAACTTTTTAGTTGCCAGAAAAAATTTCTCTTGAGAAATCATTGTACATCTGCCTTTTGTGAAACTATGATTTCTTTTTGTTTACTTTTTTGCCTTGCTGGTGGATAAGATCAGAGTGAATTTAATGCTTAACCACAGCAACTTCATTACTTCATGTGCTGAGATATTTGTGGGATTTTTTCCTTTGCCTGGTGCTGACTTTGTCTCATGTTGTAGAAGGAGTTGGAGTGTAAGTAAATCACTTAGCTTCTTCCCACGAGCTCTTTGAACCGTTGTTGCCCTAGTCTGTACCATCTCCTTTATGCACCTGCAGTGTGGTTTACATGAAGACTACTGTATGTGACTAATGTCTTAGAGAAAAGCGTAATGGTCTTTGCTCATTTTTCCCTCTAGTGGTCTAATGGAATCTTACCACCATTCATCCCATCACTTAAAAAAAACATCAAACCTTGGTTGGCTCTCTTCATTTTGTTCTCTCAGCCTTCCTGGACCCCTTGGAGGAGGGTGTCCTTGCTGTGTGCACCGTGACGCTCAGGCCTCTGCTCCTTTCCTGCTTAACCTTTCCCACTTATCAAGGGCACAGCCCTTCCCTCCGCTTCTCTCACTTCTGGGTAGGTAAGATACCTCTGCTCTTAATCTGAGCTCTGTTGCAGTGGATCTCCACAAATCTGATGACTTCAAATTTAAAATTTGTGCCCCCCATATCCAACATTTTTTTCTAATTCAGTCTATTTTGTATACTGTTACAGATTATGGTTTAGAATTTTAATTTAAAATATTCTCTTTGCACAAAAGCAATACAGACTGGTACCAACAATAGTAGTGCCATTTCACAAACTGTTGCGGCATTCAGGAGCCTTGATTAACCTGAATGGAAATGCTTGTCTAGGAAAACATTTTTGTCAGACCTTTATCTCTGCTGTCAAGCGTGGCAAACTTAAGTCTCCAAAGGCCATGAGTGTATGTCCTGTCTTCGTGAAGGATCCTTCAGAAAGGTCAGAGGGAGAGAGGTGCAGAAACATTGTAAAATTACTTTTGTTTGCACGTTTTATTTTTCAATTAGGAAAAGAGATAGTATATAACAGGAAGTGAGCTGAAAAATGTCAGAATATGTTAATTCTTACAAAATGAGTAATTCATGTAGGGTACAGTAATGAAAGGATTCTGTTAAAATGAGACTATTTTTTCCCTGTTGGATTGGCAGGTGTTAGATCAGGTGATACAGAGGGAAGAAGAGTAGGACCTCTTGCATAGCCAGTATAAATTAATTCAGCTAATTGGAAGGGCACGCTAGTAATATCAGTTAAAAACTGCCTATCTTGCCTGGCACGGTGGTACACGTCTGTAATCCCAACTATTCTGGCAGGAGTTTTGAAACGTGGAGGCCAGCTTGGGTAACTATGAGTAATCCTGTCTCAAAAAACAAAACAAAACAAAAGGATAGAGTGGCCCTGGGTGGATTCTCAGTACCACAAAACAAAGCAGCCTGACCATTATGCATTAATTATATATTTGCATATGAAGGTTAGGGAGCATAATTTAGGATTCATTTAAATTTAAAAATAAAAGTGCAAGCAAAATGACTTCAGCTAGCTTCAGATACTGTGGCCTTATATTTTGGTAGTTTATATTAAATGGAAAGCGAAGGGCAAAGAAAATCATGGCATTGTATGTTGTAAGAAATAAATTTCAATACTTAGGCATTTCAACAGACATTGTATTGGGTCTAAACAGTATGGATAATGAAGTTGAGAGACTACATTTTAGCAGATATAGAGAATGTATTTTGGAGTTGACCTGTTTGAAAATAGGTAGCAAATGCTTTTATAATAATTCCATATTGCATTAATATGTAAAAGTAAACATTTACAGTTCACTAAAATCAAGATTGAAAGTACATCTAATTTTTTGAGTTTCTTAATCCCTCAGTTGTCTTATTTGTGTTTCCCTCAGTATTAAAATTTTCCTAAGTCATGGTTGTAAAGGAGTTGGGTTTTTGTAATGCTGAGAATCTAACCTAGGACCTCACATGAAAAACGTGTGTTCTACCACTAATCTCTAGCCCATTAGATTTTGTTTTAATAGTAAAACAGTACCAATTGATATATACGCACATGGTCTAGAATTAACAAAACACTACTAATTTTTTAAATACTTAGGTGAAGTTCACCGAGAGCAAAAGTTAGATCCAGAAATTTAACCTGAGTTTTAACTTATTGTTAAAGTTAACAGACTTTATTGTTTGCAGTGAAATCTGCCTTCCTCAAAATTAGCTGGGGAGATGACTGCCGCATAGATAGGATTTAACCTTTTTTATGAAGCAATAATATGTAGGCAAAAAAGAGGAGGGAATTCTCTTTTTGTTTGAAAGAGATGAATGTTACCTTGAAGAGAAAATTTCGGGAGATACGTGTTTTGAAAAATTATTTGAAAGAAATCAGAAGAAACTAGTGTATTTGAAGTGAAGAAAAATTATGATAGTAGAAACTGAAAGTCAAATAGTAGGATTTGGAGTCTTTAAGGAGCTCAGTCTAATATACTAAACCCTGTACCTCCCACGTGCTGATTTATGGTTACCTGTGTACCTTTCCACCATTTGCTTTTAAGAGAAATGCTTGAGAAAGTTAGAGGACGGATGCACAAGTGAGGCACATAGTTTTCTGGTAGAGGCACTACTCTTGCATTTTCATCCTGGAATCCGATTTGCTAAATTTAAATTGATTTGGTTGAGGCCGACCTCTGTGTAGCAGTTTTCTGACCAACAAGGTGGAAGTAAAATGTCAACGTGTCCTTGGCTTCCTTTGGGAAGTACCCTCTGCTTGCTACCCGTTGCTCATTGCTTGCTGATTTCTGCAGAAATACAATGAAAGAGCTACTCTCAAAACAGAGCTGTTGGCTCTGTTGGACTAAACATTGATAGCTTTCAGGATTTGGAAATACATTTTTGTCTACTGATTCTAGTGCATGCTTCTAAAGAAGATTTTAAACTTGTCATCTTGATTTGAGTGACAGGCACTTTGATTTTTGGTAGGCGTTATTAAAAGACTACAAACTTTCTGAAGACCAATTTTTTAAGTTGCATGAAGTTACAAATTACTCATACTTTTTAAGAAATCTAGGTTAGCAAAATAAGTTAAAAGTATAGAAAAATTTATCCCCTAATATTTTTTGTACATTCTTCCACATGCTATAGAAAAATGGCGGGGGGAATGTGTGTTCAACTTGAGTAGGATGGTTAAGTAAATTATGGTATGTTCATATGAGAATCCCTTACTTAGGTTCTTCAAATGTATACATTTTAGGGGTAGAAGTAAGTGGAATGTTTGGCCAGAGGTTAGAGTACCAAATTTCCTGTGACTATGCTGCCAAGAGATCTTAAGCTTTTCAAAAAGTTTAGAGATAACAGAAGGAAGTAGGCCAAAATGACATTAGCAGTAGTGGTTTATGGGAGTGGGTATTGTTTTTCCTGCCTCCTTTTAGCTATATTTAAGATTTCCCATTATAAGTGGGAAACTTCTAAAACAGTGGAAAATATTATGTAACTTCTGAAATCAAAGGAACCTCATTTGTTAAATTTTCAGCTTGTATTTGCTGCTTAGTCTGCTTCCATAATATCCTTTTCTGGTTGTATAAAAATAATAAGCACTAATACATTGAAAAAACTATGCAAGAAGATTGTGAATCTTTTATCATTCTTATTATCATTGTTTTCCCCAAAGATCAAACTTCTAAAATTCTAAACTATTATTGGTAGATGTCTCCTTAGGAGATGTTGCATATTTTTCTGCCATATAAAAATAATTACCATGACTAGAGTTTTAGCATTTCTTGTTCAGCTTCTGTTTATTATAAAGAAGCATTACTGCTCTGTGCTGTAATACAGTGATGCTCTAAGCAGGGCTGGCAGACTTTTTCTGTGAAAGGCCAAATAATATGCTCAACTTTCTGTACTCTTTGGTCTCTTTCATAGCTGTTGAAATCAGCTGTGGTACAGAGTAGCCATCAGCGACAGGTAAATGAATGAGTGTGGCTGTCTTCCTGTGAAACTTCATTTACACAAAGAGGTTGGCCCTTGTGGTATCGTTTGCTTACCTCTGCACTAAAATGTATTTGACTGTGAGGGGTTTTCTTGAACCCTGTTTGGTTCTGCCTTGAATGAGTTTCTTGTATGGATTTCTGTGCCTTATTAGTTGCTGTATGTTATTGCTGGCTTTCGTGTGTCCAGTTTAGCAGTTCTCCCTTGCTTTTACCTCATTCTTCTGTACCTAACTCTTCTTAGCTTTTTAGGGGGAAAAAAGAGGTAAAATTTACATAACAAGGTTTTACCGTTGTAACCCTTTTGTTTGGGATTCAACCAAGGACCTTGACTGTACTAGGCGAATGCTTTATTCCTGAGCCCCCTGAAACCATGCTTACATGTATAGTTCATTCAGCAGCATTGAGTGATTCGGTCTTGGAGTTAAGAATGCAAATAACCACTTATCTGTGAAGTAGAAGTATGTCCCTAGTAAAGTTTATGATCTGACTTTATTGTAGGAATTTTGGAGCACATTATTTTTAGCAATTCAAACAAACAGAAACAAGCATTAGAGCTGAAAGTGCCCTTAAAGAACTTCTAACTCCACCTCACTTTACATATTTTATAAACTATACAAAGATCAGATTACCTTACCAACTTCAGACTTGGAATTGGACTTGTGATTTTGTTGTTGTTGTTCATCTGTTATTAGCAGTTTTATAAAATACTGCATTGAGTTAATAACTTTTAGGTTCAGGATTGGAAGGGAATTTAAAACCCACCTCCCCAGCTGCTGGTTTTCCCTTTTGTAATAGTTCCAACAGGTTTCCTTACAAGGGTTTACATCTGTAGAAGGCAGCACATTTGATTTTCAGGGCTGTATTATTTTTTTCCTTATGTGTAGCTGAAATACACCATTATAACTTCGGTCATCTGTAGTGGTATCAAAGCAATTACAGTGACAGAATTCACAGAATCCCTGTATTTTTCCAGTGTGGATGATTTATTAAAGGATACTTAGGTGAAGAACTTTGTGAGTTTTTTTTGTTGCTTGTTATGTTTGTTTATTTTGTTTTGGAAATAGGATGTCACTAATGTAGTTCAGGCTGGCCTTGAACTCACTCAGCTCAGTCCAGCCTCTAACTCAAAGCTATCCTCTTGCCTCCACCTCCGAAATACTGGGATGGCAGGTGTGCACTACCATGCCTGGTCAAAGAACTTGGATGTTGGAAAGCATGGGCAGAGCCGAACATCGTGGGCTTGGTCTGTCCGGGCCCTGGTTCTCCTGCCTGGGACTGGTAGACAGCTCCTGGGCTACGCTTAGGAAGTCACACGCATCTGGACGAGTTGCAAGGCCCTGACAGGGATATCCGGACATTCCCTCACGGAAAGCTGGCTTTTACACTTGCTGCTGTGGCCTGATTAGGAGTAAATTTCTGCAGTAAAGTCTCACCCAATAGCAGCCTTTATTTTAACACATCTTACCCTTGCTTTGTACAAGATGGGAGTTTTAATGAAGCAGAAGAGCAGTTTATTTAGTCATCTAACATAAGTTGTTCTATTTGCGTTTCAGATAGAAATTTCTTTGAATAGGGAAGGAACTTCATTTTTCATTATTTTTAACGAACTACAAATATTTCTCCTAAAATGAAGCACTTCCCGCTGAGCATGTCAGTGTGGCGGTCTGGGGCCCAGACCAAAGGGCCAAGCTCACTAGCGGCACTTCTGTGCAGCTCCCTGAGGGAGTTGTGTGTTGCTGTCCGTGTTGCTTGACTTGAGACTCTGGCATTACCTGTAAATAGAGGACAGTTGAGTTAATTGGCTTCATAAGACAACAGAAAGTGAAAGTCCTTTTTAAAATAAAGCTTTAAGTAATTAAAAAAAAAATTCCAAGAGTAATTAGCCCAAAGTGAAATGACTTAAATAGCAGAATTTGTCACTTTGTCACACTTATATTTATTCTGATATAGTATTAATAATTTTACGTAGCCACCGTCTATGCAGCTTTCAGCCTGACAGGTTTAATTACTGATTTGGTGGGTGTTGATGGATTTGTTATGAATCAAGTCACTAAATAATAAACTGATCAGAGCCGGGCGTAGTGGCGCACACCTGTAATCCCAGCACTCGGGAGGCTGAGGCAGGAGGATCGCTGTGAGTTCGAGACCAGCCTGGGCTACATAGTGAGTTCCAGGTCAGTCTTGACTACATAATGAGACCCTGTCTCCAAAAAAAAAAAAAAAAAAAAAATCTGATTTTAAAACTATCTCAAGGGCTTTTTAAGAACCATAATTTTTATTGTTTAAAATTTTTTTAATGTTACTAATATTTTGGGGAAAGCTCATTATAGCTCAGACTGCCCTTGAACTCACCTTGCAGTCCATCCCTGGCTGGCTTCAAACTTAAGATCTTTCTGCCTCAACAGTGCTGGGATAGGCCTGGAGGCCTGGCCAGGATTATAAGTTTAAAATGAAAATAAGCAGAAAAAGCCAGCACATTCTTTAGTATTGTTAGTAGACCTATACTTTTAAAATTACACTTGGAAAAAAATGACAGATTTTGGTTATCTGATAGGCTTATTATATAATACATATCATAAATTATGTTTTAAGAATTACATGGGCTAAGAAAAAAGATTTGTAGTATAGCTTGGACTGTTTTCCTCTGTTCATTTTGTAGTTTTAAGGAAAGATTTTTCATTTTCTTCCTTTCAGTCTGTGTGATTTTTGAACTGATAGGTTGAATTAGGAGTGTCGCTTCTAATTACAAATGAGAAACTTTCTAGACTGTCCCCTCCCATCAGAACCACAGTTAACTGCTTCATTTACATTTTCTATCCTTTTAAAAATATTTCTACCACAGTATTGTCACATTACTGTTGTCTCCTCTCCTTCTGGACAGCAATCTCGCTTTATTCATCTCTGTATCCCCAATCTTTGGTACATAATAAGCTGTATAATAAACGTAGAAAACTTCTCAAAGTCAGGAACTGAGTGCTAAAAGTATTGAGAATCTGGCCAGACAAAGTCCTGTGAAACAGTTGGAATGATCGTTAATGCATTCAAGGTTTAGAGAAAGAAAAGTTTAAACAGAAGGTTGACGGGAGGGAGAACAGACAACCAAATGAGAAAGCATCTGACGTCCCCACAGGTCAGTAGGTCTGGTCACTTATATTGAGAAATTCTAAGTGGTAAGTTGGGGTAGGTAGGTAGTGCAGAGCTGCGTTGTGAGAACTGAGTACGAGCCAGAAGAGTCAGTCTTCCTTTGTAACTGGGAAACTGATGGGTCCGTAGGTAAGTAAGAGCAGCAGAAGTTGGCCTTGAATTTAAACTCCTTGTGCATAGTGTGACAGTCTCCTCATTTATTATTGATCTATAGAGCGCTTTATTAGCTCTAAAAATTAGGAAAACAGTGGCCCTTTCATTGGCACCCCCTGTGATTCATATACCAGGGAGTTCCGGCCTTCATCCCTGGGTGGGGTCCCATTGCCAGAAACCTCACTCTGTTGCATTTCCAGCACCTGCCCCTCTTTCAGTTTTAGCTCAAATAACACCTAAACAGGGCCATAGTGAAGTGATTTTCCAGTGACCAGATCTCACAGATCTTTTCTTGTAATTTCTTTAAATATGTGCCTCTTATTTTCCCTTTTAGACCGTAAACTAGACTGTAAACAGTGCCTGACATGCAGTACATATCAGAGTTAAATAAAAGGGACTTTTCCATTTTTGTAAAATTTTAAGGAAGTTTCTGTGTGAGGCTAACTTGTGAAAATGTGGTTAAAGGAACAATAAGATGGTAAAAAGCATCTTAAAGATAAATTAGGAAATAAGAATAAAGGGGAAGGGGTAAAAAGGTATGAAATGTGGATTTTTCTTTGGGTTTCCTTTGGTGAATACCCATTTTATGATATATAGTCTGGAGGGCTCACTTGAACTTATCAGTGATTATTGATAGTATAGCTTGAAAGACTGCTATAATATTTTGATACTAAAATTTAAATGTCTCAGATTTCCTAGTAATTAAAAATGATAGCTTTTGAATTTTAGTAGCAAAATGTCATTGTGAAGGCATAAAGATGTTAAACTAGGGGAAAGAAGAAGGGCTAAAGCAAGAAAGATCTTTAGAGTTAAGATCTACCGTTTTGAAAGTTTGGGGAGAAAATTTGTATTCTGTTTACCAGACCGTTGAAGCCAACTTCTTCTCAGATCAGTCTTAGCTTTTAAATGATGAGATAGGTAGTTTTTTTTGTACATTTGACAGTTTGTGAGCATATTTTTAAAGCACAGCTTAAATTCTTCTATGGATAAAAATTAGTTTCTTGTCCTAAAGCAAGTAAATATTTACTCTTTGCTAGCTATGGCAATAGCACGGTCATTTTAATTTTTTTTGCACTATGTACCATAGGCTAAAGAAGTGTATATTTTATGTTATTTACCTGGCTTTTAGGCAAAGCAAATACCATTTACTGGTGTGATAAATATGTAGAAAGCTTACTCTGCAGTTTTTTTTAACATGATAAACTACTTCCATCTGAAGTTTACCTGGCAGATCATTTTCTGTCAATAATTGGTGTGTTATTATCCACTGATTTTTTGACAGCTGGTTCAACTTCTCTTTAAAAATTAAATCATCAGTATTATTGAACTCTGCTTAATGGTGTTAGAGTAAGACTTGGAAAACTTGTTTGTACCTTGTAAAAGTAATAAATATATAGTTAGAGAACCAGTATACTGCAGTGGTAGATGGGACTCCAGATTTAAATTTGTCTCTGCCACAGTACAACCTTGGGAAGTTTTCTAACCTCCCTAAGCTTCTGTTTGCCCATCAGTGAAATAGGGATAGAATTACTAGGGTTAAGTATAATATACCAGGAACTGTAGCATATTTTGTATAATAAATAGTGGGCCTGCCATAAGATCATTGGAGGATCTTAGAGATAAATTAGAAAGGAGATACAAGGGAAGGGGTAAAAAGGTGTGGAACACAGATTTATCAATTCACGTATGTTAAGATTGATTTAATAAAGCTAAAAGGTGTAAGATTTGAAAACAAGTATCAATGCCAATATTAATGTTTCTTTTAGAAATTTTGTATGATTATGCACGAACATGCATGGCCTGCTAATAGAGAAGTAATTATGTTAAATATCCAAATACATGTGGTTCTATTAAAATATGGAACTATTATACAATCTTTAATCCAGGATATGTTCAGCTACGTAAAAAAGCTTTTTTTAGCAGTACAAAAACATAATATTACACAGACTTAAGCTTTGTGACTTTTAAACAAAAGCAATGTACATAATTTTCCTCAAAACTTTTTTACACCTGTGAGTAGCCCAGAGTTAACTATGTTAATTTGTAAATTTAAGAAAACAGAAAGTATTTTCTCCTCTAATCCTTTCCTAAAATACAGGTCCAGTCCTCTCCTGAATATTTCATACATCCCTGTATATACTATACATACATGCAAATATGCATGAGTATATTTCTCCTAGACATTTTAATAAATCGCAATAGATGGACTAGTCTAGCTTAGATTGCTTATTCTTATACTATCGCTATAAGAGTTTTGATAGTCATTGATGTTTAGAATAATGAAAAGTTATTAGGTTCATTAGATTTATTTTTACTTTAAAGCTTTTCAGTAGATAAGAAAATTGCTTTCCTGTTTAAAAGTTTGGTGAATCTTAGCATTTTACTGTTATGCTAGTTTTAATTAAGATTTTAGTGTGATGTAGGCCTGTAATCCCAGCACTCAAGAGGCTGAGGCAGGAGGATTGCCATGAGTTCAAGGTTAGCCTGGGCTACATAATGAGGCCAAACCTTACCTAACTACAGGATGAGAAATCTTGTCTCCCCATCCCCAAGAAAAAAAAAAAAGATTTTAATGTAAATTTTTTGTTCTAATAGTCTTATGTGATTTGTGGAATTTAATCTATATATGTGAAATCCTTACTGCTTTAGAAAGAATTCCTGCCACTGCCATGGATTTGAGTGCTTACATTGCCAGGTAGTGTCCTAGATGTATAAGTGTATTGAGTCAGCTGTGCCTCAGTTGATGTAGACACTATTATCCTGTTTTCTCTTGTGGGGAAACTGAATCACAGCAGTTAACTTACCTTAAGTTACGCAGCTAGTATCCCAGCCAGGATTCAACAACTTGTGCACTTGATCTTAACTACTGTCTACTATACTACTTATCTACTGTGTACTATCACTCCCAGATTTTGTAATAGTACACTATTTGAGTAATACATAGTCATCACATTAAAACATAACAAACGTAATCAACCAGAGTGAACATTTACTGGAGTTTGTAATTAGTGTTAGATGATTGTACTGGATGGAGAGGTATACTGTATCTCTTTAACAAATGCTTAGGCATTAACATACTAGAGTTTGTAGTCAAGATTTCAAAAAATAATCTGTATATTAATGAAGCATTTTTTGTTTTTCAACATGGTTTCTAGTAGTACTGATTGGCATTTAGAAAATCAGTGGTGACTATGATTATAGTCATGATGAATAGATCTGCTCAGCTGTGGTCTGGTTCATAGATGGTTTAATAATGGCTTTACTTAACATCCATTAGAATGTACCTACAAGAATTAATTTTGTATTTTTTCCTCCCCCTCTAGTAAAATAAAACAGGGTCTGTTACCTAGCTTGGAAGATTTGCTGTTCTATACAATTGCAGAAGGACAAGAAAAAATACCCGTTCATAAATTTATTACAGTAAGTTTTTGTATTTTTCTATCATAACTCTATAAAAAGTTAGTTATGCTAAATCAAAAGTATTGTTGAAATACAGTCTTAAAAATCATCTGACATGTAGATTCTGACACTGTTTCTCTTACTATGTTTTCAAATTTTTATCATGCTCATTTCAAGGTAAACAGTGAAAGAAAAACAGTGTGGAACTTATCCAGAAAGTGGGTAGTAGTGACACAAATACCACACATTCAAGTCTTGGGTAGAAGTTTTTGTATACAGGAATGAAAACTTGTAGTTGGAATAAGCATATACATTATTTGCACTATATATTTACAAACTCTTATTTTTTTAAAAACAGGCACTCAAATCTACAGGATTGCGAACGTCTGATCCCAGGTTGAAAGAGTGTATGGATATGTTAAGATTAACTCTTCAAACAACGTCAGATGGTGTCATGCTAGACAAAGATCTTTTTAAAAAGTAAAAATTTCTGCCAAACCTTTAATGGTGATTTGCTCTGCTATATGGTGATTTGCTTTTAAAACAAAATTGCATCTTTGAAAGTCCAGTGCTTCCTGTGTAAATGAAAAAAGGGATTTAAAAGCATCATTTGAACAACAGTGATGATATACATGAATGATGATATGTACTGAGTTAAGCATTCTTTAAATCTGTTGTAAGGAAATTTAGCGATGGATGATGTAAGTTTCGTACCTGGAGATGGCATTCAGTTTGCATAGAGCACATCTTTTGTTCTGAGCACATCTTTATTCTGTCCTTGCTTTCATTGATCTCCAGTCCATCTGCATGTCTTTCAGGCCTTCGCAGCAGTGTCTCGTTCTTTCTCGCAAGGTGATTTAGATGACATCATAAAACGAGACGGCTTCAGACAGCCCTGTATCCCTTAGATTTGCATTTGTGCATTGTCTGCTTCTCTCCATTCTTCAGACATATTAATGCATAGACTTTGGACTATTTTCTTTTCTCTTAAAGCACTTACTTTAAAAACTGAAGAGAACCTTGGAGATTAAAAAGCCTTCATTTCTTTGAACAAGGAGTATTTTCACTTTTTTATTTTTGCTTAACTGTTCATCATTTATCTTCATTCCTGTGTTCCTATTAGCTTGACTATATAAAAATATGGATGACATATTTGTAATGGATCTTAAAGACTCCATAAAGTTTTCGTTTTTTATGGTATTGGAAAGTGAATCCAGGGTCCTTGTACTGAACTGTATCCCCAGCCCTCTTTTAATTTTGAGGTAGTCTTGCTCATTTGCCCAGGCTGGATTCAAATTTGTGATCCTCCTGCCTCAGCTGCCCAGAGTGCTGGGATTAACAGGCCTGGCTCAAATGGTAATCTACTAATAGTTCAGTGGGAACTAGCATAAGGCTATAACCACCACCAGAAGAGATTGACTTTTCTAACCATTAGGCTCAGGTTCAGGTAGATAAAGAAAATTTCTGCATCAGCTTGGAAAGTTTGTTTATATGTGTGTGATTTACCTTTACAGCATTTTCTTCTGGAGGTTGCTTTGTTCTGGATACCTCCAGGGAGTGCCTTGGAGTATTAGGGATAAGTATTTAACAGAGGTTCTCTGAAATGCCCTGACATGCTCTGAGGCACTGCTGGCCTTTTTTATTTTTCTCTTTTTACCAGGAAGTTCTTGGTTCTGTTAACTTGGCTGACCTTAATGTGCAGACAATAGGTCCACTTTGTAATTGGCATTAAAAATTTTGAGTCTAGAGCCCGGCATTTAGCTCAGTGGTGTCACCGCCTGCCTTGCAAGCAAAGGTCCTGAGTTCAATCGCCAGTATGAAAAAAAGTTTTTTGAGTCTACAGAACCTGTTTCTTTGTGGAGGGAGGGAGTTTATTTCTGGACTTACTTGTGTGTGCCTTTTTAACCACCTTTAGTTAATTTTTATTATGCATGAGCTGTCTCCACAGTCTCTGCTCAGGGTGCGCCTGGGATGTCGCTGGCTGGCTCCCTGAGCACAGCTGTGAGACGGTAGGTGGATCCGTGGGTACGAGGTATGGGGAGCTGCTTTGGCGTCTTAGGTGGAAGCTGCACTTTATACTTGGCTTACACTGTTCAAATGCTTTTTGTGCCTTATAAACATGTTGTTATGTTTAAATGTGAAATTAAAAGCATTTTACTCTGATTTTAAGCCAGGGAATCACAATCATAAAATCTTCTATCTGTAAATAGTGAGATAATCACCATAATTTAAACACTAAACCAAGTTTTTAAATCTGTGGTTGTAATATAGGCAGTTTCCTAACTTGACAAATGCTTAGTTGTTGTAAGAGCAGACAGTAGACAGATTTGCCTTTTCATCCCTAGAACAAGGGCACTCAAAATCTTTTGACTGTTAAAGTCACCTAAGAGGGAGGAGTACTGAAGAGAAATTCATTCTTTCTCTGTTTTCAAATGTAAGAAATTGTCTAGTTAGTCTTGCCAGGAATAAATTCTCATCTCCATGCAGCAGGGGGAGGACATGATAAAACCTGGCATTCATTTTCCCTGAAAAATAATTCATGAGGTGGATAGGTTTGGTTGAAATCAGTGTTGATATTTTACATAAAATACATTGCTAATATATTTGGCCATTGTAAGTAACTGACAAACAGCTATTATGTGTGATTCCCCCCACCCCACAATGGGAAAATGAGTTCTGACATACTTTTGGGAGTCTAATCTATTTGAAAGTTGGAGACTGCCTGTACCCATCTATGTGGTCAGTTGTTTTTAGTGCTAATAATCCTTAAAAGTAATAGAAATAGAAATATTTATGTTAAAATTAATCCTTTGTTTATTCATGAATTTTTTTAACCTTAGGTATTAGAAATATTTTTATGTGTAATTGTTTCTTGGTCTTTTTTGGTGTTGGAGAAAGTTTTGAATGGTCTTTTTTACGTTTTTTGTATTATTTGGTTTTCTTAAAAAATTCTTGCCTATTATGTTATTTTACTAATGAAAATTACGTATGTGAAATATTTTGTAAAATGCTGATGAATGTTACTTGTTAGACATAAGCATTTAAAGAAGGAAAGAAAATGATTATTACCAGTTTACAGATGAGAAAAACTGAACAAAGCACAGAGAAGACTGTTGCGTGCTGAAAGGTGTGAGCACTTCGTCAGAGTTCATTTTATGTAACTTTTAGTGTTTTTAGTTAGACTGATAATAATTATGTTAAAATAATTCTCAAGAACTTTAGTATGTGGAAAGCCCCTCAGTATTATCTATTACCTAGAGTGATAAAAATGACTTTGTCCATCATGGTGGTTGGCTGTGAAGGCTGTTGCTATGGCTTTGCCACGTGCTTCTGCTAGAGAAAAACAAAACAAAAACTCCAGAGGTTTTCTGACTGTACAATTATAAATCTTGATTGGCTTAAAATAATAGATTAATTAAATTTGCGTAGCACATCTCATTTTCTTAGTTATAACTTCTGGAAAAATGACGAAATGTATTGAATGATATGGAGATAAATAGTAATTTATGCTGGATAGTTACCCTTCGTTCTTTTGAGCAAGGTGTTCTTGGTATATACGCAACCCTTGCAGTTTTGATATTTTCAGATTAAATTTTAGAAGGTATTTGAAGCATTTTAAATATTAAAGCAATGATAATATATTTTAGAGTAAGGTTGAAAGAGTAAGATTAGAAACCTGTCAAAGTTTATTGAAGTAAATTTTATTGACCTAAATTTCTTAGGTCTCTGATGTCAACTAGTACTACTTCTATAATGATAATGAAATAACTATAACTTTTTATGTTGTAATAGTGGATCCTTATTGTGGATACAGTAGCTATTTAGGATTTTATTTTAAACTTATGTTAATTTTAAGTTGACCAAATAAATACATTCTAAATTTTATTTAAAATTTTTAATATTTAAAATGTTTTATTAGTATTTAAAATATTTAATTTTAATTTGATATTTATCTAGAACTTCAATTAAAATATTGAGGTTTACATTTTTAAAAATTTTACCACCAACTTAACAGAAGAAGTATTGAGAGTTACTTCATTTCTCCATTTATTAGTGCATTATTTAACTTCTTAGACTCTCATTTTCTTATTTGTGAAGTGGGCAAAATTTTGATGTTTTAAGGATCAAACAAAATAACTAGTACTTGTAAGTCATTACTTTTTTATGCTTGTTTTTTCTCCTTCCTCAAAGAAGCTGCTAATATAGTACCACCTTATTTACCTGTGAAGAGTCCAGTTACACAAATAACTTCTCACAGTATTCAACTTTAATTTTTTTTCTTTTTTTGTGGGGGTGGTTTGAGGCAGGGTTTCCCTCTATTTCAGGCTGGCCTTGAACTCACTGTGATCTTCAGCCTCCTGAGTGCTAAGATTACAGGCATGCGCCATCAAGCCTGGCATGACTTTAGTATTTCACCTGTCAACATTTGAATTTTTTAATTTATTAAAGGTTCACCCTTAATATTATAGTTGGTATTGTGGCTTGATGGCCATATGTCTTTTGCCTTTATCTATTAAATAAATATTCCATTACTGAGTTTTGGAGAGTCAGAAGATTTCTGTCTTAAAGTATAAAGTTGCCTGTAATCTACAACACTTTAACACACTGATTTCCTATTCTAACTTTAAAGCAAAGCACAATATTGGTTCATATCACTAAATCATATGCCCTCCCATCTACATGGTTTACCATGTCTTTAAAATAGTTTTAACAGTATGTTTTTATTGTATGATACATGTATCAAGTTGAATAATACAATTTAGTATTTTTAGTGATTTAAGATACTGTAATATAAAAGTATTCTGTATGAAGATTTGTTTTTAAATACATTATTTTTACAAGTATTCAACAAATATTTCATGTAAGAAAATTCATCATCATCGAGACTAAACTGTTGATGTGTGCTCCCTGATTTTTAAACTTAGAAATACAAATTTTTAATAACTAATTCAGGAGACATATGTGAATATGCAGCATATTTAATTGTTTTTAAAAATAGCAGCACTAGCCGGGGATTTAGCTCAGTGGTTCTGGCACCTGCCTCTCAAGCAGAACCACCCGAGTTCGATCCCTGTTACCCAAAAAATAAACAAACAAACAAAAATAAATAAAAATACTAGCACTAGTTATATGGGAGCTAAGAGGTATATATGTATGAAGTTACTTAATTTCAGAAATACACAGATCTCATCTAGGATACTTTAAAGTGATTTTTGTTAAGCAAATGTCATCCTGAGTGTTTATCAGTTTTGGTAGGACAAGGAACTTGTTTCGGATGGTCTTAATACTTAGACCTGGTGGGAATGTTCTATCATTTTAATCTATGATACGGTTTTTGAGTATATCTAATTAAATTCTAACCTGTTCAGCTTACAAGCAACTACATGAAAGACTGCTGGAAGGAAACAAAATAACATAGAAAGTATAACTTATAATTTAGTTATATGAAATGATGAATTTTTTTATTGTTTAAATATGGGGTTAATATTCTCCTACCTAGCGCTATTATTACTAGACACCGATAGTAGAAAGGTACCCCGTCTATTAACTGTTGTCTTACATCCCACAGGTGTGTTCAGAGCAACATTGTTCTGCTGACACAAGCCTTTCGAAGAAAGTTTGTCATTCCTGACTTTATGGCCTTTACCTCACACATTGATGAGTTGTTTGAAAGTGCAAAAAAGCAGTCTGGAGGAAAGGTAGCATTTTTGGTGTTCATATTTTCCTAACCCAATCACTGAACCACTTACCGGTCCAATTATTTAAATACAAGATGACTAAAATTTGCATATTTTTTCATTAATTTTTATAAGATACAAGGAAATATAAAAACATCAGTTTTATCAAATTAATTCAGTTCAGGAATCAACTGGTGGAAATGTCCCCTGCTGGGGCAGTCCTCACATAAACAGACGTGTTGTCCTAGTGATGCCTGGGGTAAACTGTTAAGTGGTTAATAAATTCAGCTCCAGTTGAGGTATACTGAGCAAAATCGTGTCATTTTAATTTGGCTAACTAAAAAATGTAAGTGGCTGGATTTAGTAGTTTTTAAAATATTTTAAAAATTTAACTTGGATATTCTGACTAAACCTAAATTTTTTTTAATTTTCAAATTACTGAGATGGCTTTTAACTATTTAAAAAACAGCCTTATTGGAAATTTCTGCATATGTGATATCCTTGAACATAAAATGAATTGTTTATAGCTTTTAAAACTCCTCTAGGGGATGGTGGTGTAATTGGTAGCAGAGCACTTGCCTATGATGAACAAGGCCTGAGCTTGGACTGTCAAGGTCCTTCCCCAAATCCTCTAAATAGTGGCAGGGCTGCTCCATTTAGTCTTCAGAGTGAACCCTTATTTAATCTCCATCTGGAAAGCCTTGCCTTGCATTTGTTTTAGATTTGGTAGCTTTAGGGTTATAGAACCTCTTGATTATTTCAGTGTATACACATTAGTTATTTTCAGATGTTTGATTCCTAATTTTTTAGATGGTGAAACTACCAGCACTAATGGCCTTGATTAAGGAAATTCTGTACTTTTCTTTTTAGGAAAAATCAAGTCCACATTCTTCTCTTAGGTTCCCTGAATTTTTAAGAAGAAAAAATACATTGGGAAACAAATAATAGAGGGTAGGAGAAGTCACTTAATCTCACGCTAGTCTTGAAGTGTTTTGTGCCCTTAGTTCCACAAATCTTGTTATAAGAGATAGACTACGAGGTTCTTGCATGTTGGAAGGCAACTAACTAGTCATTGATAGAAGCTAAGTCAAAGTGAAGACATTTGTTGGTAGAAAATAATGTTATTTGTCTACAGTGTGACTGTTGATTTCTTTCCAATATCTTGGATAGGTTGCAGATTATATCCCTCAACTGGCCAAGTTCAGTCCTGACTTGTGGGGTGTGTCTGTTTGTACAGTAGATGGACAGAGGTGAGTTTATTTCAAATCTGTGTCAGTCAACTTCAGGCCTTAAATTTTGCGTAACAGTTGAGAGTGAAGTAGAGAAAACCATCTTCTATAATGGAAATTACCCCAAACAACGCAATTTCAAGAAGGTTAAATAAGTTTAGATTTTAACTTAATTTAAAAACTTGAAACAGTGATTTTATGGGTTTTTTTTTTTTGAGGCACTTCACGTTCCTATTTGTAGTTATAGTCTTGTTATTTGTATTTTATTCAATGTGAGTGGTTACATATTTAAGAAAAGCAATCTTGTCAAAACATGACATTATTTTCTATAGTGAACTGATCACTAATAAAATTTATCATTGGTTATTTGCCCTGTCATCTTTACTCCTCATGTTCCTGATTGATTAGCATACGAGTCGGGATTATCCAGTGTAACATATCCATCCATCATTCGTTTGCAGAGTGAGAAGTCAGTTGCACAAAATGCAGAATTCTACAAAGTCCACGAAAGCCTTGTTTATGCAATGCGAATATTGTAGGCAACCTGATGAGAAATAAGGAAATTTGCAGAAGTATAAGAAGGATAGTGATATAATAGGGACAGTCGGTGCGACAGTGATTTAATTTTATAATTAGATTCATAGAGGCTCTTGGAAAAATGGTAACGTTCTGGAGTATTTCCTCAAGTCAGACATAAACAGTTATGTTGTAAGTGGGTTTTGTCTGAAAAATTATGCCATAAGAGGCAAATTCATATTTATTCATTTAATCTTCTAATATTTTATTAAAATAATCTTTTAAATGTATAAAAAGATATATAATTTTTTAAAAAGTAAAACAACTTTGTTACTCAAAAAATAGCCATATCACACTTAAATTTGTAAACTTCAAATGTAAAATTTAATGGACTCTGTCACATTGACAGAGTTGTGTACAGTTTTTAAGTATATGTAAAGCTTGATGAACTTATCAGAGATGTAATTTTACCGTAAATTTTGTTCAAAACTTCAACTCATGTTACCTTACAATTTTAAGGTTTTATTTTTCAAGACAGTGTTCCATTTGAAGTTTTTTCCCTTTACTTAAGGCACTTTGATCTCTTCAGTACTTTTTACTTTTCAGTAATTACGTTCAAGTATTTACAGCTCATTTATTTTGAAGCAAAGAAATCTGAGGACCATGGTTAATGTGATAAGGGGAAAAGAAAAACAGGTACCTAGGTCCTGTAACTTCTGGTCCTCTTCTTTCCATCATTACAGGTTCATACCGTCATTTGGACTCATAAAACATATGAGACACTGTGTACTGCCTTAAACGTTGAGTGTTTGAAAGGACACAAATGAGATGGCATGGCTTTGTCCCATGGAGCAAATTCCAGTAGGAGGTTTTTTGTTTTTTTGTTTTTTTGTTTTTTTTTTTTTTTGGAGTACTGGAGATGAAACTCACGACCTTGCATTTGCAAGGCTGGCACAGCACCACTGAGCTAAATCCCTGGCCCTCCAGTAGAAAGTTTTCTACTTTTGCATATTAGGAAATAGTTTGTTATGTAATAAAAAAAAAATTTAATTCAGAGGAAAATACTATCATGTAATCCTGCATGATTCTTCTCTTAAAAGTTTTGTCTTCTAGTTTTGTTTTGTTTTGTTTTTTCATGTAAAGTTCTAAAAGTTGACTTTGGAACTAGAACACAGGTGTTTTTAAATTCAAAGGCAATAAGATTGTTTCTTTTTTTTTAAGAATAATTATCAAGTTTACCAGTCTGAATTAGAAATTATACATATATTTGATAGGAAAAGTATTATATACCTCTCTTGGACACATACATTTTTATTGTCATACACTTTGAAGCGGCGTGGTCAGATGTTCCTGTTTGATGTCTGACGTTTTGTTTCACCTCCGCCTGGTGTAGTTACTAATGGTGCCCAGTTTCATGATGCTTCGTGTCACTGAATGATGAGCGCCTGTGGTGTGTCTGGTATTGTTCAGGCCAGGCATTCAGTGAACTCCAGTGAGCTGACAGGAAGATCTCGACCCTTGTGAAGCTTATGGGGTCAGCCAGAGCGTTACCATTCCCAAGTCTGCTTTGTTGTGTATGCCTCAGTTTGGTAATATATAAAGCTTTCTTTTCATTCTTTTGTTAACTGCTTGGTTAGTAATGACTGCCTCTTATAATGTAGTGTTAGTTTATAAAACTTCTAAAGGAGCTGGAATTAAGAGGTAGTTCATAGATGTGAGACCTTCATAGACAGTGTCGGAGAATAGTAGTACTGAGCTCTTAAACTGACCTGGCGTGGCCATAGCTTAAGGCAATGAGGACAAAAAAGGTGAGTAATTTCTAAAAAGGCTTGTTTATAGGCTCGAATACAGGTAGTAAGGGGAGAAGTACTGTCTCTCCCTTGAAAAATTTTCCCTTTGCCTAATAACTATTCTGTTACTTGAATACTTTTAAAAAAGTAATATCCCTCTTAAACATTTGTTCTTTTAACACTGAAGTGAATTTTTGTAATTGAATTATGGGAAGGTTTTTATAACATAGAATTAACGTAAAATTAAAACTCTACTTATGCAATTACTTTTGTTTTGATTGACATTAATTATTTTATAAATCCTAATTTTAATAGGCATTCTATTGGAGATACCAAAGTTCCCTTTTGTCTTCAGTCCTGTGTAAAACCTTTGAAATATGCAATTGCTGTCAATGATCTTGGAACTGAATATGTGCATCGTTATGTTGGAAAAGAGCCGAGTGGATTGAGATTCAACAAACTGTTCTTAAATGAAGATGGTAAGAATTACACAACAATTGGTTAGAAAAAAATACAATTTTTCTATGTATATCTAGTTTTGAAAGGATTTTTGTTCGTTTGTTTTGTTTTGTTTTTGAGACAAGGTCTCACCATGTAGTTCAGGCTGGTTTTGAACTCACTGTGTAGCCCAGGCTGGCCGTGAACTCACAGTATTCCTCTTGAGTGCTGGGATTACAGCTGTGCAGCACCATGCCTAGCTAAGAAGTTTTTTTGAAGCAAAATAAAAGCAGCAGCTTTTAAAATTTTTTGTGGGATTTCCCATTGGGTCAGTTTAATCACTTAACTTTAAAAATGATTATTTTAGGCATTTTCTACTATTAGGGCAGTAGCGTGAGGAGAGAAGGGCGGCAAGGAGTAAGAAGTTCACTTTATAGCCACCAGTAAGGAAAACATCTTGCAGTACATTTCAGAATGTCTGGAATTGACTTAAAAATGATGCAGGGGTGGCAGGTGGGAGAGTTGGGTGTGATGATTACTGTGTTGATAATTATTGCTGCTAAACACTTGTCTTTGGCAAAGGCGAAAGAAGCACTATGTCTCTTCTAGTCCATTTTTTTTGCATTGTTACGAGCTCTTGTCCTCATATAGGCACATAAAATGTATGCAGATGTGTTGGATTAAATACAGGGTGCTGTGACGCGGCACAAAGAAATGAGATGACATGTTTTTATCACAGTGAATAAATTGCAGTAGGGAATGATATTTTTACTTTAACATATTTATATATTGAGTGTTCCTGTGCTGCCCTTGGGGGAAAGGTCTGGACTGGACTGGATATATAAAATAGAGGTGCACGATATATTCATGTTCTATCGTTTCTACTTTTCTATATGGTATGTATTTTAAAACTTTCCTAAGAAAAAGTTTGGTGCTTAAAACTTTGAGGTAGTATTTTTGGTGTTTTTCCTCTCTCCTAAATATTTAATATTTCAAAGAACTATCATGCATTGTAGTTAGCAACTCCCACTTTTATTACTTTACAGGAATTTAAAAGGAAAGGGGGGTAAGTTAGTTTGATTGGTTAAGAGAGTTTTTTAAGCCTAATGTAGTTGATACAAGTTAGATTATACTTTATTTCTGTGGGTTAGTTTCTATTTTTTAATCTTTCAAGAATATCTAAAGTTTCTGATTGTTAAGTTAGCATAAAGAATTGAAGGGAGAAAGGGAAGGATAAAGGGTCAGTAAAAGAAACTGAGATGTGTTCTGTACATGTACCAACTCCCCACAAGGAATGTCAATTTTTTTTCTCCCTTGGTATGGGGGATCGAACTCAGGACTTTGGGCTTGCCAGGCAGGTGTGGCGCTGCTGAGCTTCATCTTTAGCCTCAAGGAATGTGTAAATATTACATATTGCAAACATGTACCAGAAAAAGGGGAAAGAGTATCAAGAGATGGGTGGAGGGGGAAGGGAGAGACGGGAAAGTTGATAAAAGAATTAAGATGTGTTACCAGCTTTCCACAAGGAATGTCAGCATTAAGTACTATGCACATGTACTGATAAACTAAATTTAAAAAAAATTAAAAATTGAAAATAGCGAAGATTGCAGTAATGGTTTGTAAAATACGCTTTTGTGCCTTCTTGCTGGATTTTTAAAAAAATCTCGTATTTTTATTAGCTTTTTAAATGAAATTATGAGTTTTAGAGCTATTACATTTTCTTACCTATCTTTCTATAATCTTTTTCTGACTTTATGGAGATTCCCTTCAATTAGCAACTTCAGTAAGGATATCACAAGCAGATGCACTTCATGAAGCTCATTAACACCCAGATTTAGTATAGAAAGAATTAATGCTATTATTCTTAAGATAAAACATTTTATAAGAAAAATTCTAAAGGCTGATTCCATTGAATTGATTTTGAAGATTAAAGAATAGAAAATAACAAATGTAGGAATTTTGATGTTAATTATTTCACAAAACGAGAGCTTAGGGTAAATGAACTTAATATTACAGTAGTAGTTTGCCATGTTCTTGTCTGGTTTTAATAATTATGATTCATTGATGCTGTCATCTGTGTAAGAAACAACATGGTAAAAACTCCAGAATTTAGCACTGTTTTATATGAAGAACTGAAATACAAAGTTTAGCAAGAGGTTTTGCCATAGCATCCTTAGCTTTTTCTAAGCTTGAGACAACACTGCATCCTGAAGCTACTGCAGAAATGGTTTTACTCCTTCCAAGGTCCTGAACCTCCTCTGTGCTTTTGAGTCTTGGTTTAGACCCACCCCACCAAAAAACAACATGAAGATCACTTGTATATTTAAAATTTCAAGGGTAGATTTTTGATGAAACTATATTCATTGTTACAGGCATGTGATTGACAGGGACTGCAGTGTATGTGTTGGCTGGGGGTTAATTATATGAGGAAGACAGGGCTGACTTGTTTAGGAAGGATACAATTCAAGTGGTAGAGCATCCTGAAAACATGTTAATGTGAGGTAATTGTGAGCCCTTAAATTGTTTCTCAGCAGTTTTACAGTGTAAAACCCAGTTAACTAACTTAGTACTTCTGTCACTTGGTAGGTGCCTTGACCTTATTCCTCTTGTCCAGCTGAAATTTCATATCCCTTGACTAACACCCCCTCACACACATGCAGCCCTGGAACTCCTTTCTCCTCTGTTTCTGAGTTCAGCTTTTTATATTCCTCATGTGAGGTGATATGATATTTTTCTTTATGTGCCTGGCTTATTTCACATGGCATAATATCCTCCTACTTTTTCTACATTATTATAAATAACATTATTTCTTATTTTTTAAAGCTAAGTAGCATTCCATTGTGTTTAGTAACATTTTTATATTCATTCACCCATTGATAGACACTTAGGTTGATTTCACCTCTCAGCTGTGTGAATAATGGCTCTAATGAACATGGGGGTACTATATCATTTCGTTTCCTTTGTATATACACCCAGAAGTGGGATTGTTGAATCCAAAATGCACAGTTTTAAGCATAACCTCTAAATCCCATTGAAGGAAACTGGTAGACTATAGTTTACCCAGCCAATTCTTTTAAAATCTCCCAATTATTCTTTTAATTAAAAAATTTTAGCAGCTTTAATGAGCCACAAGCCATATCACTTTTACCCACTTAAAGTGGACAATTCAGGGCCTTTACTGTATTCAGAGATAGGCAGCCATCATCATGTCTAGTGTAGAATACCTTCTTTGCCCTCAGAGAGAAACGCTGTGCCCGTTAACAGTTATTCCTCATTTCTCTCTACCCCTGGCAACTACTAATACACTTTCTATCTCTGTATATTGCCTGTTGCTAGGAAATTTCATATACCTGGAATAATAACATATATGGCCTTTCTTATTGCTTTATTTTAATGTTTTAAAGGTTTGTCTGTAATGTTATACTCATTTTTATAATACTGTTTGTATCAGTGATCCCATCGCTTAATCTCTTTTTAGTTGATGAGATGATTGAGTTTTCAGTTTTAAGCTTTTGTCAATAATGGTGCTGTGAACTTTCATATGCAAGTTTTTGTATGAACTTACATTTTTCTTTCTTTTGATTATATACCTATGAGTGGAATTGCTGGGTTATATATGGTAACTCTGTTTAATGTTTTGAGGATCTGCCCCTATTTTCCAGAGCTCAAGGTTGTTTAGCTAGAAGCTTGTCTCAGTATAGAATACAGGTAGAATTTTTGATGAGTTTAAATTGTAAGTAAATTTAAAAATTATATAAGAAATATGTCCTTATTGTCGAGATATAGGAAGTACAGAGAATATAGGCATATATGTCACTGGTCAGTGTTTTGTCCTTTGTTTATACATTAAACACAAAGATTTTTTAAAAAGCAAAAATAGGATACGTTAGATATGGGGTTTCCAAAGCTATCTTTAATATAGTAGTATTACTTGAAAATTTAAATTGGCATCTGATACTTCTAAGCATTTCATGTGTTTTAATTCAGTCATTACAACTCTTACGGCATTGAAAGAAGGGGAAATAGAATGAAGTTAGTTATTCACTGAAGGTCACACAGCTACCATAGAAAATGGCAAAGTTTGGAAATGTGGATGTGTTTTCATATTACTATTCACTGACACTGTCATACTGGTTTGATAAGTAATTTACTTCAAACAAAACTTAAAAACTACCATGATGATGGCTTAAGTTTTTAAGTTCATGTTTATGATAAGTATCTATGCATCAAAGAAAATGGTGCCAAGTATTTGAAGTAATTCTGTTGCTTTTATATTTTTCAGATAAACCACACAACCCTATGGTAAATGCTGGAGCCATTGTTGTGACTTCATTAATAAAGGTATAATGTTGGCATTCCCTTTTAACCTGGTAAAGTTTTTGTAATCTCAAAGGCAGAAAAGTGAATCTTGGCTTGTTTATGTAGGACTATGAAAAGCTTTCTCTGGGTGTTAAAAAACTAATTTTGGGCTATAGATTTAGGATTTTTATGTATCCCTACATAAAACATCATAATTTCAAGGCCAAATTTAAAAACAGATGACTCACTTCATTGTAAATCCCGACAATAAATCTCAGGCTCTTTCTTTACTTAGGAAAAATTTAAGAAGTCTGCTGAAAAATAGGAGAGGAGATTTTTCTTCTCAAAGTTTTAATATTTTTTCTTTCTCTTCCTTTTAGCTTTTGTGGAATGAGCAGATATTAACAGAATTAAGAGCATTTACTGTATATTTTTTATTATTAACATTATATAAGAATATTATATATCAACAATTGTTCAAGTAGTTTGTGTTTAAGACAAAGTACATTTACTATTGCCTATTCTCAAGTCTTTTATACTTTCATGAGCTAGAATCACAATTTTAATTTGAACTTATTTCATATGCTTTACCTAAATCATGCCACAATTAAAATAAGGAAGGCTTATTCCAATTATTAAGTTATATTTCTCATGTTTTGATGTTTACATTGTGGGGTTTTTTTTTTGTTTTTTTGTTGTTGTTTTTTTAGTCTTTGACTTACCTTAATAATTGGCAGTTGTGATGCTGTTTTAAGTGTTTCGAAATGGTTCTATTGTGATAAATTTTAATATCTATCACAATTTCAGATTTTCTGATTTTTAATTTATATCTTAAATTCCTAATTATGTTTCATTTATATTAAATTTCATTTGTGTTTAGAACATTTATATACTTTCTCAGTGAATTTGTGCCTGTCTGTTCCGAGTTAGACTGAAAAATAACTCAGGGCATTGAAAATACATTACTGTGGATTTTCAACACTGGTTACACAGACTATTCACAAATAAATGATTCTCTTGACCCAGTTCACAAAAATTTATCTAGTTTGAATACTAGAAATCCTGCCTTAATTTTCACAGGTTTTATGTTTTTATAAGAAAAAAAAAACTTTTCAAATGAAGACTACTATCTTAGGAATATGTATGTTTAGTTGTTATTTTGAGGCAAATAATTGTACACAGTGGCTCACATTCTTATAACTGTAATGAAGTAGATATTGTAGGCAGATAATTTGAGATACAACTAATTTTAACTAGCAATAGAAACTTTCACTTTCTCCATTATAATGTCTAATTATTCATGGCTATTTTACAAAAGAGAAGCTATTCTGAGGTGAAGGAAACTTTTATAGAAGATGGCAATGCAATTATGTACAAAATAACAGTTCTGCTTTTAGGTAATGACTGTAGTGTGGCATATTCAAATGAGATGTGCCTTTATTAATTGAATTGAACTAATGATGTGCTGAGAGTCTCATTAATAATTCTGATATGAATAAGTATCAAATTAGAAGGAAAATCACTATACTATGTGTTAATGCTTGATTTTAAAAATACTAGAATGATTTTGAACCAGTTTTGGGTCTTCCCAGAAAAATCCACAGACCACAATTTTAAATTAATTTTAGGGGATTCATCGGTCATTTGAAGATGACCGATGAATCCAAGTTTAAGAACTCTTAGGCTGGAAAGATTAACGTTGATAGAAAAGTAGAGTTTTCAGGAAAGGGTGCATGTGAATAGTTAGGAGACTTCCTTAACATGATACAGTTAGAAATCATTTTGTCTAATGATTCATGGGTGTAATCAACTACATTGAAATGCTGCATGTGAGTATTGCATGTCTGGTCATCACAGCATCTTTTCATTCGTTTGATTTACCATCTTTGGTCATAATGCCTAATCTATAGTGAACCATATTAATAGCAATTAGAAACAGAATTTTAAAGCACGTATAAGTTTGGTTCAGTGCCCAATGGTGCAAAAATTTTACTGAGTCATCTTATATAGACGGATTTGATCCGTGGTTTTGAACTTATCAAAATTTTATATTTACTAGCAAAGTTGGAAATGAGATTTTTTGGATGTGACTCATATATAAATTTACTTTCTTTGAATTTTTGTTTTGTTTCTAGGATTGCTTTACAAGTGCTATTTTTTTTTAAACTTAATTTTATACAAATCTTGAAGGGGGAAGCCTGACATAACCCTAGGAAAACCGACTTCCCAGAATGTAATTCTTCTTAGAATCTTTCAAACAAAGGATTCAAAACTCATATAAACACCTGTATACAGTTTTTGCAAATTGTGTGATAACAATATTTATAAATTGTTGATGGTTTAAAATTGAATAAAACTATAGCCAAAAGGATTCACAAAAGTAGTTAAGCCCAATCCTCTTACTTTGTATGCCATAGGGATTGAGACTGCATAGATCATCACAGCAGCAGAATTGGGCTTTAAGCAAATTCTCCTGGCATTTTTGCATACTCACTGTGCCGTATTTTTACATAGGTGTTAGCTATCTCACTTGATGACAGCTTTGACTTAGCTAGCATAGTTATATTGTCCAGAAGAAGCAAAAATAGTACTTTCTGAAATTTTAATTTATACAACAGATCCTGATGTATTGGCTTAAAATTGGAACTATTTTTCAGTTCATGTGTATAGTCATTCTTTCGGATGTTAATTGGTTCCTGGAATCTGGAATGAAACCGGTCTTTTCCCAAGGAGCTTGTGTTTGAGTGGCCAAAGCGTAGATATTTTCTCATGACTACTGGATATGAATTCTGTTTAGGTTTTCTTTTGACCTTAAGGCTATTTATGATTTTTTTTGTTATTGTTCAAATTGCAGGGCTTCCTTATGATACCATTAAGACAATTTTCCTCGTGTTATTCCTCTCCCAAAAAAAAAAAAAAAAAAAGTAGAGTCTTTAGTAAGACTCTTTATTTCATAATTTTGTAGTATTGATATTTTTTCCTTGTAGGATTGGTGGTGATCCTCAGGAAATGGGGGAAGAGGCAGAGCAAATGTTCAAAAGGATTAGCAGATTGTGGAAAAAGGAGGATTTGGACAGAAGGAACCTGTTGCATAAATTCTTAACTACTAAGCTTATAGGAAAACTTCAATATTTAAAATTTTAAACAAAGCTATATAGGTAAATACCTTTTTAAAAACAAATGTCATTGTATACTAAAATTGCACATAATTAAAAAACATAAGGGTTACTACCTCACTTTCTAAATGATGGCTACTAACTTTAAAGGAATATTTTTTGTTGCAGTCTGTTTTGTGTTGATAATGTGTGATTGCTTGATTTAAAGGAAAGAATAAAAGTAAATTTGAAAGGAACTTAGTTATGATTATATGAAACAGTATCTTTATTTAAATATTTTTCTTTTCAGTGATAAAAATTTCACCTAGTTTTAATTTAAAAAGTAAAATTTGGTGTCTTGAGGTTAGAGGTGGGCAATATACTACAAAATAATTGCCACTCTTGCTCTTTTTATTTTGGACATAAGTAAGCTACATGATCTTTTATGTGTGTGCCCTTTTAGTGTAGTGGTAGTTTCCAGTTTTATCAATTAAGATTTTTTTTTTTTGTATTGGGGACGAACTCAGGACCTTGTGCTTGTATAGAGGCAGTGGCACCACTGAGCTAAATCCCTGGCCCCCTTGAAGATTAATTTTTTTTAATCAAAAGTAGCTTTGAATTTTTAAAAAATGAGGTTTTCTTCTTTGTTTTTAAATTTAATCATACTCCATGAAAAATCAAGACACACTTCGTTAATGTATGTTTAACACTCCATTGAGTCATGTTAGCAACAAGCTGTTAGATTTGCTCAGAAGGTAGTTTGTTACTCACTTGTTTGTCTCATATTTATGTCTGTTGATTTGAGGGTTTTTGGTGATAGATTTTTGTCACCTGAATTCACTGTTCTGTTACTTTATTTTTAGGGTAATCTTTTTTTATTTTGTATTGGGGATCGAACTCTGGCTCTTGTGCTTGCAGGGCAGGCAGCGAAACCACTGAGCTAAATCCCCAGCCCAAGGTTAATCTTTGAAAATACTAGATTCAGAATATTTTTTACATGTAATGTCCATTTTTAATTATCCTACCACTATTTAGCTTTAAAGTGTTTTCTGTGGCTAGATTAAACCAAGAATACATGCTTTATAAAATCAATAACCAGTTATTTCTTTTTGCCTCTTTCCTCTGTGAACTCTAATTTTTGATGGGCTATACTTATATTTCTTAAAGGAATCAAGGTGTTTCCAGAATAGCTGAGTCATGTATTAGCTTTAAGTGAGCCATTTTTTATATTAAAATTTTTGACAGTGGCTTTGTTAAAAGTGATGTGAATTAATTTCTGAATATGTTGTAAAAATGATGTGAAGACAATCCAACATAGTTGTATTCTTTTAGTAGTGTTGTGACTCGGTGCCTCTTTATTAAATTTTCACTCAACTTTTTTTCAAAGAATGTAGATTCTGAAACGACAGGCATGCTCCAGAGAGAAAAATTAGTATGATTTTGTAGTATCAGGATCTGACTACCTTTTCAAACAAATCACGTGGTTTGCTTTTAAAAGTCATTTGGTGAACGGATTCAAAATTTTGGTAAATATATTTTGCCTAATTTAGTTTCTTCAAGAAATTCCTTCAGTATTTACTACAAATATTGTAACTTTTCCAAAATTAGAATAATGTAGTATTTTTTAATGCTTGTACCGTGACTTTCAAACAAGTCTTTGAACAAACATGTCCTTGGCTATTGCTAGTTTAAGACGAGTTCCACCTTTCTACCTTTTTAAAAATAAATCTGCCCTTTGGTCTAATGTCCTTCCATTTTCCCAAAGAAAGAAATACTTCTTCTGTGCCTCAAATTTTATTACAATTCCCTGCTTTTGGTTTTAAAACCTCTTGGGCACTAACAGAAGAGAACTCTCTGAAATACAAGTCAGTAGTATTGAGGGTGTGAATCATAGTAGTGACTGCTAGTAAGTCCTACTGTATTCCAGTTCTATGGTTTCAGCAAACTTGAAAGAGTAAGCATGTTGTCAGTTAATAGTAGCGTTATTACAGTTTCTGAGGCTAGATTACTGTGACTTTCGACATGTAATGAGGTAGAGAGGAACATAACTGAATGATGGTGTAGCAAGAATTTTTTTCTATTTCTATCTACTTTTGTAAGTGAAGTTTCTTAGCTCATACATCTGTAAGAATTAAAAATAGGAAGAGAATTAGACCCTGTTTCATTCTATCAATAGAAAATATCCACTGATGGCATGAGCTAAAAATCAGTGAACAAAGGAACAAAAATAAAGAAAACAGCCTGGTAAACTAGCATGGGCAATTATTTAATTAGTATTTTTCCTTTAACTTTTTACTGTGAAGAAATTCAAACATATATACAATAAACAATAACCAGCCCCTGTGTACCCATTTTAGCTTCAATTTTTGTTAACATTTATTCCTCCACCCCTCTTACCCCACTAATAATGAGGTAATGATCATAAGATTTTGGTTTTGTTTTCAGTTATTCTTTCTTGGATAGAGAGGATTTACTCTAACTTACTTTGTATGTAAATGTGTGGTTTATCCTATGAGTTATGCAGAGCACCTTCTTACTGTAACTTTTTCAAAATTAAAGTAACATCTTAATAATTATCAGATTCCATATATTCCCAGGGTATGTGAAGTCTTTCTAAGAGACAGAGGTGGCTATATTCTATCAACTGAAGTGACATTTCCATTGTAGATACTGAGAACAGGCATTGTGTAATGTCTTTACATTTAAACGGGAAGTTTGGGGATGAAACATTCTTTAATCTACATAATTATTCAATATTTTATTTTGCCCTATTTATATAACTTGCCTAGAGCATTTTGAGCAGCTTACCCAAAGTAGTATGTAATAATAAATATTGGTAAATATCACTTGTTTCTTAAAAATAATGTAAGTGCAAAATGTTATTGTTTTAATTTAGTAAAGCCACAAAACAGACCAAATATGTGACTGTAGCCTAGAGTTGAAATGGTTTTTTAAGCATGATATCTCAATAAGAAAAGCATGTATTAGTTTTGCAGTCACAGTTTAGGTCAGAGAATAAAAAAGCTCAATATAACTTGTATATTTCCATTGATTAATTGTATAACCAGTATTTATGTGACATTCAGTGCAAATACCAACATCCTTTTCCGAAAGTTTTCCCCCCCCCCAAGGTTGAAAAGGTTTTTGTGGCTTAAATGTTGTTACATATTTTACAGCATTAGGATCTATGGAATATTTTGACAACTGCAACAGTTCAATGAAGTTGGTAATTTCTTCTTTTAATTATTTTTCATTGAACAGCTTTGGAGTAACATTTCTACATTTTGATTTCTAGTATAAGAAAAGAAAACTTAAAATATGTCAAAGGATGCTTTAGTGAAAATGGAGATTACAATATGGCTGGTGCTAAATTATCCTTATTTTTGTTAATGCCTCATTTTGATGAAATAGTGTGGCGTTCCTTCCAGTTACTGATGTGTGTGCCTGCACGCCTTAAATAAGTTGATTTGTAAAGTTTTACCTTTTATTACCCATACCTCGATCTGCTCATAAGTGGAACAAAAAAAACCTGGCTTTATTATAATCTGGAACAAGTCCCCCTCCACCCTACCCCTGCACCCATAGTAACATTTCAAAATATAATGTTTTGGATTTTTCTAGGGTGAATTATTGTTTTTAAAGACTAGTTGTCAAATTATTTTAAGCCTGTTTTAGAAATTAGAGATGTATTGTTTCTATTGGGTGCATATCACCAATTAATACGTTTGATTTCAGATCTACAGCTTACTGCTTTGTAAACTTCGCCGAGGTAAAATGAAACCATCTGGCTACTTGAACTGATCTACATTACATAGGTTTTTTTTCCTATTGACATTTGAAGTAGATAACATGTCAGAAATAGGAGTGATGAAACAATACATCGTCCACACTCTGAATTAGCATAATGCTAAATAACACTAGCTAATTTAGCTAATTTCTTAGAGACTATGAAATATAACATTTTTTAGTTTGAAGCCTTGTACAAGGAGAGATATTAAGAGTAGAGCTATCTCCCCAACTAAAATATATCCAGAATGTTTGCCTATTCTAGAATTACAAAAGATTAGTCAGTTTTGCATTGTAACTCAGTTTTCTAACTCGATTAATATTGGTTTATGGGATTTCTCAAAAAATATAGACTGTTCTTGAGGATCTTGACATATATACATAATTTCTTAAGGGTGAAACTTTATTTTAAGTTTTTAAAAATATGAAACTAAATACCATCCATCAGTATTAGATTATGTGCTGACATGAATGATGAGAGGTTTTTTCTGGGTTACTTGTATTTAAAATTATGTAACTTTGGGTTGAGTAAAATAATACTTAAAATAAAGCATTCCCTTTGTAATTTTGATTTTCTTTCTCAATATATGGATGTGAAAGAACATGTAAAAAAGTTTATTACTCTAGAAGTATTTCCTAGATTTAAAAGTACTAATGCAGTATATTATAATAGTAGCAGTTTGAGGTTTTGTTATATTAGTTTAAAATTTAACCATAGTGGTATCTATATTAACATATTTATGTCTCTAATTTCTTTGCAGCAAGGAGTAAATAATGCTGAAAAATTTGACTATGTAAGTGCAACATAGAATTCTGTTTTCATACTATATTATTTATGTATTTGTTTTTTATTTACTAATACTACCTAATTTGGGTTCATAGGTGATGCAGTTTTTGAATAAGATGGCTGGTAATGAATATGTTGGATTCAGTAATGCCACGTGAGTCTAATTTGTAACTTAGGCTTTTTCAGTTGGTCAAAACTCTAACAAAAACTATATTATACAGTTTTATTTTCACTATCGATTTGTTGCTTCTCATGTACATGTACATATACTGTTTTTAGAATTAATGTGCTCTCTCTCTTATTGTTCCTGAGACTTCAGTGAATAAATAAACAGTTGCTTAAAATTTGGTCACTAGAGAAAAACAGTTTCTGAGAAACGATTTCTAAGTTACCCAACAGGAACATTTAAAAATGTGTTAGGGGGCCGGGAATTTAGCTCAGTGGTTCTGCCACCTGCCTTGCAAGCACAAGGACCCAAGTTCAATCCCCCGTACCAAAAAAAAAAAATTGTGTAAGGTATGGTATTTGTAATAAATTTCTTGTATCTACTCATAATCAGAAGGAAGCCGAAGTTCATCGGATTTCTAGTGCTCTTTCAGTTTTTTTGCCTGTAGTTTATCTCTCTTAGCTCTGTCCCAGTCTGATTTGATTTTTGCCCCTGTTTTTTTTTTTTTGAAATTTGCCATCTACAGAATATTTAAAGGATAAACAATGAATATCTGATCTCTTCCATCTTGATATTTTCTGATTTGTAGTTTGTCTCATTTATTTTTTGTCAATCTT
Source organism: Fukomys damarensis (assembly GCF_012274545.1). NCBI lineage: Eukaryota > Metazoa > Chordata > Mammalia > Rodentia > Bathyergidae > Fukomys > Fukomys damarensis. The sequence goes on along the minus strand of NW_022900938.1, from coordinate 7,869,052 downwards.
TTCATATAGAAAAACTATGTGTATTTTTCCATACACATATATGTAGACCTATGTGTATGTAGTTATTTTTTGTTGTTGAATCATTTGAAACTTGTTTGTAGATAGTGCGACGCTTCCCTTGAATCACCCAGCATGCACATCCTAAGAATGAGAACATTATCGTACATAACCACACTGGTGACACACCTAAGAATGTTAATTTTAAAATACGGCAGCACTGTTTCCTTTAGTGCCCTTAGTTTTAGTGGCTTTTACAGGTTTTGTTTTTCGTTCACGAAGTAATGAAGATTTATGCATTACATTTGTTATTTTTTACTAGAATAGTCCTCCTTAGATACTTGCTTTTTAAAAATTTTATTTAAAGTGTTTTTGTTTTTTTAAGAGTGCAATCCCCTTGTTTTATAGAGCAAGGATTGACTTAGCTTTTCTTTGAAGGGCCAGACGGTGAATATTGTAGTATGTGGGCCTCTTGGTCTCTGTTGGAACTCAATACTTCTGCTCATCAGCCTGCATATCCTTCCCAGAAGGGTTTCAGGAGTCTCGTCTCACCTTTTCCGTGCTCCCGATAAAATAAGTTGTGTATTTTCCCAAGCTTATTCTGTCTTTCACATCACTGTCGGTTGCTGAAGAGTAGGTGGTGGTGTGTCCCGCTTCATTCCTGCTATCTGGCACATAATCAATGGTCCGTGAGAGTGAGACAGTGTGGGATGAACTGCACTGTGCCGAGGCACTGATAACTGTGAGGATAATCCTTTTATCTGTACTGTGTTGATACTTTTTAAAAAGCATGACAAGGTGACATTGACTCCACATCCCATATTTTTCTGGCCATAAAAGTGTTACAGTGCAGTTAGAAGGGGCTGTGCACCTCATAAATGTCGAGCGTCACCGCACAGTCCTCAGTGTTGCCGGTCTCCTTTCTGCTGAGTCTGTCCACATGGAAGTCCTCCTTCCCCCAAACTGCTCTGTGCTCCAGGGATCCCTGTGTCAGTTCTGTCGTCCTCTCAGTAAGCCACACTTGAAGTCCAGCCTTGGTCTGAGACCTTATCCTGTCTCTCCTTTTCTGCTCAGTGCAGAAGACTTAGCCAGCTGCTCTCTTGTTTACTGGACGCCCTTCCGTTCTGTCACCACTGCCTGCCTTTGGACTTTCTGCAACTCCCTTTTCTGTAGTAGTCTTCTAATAAAGCACGCATTTTTTTTTTTCTTTTTTCCCTTTTGAAACTGATGTCAATGTTACCTTCTAAAATGTAGATCTCGCAAGTAACTTTATGCACAGTCAGGTACCATTCCACATTTTTTGGCATTCACAGGCCTTAATTTGGTCCCAGTCTTCTTTGCTAGTTTGATGCACTGTTTCCTAAATGCGTCATTATATGCCATTTTGTGGTGAAGTTCCATCTTCTGTACTTTTATCACTTTGTTCTTGCTGCATGGAACCTGCCTAGGTTTCCCCTGAAATCTCTTCATCCAGTGAGTTGTGGTCCCCTTTCTCACTGAAGTTTCTGTGGAGTTGCTGAGTTGGAATTAGCTGTTTAGTGCACTTCTGGGGAAGCCAGAGGATTCTATACATTTTCAATATATTTTAATGGTGAAATATTTGAGAATTTTAAAATTAGCTACTTCGTTCATAAAATGTGAGGTTAAAAATAACCTGAATTCATTTTTTATTCCTTTTACAGCTGAGAAGATTAATATTGGGAAAATGACCCCTTAAGTGACCTACCCTGGGGCACATAAATAGTCTGGTGACAGAATTGAGACTAGCACTTAGCACTCAGCAGTGTTTCTTTATACTGCACTTTGCTATACAAATTGAACAACATCATCCATTTTTTTTCTTACAGGTTTCAGTCTGAAAGAGAAAGTGGAGATCGAAATTTTGCAATAGGATACTACTTGAAAGAAAAGAAGGTCTTTAAATTTTTGCTTCTATGTTGGATTAATAAAATATGATTACAGTGATACATCTGATGTCACACGGCTCCAAGCTTAAACTTTCCACCTCTCAAACAGCGAAGTTCACAAAAAAAAAAAAAAATCTCCTGTGTAATAACTTTGCTCCATAGTCAACCAAAAATCCTACTTGGAAAAAGCTGTCTGGGCGGATAGTGAGTTGGGTCACGTCCTGCGAGCACCTGAAGGGGCCACGTTTTGGTCGGTGCCCCTCTCGCCAAGCAGCGTAATGTACTTGTGCAATTGTGGGCCTCAGAACCAGTGATTTGATTTTCTGTCACTTCTTATGGAAGAAAATATGTTCGGTTCTCCGATTTTTCCATGTTTGAACACAAATTTGGAGCAGATTGAGTTTGACAACTGAAGTATCACTGAGAACAGTGGCCTATAACTATTACTATTTAAAATGCTGACGTTTTTGCAAAGCTCTCAAGTCAGTGTTACTCAATTGTTAATGTTACTGTTAAATTGCATTGTATGTAAATATTTGACTAGTTATATTAATGCAATTATGCTCTAGGTTTAGTGCTTTTTAAAAGAAATATAATGCCCAATTGGTATTGATTACCCTTAATTTTTAAAATTTAAAGTGACTGATCCAATAATTTGATTCATGAATTATGAATCAGTGCATCATTTCCACTTAAATTTGTATATGGAAAGTCATAAAAATGGGATGTAATTTTACTTTATTTCATATTTGCACATTTATACATCACACTGTTCTAAATTAAGATGAAACACTTTGTTTTAAATTTAATCTTAACATTATTTATTTATTTATGTGTATACTTTTTTCCTGTAGGCCTATATTTTAAATTGCTTTTGTATTTTTTCAGTGTTTTCCAGAAGGCACAGACATGGTGGGAATACTAGACTTTTATTTCCAGGTAATTTACTTCAATTTGTGAACTGTATATAAATAGGTGTGTCACATTTTACAAAATATAGATGTCTCTGAAATTTTGACTGTAGGCCATGAGAAAACACTTTCCCATTGACTTAAAAAAATATTCTTTGCAATGCAGTTTCATGTCTGTATCTCCTAAAACTTGATGCCTCAGAATAGAGTAAGAAAACATTCCTGAAAATATAGGAAGTGACATACAGTACCAGAAACACTCTTCCCCGATTATAAACTCTGTTTTGTATTTTGTTTGGTAGAGTGTTTATATTCAGCATTTCAAACTGTCAGTTTCTCAGCTGACTTGCTGTCTTGTGTGATCTTTGTCACTGCTCTGTCCTGGCTTAATTAGTGCTAGAAGAATAATTTCTGAGCTCACAGTACGCTTTCTTCGGAATTAGAGTAGTTCTTAGTATTCCTGTAGAGCGGCAGGGCACCATGCACACAGTCTGCATGATTAGCCCCTACATTCAGGGTAGCTTTCTGGAGAAACAAAAAGGGCCTACCCGCCTTTGTTCAGTTGGTTTATTGGTACAGATTTAATACCCTTAGTGCCTCTGCTTGGCTTTAGTAAGATGCTGTTTGGTGGGCTACATTATTTTTAATACTTGGTTCACCTCATATTTGCCTCTTTACTTTTGAAGAGTTTACTGAAGTAGATCATGATGCAAGTACTGAATAGGTAATGGTTTGTGAAAAGCCATGCACTGAGAATCCAGACTAGACTATGAATATAAAATTTAAGATCTAGCCTGCCATTTATTATTCATTAGCCATGTGATATAATTTTAGTTGTTGAGCCCAGTTTCACTAGGTAGCGTAGGCCTCACTTAAACTGCTTCATTGTATTGAAGGTAACTGAGAAAGTATGCGTGAAATTCCTTTGAAATGGATAAAGTCATATGAAATGCAGTGTAGTGTTTATTCTTTTATCTAATAATCTTCATTTTTCCCTAGCCCATATAAATTTTTTCCCCAAATTGGCTATTAAAGCTTAGATTCTACTCTTCTGTGAAATTTCTGTACTTCAGGACAGAAAGCAAGACAGTCATTTTGGAGGAGGGAACAGTAATCAAGTGACCGCTCACCCTGTGAGGAGAATATTCCTAAGCTGCATTTGTCAAATTCGGACAGTGTCACTCTGTGATAAACAAAATTCCAATTATTCCTAACCATGAATTTAAAGCAGCCGCTGAAAGTTAAATCTTATTTCTTTTAGAAAGCTTTTCATGATTAAATTAGCCTTAAAAGCTTTTGCTTACCATCATCCTGGATAATATAAATGAGTAGATTCTGAGGTTTTGGAGAAATAGGAAAGAGAATTTTTTTAAAGTATCAAAGGCAAAAGGGAAAGGCAATCAAAACTACATGAACTGTGTTCGAATTCACAGTAAGGTTCTTTCTGATGTCTTCAAGCTCCTTTGTAGATCTTGTAGTGTGACTAAGGAAGGTTCACAATTTGAGGGCCTAGTTTTATCCTCTTCCTTCTCCTTTCCTCCCACTCCCTGATTTTGCCTTCTGTTAATTAAAAATGAAACATGGATCAATTTATTATTTTAGTTTTATGGGTAAATTTGAGTTTGGTGTGATAAACTATTTCCATTAGTTTGATTAAGTCCAAAAATTCCATCTTGGTGTACCTGGGCTCTCTTTGTTGTCATTCAAAATGATCTATCCGGTCACAGTAAATATTGAGTAAATATTAGTAAAGGTCTGAAAGAGGACGAGTTTGGCCTGATCGAGCGCTGAGGTGGAGCTCAGATCTTTTCCTTCCCCTTGCATTTACATAAAGGTGGGTACTGAGCTTTGTTAGTGAAATGAAATGTTTGCCATTCTAGCACTTTTCCCCCAAAGGTGGTGGTCATTTCTCATGTAGGTCTTTATAATGATGCTGGTGTTTGCTGCTTTATCTGAAAAATATGTCATGGCTTTTTTCTGGTGTGTTAACAATAATTATGCTTATGTGTTCCTAGAAGCATTGATATTTAAGCACATTTGAATATCACATAAGGCAATAATAAATCATAGTGCTTAGGAGCTTGGCTCATCCTAGCCTAGTTCTCATTGAAACACTATAAATAATTTAAAAATTAGGATAAATCTATCTTTGGAATGTCATCAAGTTGCCTAAAAATCATCCCTTTGGAAGAAATACTTCAGATCTGTGTAGAGTATCAGAATAGATCACCTTGGAAATTACGGTACTGTGAAAATCCTAAGAGCCCGGCGTTTCAGTGTTGGCTGTTTCCTTTGCTTTAGCTCTGCTCCATTGAAGTGACTTGTGAATCAGCCAGTGTGATGGCTGCAACCCTGGCCAACGGTGGCTTTTGCCCGATCACTGGCGAAAGAGTACTGAGTCCCGAAGCCGTTCGGAACACACTGAGTTTGATGCATTCCTGTGGCATGTATGACTTCTCAGGGCAGTTTGCTTTTCATGTAAGTGTTTACTAGTCTTAATTTTCTCTAACAAGAAACTAGTCTGGGCTGGTTCTGTTAAAAATATAGCTTGAACTTTGCTTAGAAAACTGTATTAATTTTTGAGAGAGGCTTGTTTTAAGGTTAATTTGTTACAAATTGTTGAGGAATGGGATTAAACTGTACCACACGTTCTAAAGAACTTGGAAGTTTATGTTGAAGGTGTTTTTGAGGCACTTCAGGGTACAAGGTTAGTATAGACTTGTCTGCTTCTCCTTGAAAATGTTCAGCATTATGAGGATCATATATACTTGAAAAATTCCTCCAGTTCAAAAAGAGGGCATAAATATAGTGTTTGACATTTTGGCTGCAATCATAGATGTTTTAAAGGACTGTAAAGTTTAATTAAAACTTAAAAATGTACTTCACGTTCTATCATGCATTTGCAGCTTGTGGAGTGTTTTTTTGTTTTTTTTGGTACTGGGGATTGAACTCAGGTCCTTGTGCTTGCATGTGGCTTGTGGAGTGTAAAGTGTAGGCTTCTCTTGTTGCATCCTGTTCACAGTATGTCACAGTGCCTTTTAGAAATTTTCAAGCATATTGAACTTGAAAAATAATTATGTATTTATGACAAACCTTGTTTCATCTGTGTGTACACTTCCCCCACTTAACAGCACCATTGTTATATATAAAAAACACTTTTTTTTAAAATTTTAAAACACTTGAGATCATTCTTTTTTTTTTTTCCTGTACCGGGGATCAAACTCAGGACCTTGCGCTTGCGAGGCAGTCGGCAGAACCACTGAGCTAAATCCCCAGCCTATTATCATTAATTTAGTATCACTAAATTTAAAATTAAATTTAGTATCATTGTATTTAATATTAACATATTTAGCATTCACATTACCCGAATCATTTTATAAATTATGATTATTTCATTTTCCGGTTTGTATGACACAGAAGACCATGCATTGTGACTGGCATCTCTTTAACCTATAGCTCTCCCCTCAATCTGTTTTTCTTCTTTTTTATTGAAAAGACTATCTTTTATACTGTATAATTTCTCACAGTTTAGATTTTACTGATTACATCCATTTCTGTTGTCCTTTATATTTTTCCTGTAAATTGTTAGATCCAAATGAGATAGGGTTTGTTATTGTTGTTGGCTTATTTTATTTGGTTTTGTGCAAGATTGCCTCATTGGTTTACTTTTGTCAAGAAGTACTTTATAGCCAGGCTGAGTTGGCCCATGCCTGTAATCTCAGCACTTTGGAAAGCTGAGGCAGGAGCATTGCAAATTCAAGCCCAATTTGGGCAGTTTAGCAAAACTATCTCAAAATAAAAAATAAAGGACTCTGATGCAGCTCAGTATGGAGGACCTGGATTCAGTAAACCCCACTCCCATCCCCTGCAGAGGAGAGAGAAGCACACTCTCTCTGAATGGCTATTCTGATGGTGCTAATTTACCCTTCACCATTTGAAACGTATCGATTTGAATTGCTGTTTGTCTTGCTCGTAAGAGCTTTCTGGGACAGTGCAGTATACCCAGAAAAAGTCTTTTAAGAAGATAAAATTTCTCCGTGTTTCCTAGTTATAAGTTTCTTTTGAAAATGACTGTATAAAAGCAATACATGTTACCACTTCTTAGAATGTCTTTTAAAATTTTTCTGTATTCTAATATATCCCCAACTGTTTTATAACTTGTCTTTGTGTTCACCATAGTAAAAACATGTCCATAAGTATTTACATTTTTTTCTGATCTTGTCTTGTATGTGTTTATGATTTTTTAGCCAGTTCCCCAATGATTGAACATGACAGTCTGTCTTTCAGAATGTTTACATGAATCTCCATTCTACTGAATTATTTTTAGGTTGGTCTTCCTGCCAAATCTGGAGTTGCCGGAGGCATTCTTTTAGTTGTCCCGAATGTCATGGGCATGATGTGCTGGTCTCCTCCTCTGGACAAGATGGGCAACAGTGTTAAAGGGATTCACTTCTGTCATGTAAGTGGATTTTCTTAAAGTAAAAACCACAGGATTGAGACAGCCACTGATACTTTCGTTACCTGTTTTCCGTAGTTTATTGGCTTGATACTTAGCCTGCCTGTGTGCCCGTTACTGGATAGCCAAGGAAAAACTCATAGAGACGCAGACAGCTCCCATTTAATTATCCTTACAAAATATTACATTTGTTGGATGTTTTGTTTGTTTGTTTGTTTGTTTTTTGGTACCAGTGATGGGTGATCAGACTCGGGACCTTTTATTTGCCAGGCAGGCAGCAGAACCACTGAGCTAAATCCGGGTCCTCAATGTTTATGTTTTAATTATCATAGTTGCAATTAATTTGGTTTTCAAAGCCAATAAAAATAGAGAGGCAATTTAAAATCAAAACATTTTAAGAATTACAGTTTATTATGTCATCTTTAATATGAATAGTTTAATAGGTTCACTTGCTAACTACCTCTAAAAGTCTTAAGAAAAATATGCAAATAAAAATAGAAATAAAATCTTAAAAACATTGGTTATTACTCTTGATTCAGTAATTCGTTGTCATCCCAGATTTTGCTAGGATTCCACTTTTTTACTTTATTTACATTTATTACTTCTGAGTCTATATAAAGTACCAAAGTGTTTTCTGTAGCCGTTTTCAATTAAAATTCTCATTTATTTTTCAGTCTTCCATGTTCTACAAAAATTACAGAGTGACATTGGCTTATATATAAAGTAAATTGTGATAGCTTGTAACCAGAATACTTGTATTTTATGGCACTTTATACTTATTTCACGTAGGATTCTTGTGGCTTCATGTGGCTTGTTATGGTAGACCCTGTTAGAAATTGAAAGTGAATTCCCCAGCTAGGCCCTAGGGTCTCCTGGTGAGAATGTTCTCAGGACTTGTACTTACTTGTACCTTACTCAGATTTCAGTCCCCCTCCGGATGTACTGTGAGCTCGATTAGCATACAGTGGTAGTTTCTGTGAGATAGTAGTGAATCTGGGCAGTAATAAGCAGTTTGTGAAAATGTGAACACATAGCAGTTGAATAGCTAATATCTTACATCTGTTCTCTAACTTTTTTACAGGATCTTGTTTCTTTGTGTAATTTCCATAACTATGATAACTTGAGGCACTTTGCAAAAAAACTAGATCCTCGAAGAGAAGGTGGTGATCAAAGGGTAAGCCAGATTCTTTCTTAGATTATTCTGTAGCATTCTTTTAAGAGAAAGAGACATTTCCTTGTTTAAATAAGATTTGAGTCTGTTAGTGGTCTCATGTTTTTGCCAGTCCTGAAATGAGTGTAAACAAACTGACTTTAATCCCCACTCACTAGTACAAAGGTATGAATATTGTTTTCTTATTTAAATTGGAAATAGCCTAAAGGGCATCAGCTGGTTTTCTGCTGTTTTAAGCAAGAATTTTAGAATTGACTCTGTTGAAAGAAGACATTGGAAAGTGCTACATGTTATATTAAAAAGAAAGCCTTATTTTTACTTTTAATATTTGTAGTTACAATTTTTAGTTGAAACTTGTTTAAACTTATCGCCTACTTTTTGAACAGATGATTATATAAAGGGGAAGGTATTACTATATTAATGAGAGACCTTATGAAGCCTTAAAAGAATTTTTTTAGGCCACTGTAGATTTAAAAAAATTTTTTAGAGTGGGTGTTTAAGCAGTATTTCCTCATATCCTTAAAATACTCCTATTATCACAATGTTTGGCTTCATATTGTTATATGTACATACGTGTGTGTGTGTGTGTGTGTCTCTTTCTTGGAACTATTTTCATTAGACCAGGAACTTTTGTTGAGAATGCTAATTGAGTTCCCTTGCATCCCACGTGGAAAATGTTTATAGTAACATTCCCTGTTACACGCCGATGCTTTTGTAAGAAGTGAGTACTTTGAATACATACTGTGTGGATTTCTGTTAGTGCCAAACTAAATTTTTTGTTTGCTCAGTCAAAGTAACTTGTGGTAACATGAGGATTATGCAAAGCTGACAGAGTAGAAACTTTGGTAGGTGTCAGCCTGAGTAACGTGGAATGCAGCAGGATGCCAAGTGAAAATGTTGACAGATTGTAATAACGTTCATTGACAAATACCATTTTGTAGCTTGGACCTGTCTTCACTCAAGTGCACTAATAAATTATGTATGTTGCTTGAACAACTAGCATTCCTTTGGACCATTGGACTATGAAAGTCTCCAACAAGAACTTGCTTTAAAAGAGACAGTATGGAAAAAAGTGTCACCTGAGTCACATGAGGACATCTCTACAACTGTAGTGTATAGAATGGAAAGTCTGGGAGAAAAAAGCTAAAGAAATGGGTCCTAGTTTCAAATGTTCTTCATTTAACCTTTCAGACATCTTGAGCTTTTTTGAAGTATTTATTTGATTATTTTGTGTGTGTGTTCTCAACTGTGGTGCTGGAACCACAAAACTTTTTTTTCCTTGTAATCTTTGTATGAAGAAAATAGATTTTTGGTATTTAAAGGGTATTTACAAGTAAATGAAGCAACTTTTATTTTTTAAAAATGCAAAAAGGAAAATTAAAAATTTCTTCATATAATTAAAATTTTAAGTATAATCAGATAATCCATTGTTATTTCTTAGTTTTAAAACTCACAGATTGAATTCGTAAGTTTTGTTGCATTTTGTTTTATCTTTTCCAGTTTTAAAACCAACTTGATGTTGATAGTGACAGTAGAAAGTACTTACATGTTAAATGCAGAAATAAAAAGAGGCAAAATGCAGTAGGATTTTGTTTCACGAAGGCTTTTGTTTGCAAACAGTTGTGTTCACAAAGTGCTTGGCAAAATTTTGTTCTTGTCTGCAAACTGCATCAGGTGACAGATACCACCATGGCCATCTTACCCACACAACACAAATACGGCCCTCTTTTCTAAAATTGTGGAACAAATCAAAGTTTGTGAACCAGGCTACCACTGCAGTGAATTCCAAATTATTTTATTTAAAATAACTGATTATAAAATTAGCTTGTTTACACGTATGTCATTTTTAGTGATAGGCTTTAAATTTTTAAAAATTTATTTAAAATACTATCAGGCCTTTAAATAGATCTTGCTTCTTCACGTTGCAACCCCAGTAGGCTGTAAGAGTTAATGTGCACAGTAATGTCTTAACATGACTGACTGTTCCAGCCCAAGAGTTTCAAGTGTGAGAGAGTGACACGCCCCATTGTTAAAAAGCTATAATGGGTAGTTACTCAGAAGGAGAGGCAAGGAGTGTCTTTGGCATGGATTTTTATTTTCATATCACCCACATAGCTTTTTCTGTTATATTTAAGTGTGAATGGGAAATTTTGATTTTTAGCTTTTAAATAATTTTATTACCTTCATAATTTCATAGATGCTAACAGATATTTCTTTTGTGATTATATTATAACAGTTTGTTCTATTTGACAATTTAGGAAATGAGTTTAAGTAAAGTATCTGTTAGATCTGAATCCTTTTGCTCGGTTATAAAATTGCAATATTGAGAATCAAAACTTGTTTTTAAAAGGAGAACCATAGGTTCTACATAATGTGATTTCAAATAATTATGCACAGTCTTTTGAAAATGTCTTGGCAAAGTGGTTGTAAAGTTTTGTGGGACCTATTCACGTTTCTCCTTCCTCCGTACACACACTTCTCCGGGTTTCCCCTAGAGTGAGGGCATGTGGTGGGGCAGTCCGTGAAAGTAAATGCTGTGTAGCAGAGGAAACTTCAGTGAGTGCTTTAGATGCCATTGCAAAGATAGGAAAGGTCTTACTCAGATGGTGTCCCGAGTTTGAGGACAATCATGGGAAAGAAGTTCCCTCCCAGAGATGCTGGTCACAAGCCTTTGGGGCTAATTTAAGTATTCAGTTTAAATACTTAAGCCGTTAACTTTCAGAGGATTTTACCAAGGACTTTGTCTCCTTCAGTGTTCCTCTAATTCTCAGATGCATATCCCACCTGGCTGGTCTCACGCCTCTGCCACCTCTGCACCTGAGAGAGGTGTTGCATTGGTGTTGGTTCCCTCAGGGCCATTGTGAGTCACATACCCGAATGCCTTATTGAAAAGGAAGGTCTTATGTTTTCCACTGTACTCAAAATAGGTATATTTTGCTGTTTCATTCAGAGGTTGGTCTTTCTAAAGTAAAGATTGTTTTCACTTTGTGTGCATATTTGTACAGATTTCAAAATTAAGTTAATCTATGGCACTTCCTGTAAGTTAAGTCTTAAACACACACTTAGGAATGAATACGGTTATCCAGGCTCCTGTGTTTAGAGAATGTTGTTAAAAACAAGTGTCTAGGAATTTTTATAGGAAGGTATAAATGGGAGAAGAGGTAAAATATTGTGAATAGGCCCACAACAACAGCAAAAAACTTTGCCAGTTTTTAATTCCCTCAGTATTTCTAATGCTTTTTCAAATGAAGTTATTGAAAAGTACCCAGTATTGTTGGGTTTGATGTTGTATGCCTTTACTGATTCTTGATATTCAAGCATTTACAAGATAGCATATTTGTTTTTCTTTCTTTCTTTTTCTTTTTTTTGCATCATTAACATTTCATTTGAAATGCATATTCTCCTGAAAATATTTTGTTTTTAGCTTAAATGTTGTGCATTTTATCTTAGTGTTTGGATTGAAACATTTGTGTTGTTCCGCTTTCTTTCATTTGCTTTGTATATTTAATAATGTACCTTTATTTTCCAGTTTGCCTTCTTTTTGTATTGTACAATAAATTTATTTTAAGCTGATTTCATTGGTTTTTTTTTTTTAATATAAAAGCAACTCTGACCTTTTAAGTATAACAGTTGGGATTTTAGAAAATTATCCTTCATTAAGATATCGTTACAGTGTTTATTTTTTTAGGCTGCCTCAAAGTGAAACTAGAAATACTTGAAAAGGATTCATTTGATTTTTTTTTTTTTAACTGCAGTATAGTGTTGGTGGGTTTTTAGGGGTGGAGAGTGTTTTGTATTGGTTGTACTAGAATTACTTCAATAAAGACTTTTTTCCAGTTATTTTTGTTGTTTTTCCACTTGATAAGTTAAAGTCCTAGTTATTTTCTGTTTTCTGAGAAAGAATATGATTGATATTCTTCATTGTGTAACTCATTTTTTTTTGTTGTCTTAACAGTAAGAAAAGCATTGTTAAATCAAGTGGCAGGGTAGTGCTGTAGAATAAAACTTTCTCAATGGAATTTATATTCAGTGGAATAACTAATACAGAAATTCACCTTCATTGCTTATGGGATTTAATTTTCAGAAGGACCTTGTATTTTTTTTTCTCTCCCTACAATGTGGTCCTACATTTCTCTATTTAATGAAATCTGCCATTCATATTCTGGAGATTCTCAAGTATACCAAGTTTTAAAACTTTGAAAGAGGATATACTAGCGTGTAGATTACTAAAGCATTTCAGTGTGATGTATCCCGTATGTGTGACGGTGTGTGTTTTTGTTTTTGTTTTTGTTTTTTACCCTTTAGAAGCAAAGAGAAAGATTTCCACGCTTGGTGCTCTTTATCTGACAGTGGCATTTCACAGATGTGTGTACAGAAGGAACTGCTAACATGCTGGTGACTGATGGTGGGGTGTGTATTGTGAGTGAATGTGCTTGTGTGTTTATCTCATCTACTGAGTGTCTCCGTGCTGTCCACATAATATATTATGTGCATATATTTCCAGGCTTTGCATAAAGGAACTTGAAAAAACGTTTACTGTCCCAAATAGAATTAAAAAATTTTGCTTAATCAAGTTTGACTTTGAAGATTAGTGGTTTCTGTTGTTCCCGTTCCCATTTTTGCGGCTATGAGAAAAAGAAAAACAGAAACAAACTCTTTGTAAATGGGGAGGAGCAGAGGAATGGGGAAAAAAAAAGATAAATCATGTAAAGGTACGAATTCCCAATGATGAATGTAGTGGTATAGTACACCTAAAATGTACCAATACAGTTAATTTTTAAAAAGTCATGAGCAGCACTAGGTAGCTCCCAAAGAGAAAGGACAGGAGCAACTGATTGCATGTGAAGTCTGACTTTAAAACATTTCCCAACATTTACTATAAAGCTTTTAAAGCAAGTAATATGTTTCTCAGATTGAACCAGCTTACTTTGTGGAAATTTTCTTCAGTACTGCGGATTGACTCCAGCACCTTTGCGCTGAGCCACATCCCCAGTAACCCACCCTTTCATTTACTTTGCATTTTGAGACAAGGTCTGCCTGTGTTGCCCAGTCTAGGCTCAAACTGAATCCTCCTGCCTCAGCCTCCCAGAGTGATGGAATTATAGTGTGTGCTACCAGCCTGACTGTGGAATGATTTTATTGAGTTCACTGTGCACAATTTGTAGTTTATGGATTCTGCTTTACTATTAAATTGTAAGAATTTTATTTTTCCTGGATGGTTTTGAAGATGCCAGGATACATTTTTTTTAAATGTATGATTGGTCTGTTTAGCATGTGATTTCTCTTTATTCCCTACCATTTTATATTAAATGCTCTATTTGCATTGTGTAATAAAACCAAAACTAGATGTTGAAGATGAAGTAAAAATGGAAGTTTATCACCATGTATCATGGCTGCATACCCAGATTTTCATCTAGATTTATTCAGAATGGACTTCACCTTAGTCTGTTCTCTGGCATGGAGTCTAAGAGCAAAATTATATGTGAACATGCATTCAGCTGTATCCAAGTTCAGCCGTTTCCTTTTATTTTAAATTATAAAACAGTTAAAACACTTGTTTCTTGGTCCAGGAACTTAGCTCAATGGCGCCGCCCACGCCTGCCTCCAAAGCACAGTGTCCTAAGTTTGATCTCCAGTACCAGGGGAAAACAAAGCACTGGTTTCTTACATTGCTGAGAAATAAAGAAATTCAATCAGATGTGGCAGGTTGTTTTATTCTCAGCCCAATAGTTTATTAATGTGAATACCATAAATTGCATGAGACTTGAAGAAATTTAGAAAACTACTGTAAGGATACCTGAAGCAAAATCTGTCTGGTAAAAGCTAGATGTTTCTTAGAAATCTTAAATAGTAATAGAAAAGAGACGTTTTTCCCTCCAGTACCAGGGATCAAACTCAGGACCTTGCACTTGTGAAGCAGGCATGGCACTACTGAGCTAAAAACCCAGCCCAAGAAAGTTATTTTTAAAACAGGAAGATTGGTCACCTTTAAACAAATGATTCTATTAGTGTGGTCTCCAAACTTTGTTTTCAATTTATATTTTCTGAGCATATAAAAGAAAGGAAATTTAAGATTGACTATTTACCATTTCTGTTTTATAAATTGTATTCCTACATTAGTGATTTTTACAACTGGTGTGGCAAATGGAGATTTAAAAATGCAGTATGCCATGTGTATGAAGCTTCTTTTTTTTTTGGTACTGGGAATTGAACTTGGGACCTTGCGCCTGGGAGACAGGTGGCAGAACCACTGAGCTAACTCCCCAGATCATGAAGCCTATTTTGATTAAAACTTTTGTAGTGATTTCCTGATCCGTTAACCTGTAACTAAGGCAAGTAGGATTCTAATCAGCACTGAGGTGTGATGCTTCTTTTGGCTTAGTGCACAGTGAACTAAACAAAACCATCCTCCAGCCAGCTGGTGGTACACTGTAATGGTATCTGGTGTTTTGGGGTATTGTGTCCAACAGTAAGTTACAAAACATTATTGAATACTTCATGTTTGCCCAAGTCATAAAGTCATGATCTTGCCTCCTACCAGAACAGTTCAGCTGTACCACCTGCCGCCAGATCTTCTTTTAACACAGCGACTTTCATTCTAAATCTTTACTAATTGAGAGACATTTTTGTTAAAATTTTGTAGACCAAAACTTGATGGCAAAGGACAATTATGAATACGTATTTTAAGCCAAATTTTAATATCTGACGTGATTTTTCTAAGTAACAGTATCAAAAGTAATGGTCTTTGTTATTCTAGATGTTTACCTTGCTGAAGTATTTTCAAACCTAATACCTCAGGATTACCTGTTTGGAAGAAAGACTTCTTCCCTGAGATAGTTTGTAAAGTTCTGTTTTAACACATTTCTGTGATTCTTTGTTTACATAATGAAAGTCTCCTCTTCCCCACATTTACACTTGAAATCTAAGCTGTAATTAAATTTTTATTGTGCAGCCCGAAGGGTTTCTTTTCATTTGAGCAGGGCGGCCTTTCTGGATCTTTGGCTTCCTTTGATTTATCGTAACCTTGTATGTTTTTAAACCCACTGAATGGAGCTCCCACCACATCCCATTCTCTTTTCCAAGTTTCTTAGCATGTTTACAATTTTTTTCCCCCTGTTTCTTGATCCAGTTGGTCTACTATGTGTGTTGCTTGGAGAGATTTCTGTTTATTTTTTGCAAGAAGTGTAACTGGCAATAATTTATATGACTAAGGTATTTGGCAGACTGGCTGTACCTTCATCATTTATTAAAGTACTTCATTGTATTTTCTGGTAAGCAGTCATATGCTGTAGTTAATAAAAAGTAGTAAAGCTAGAAGTGAATGTAACAATTATACAGTGGTTCTAAAAAGAAAACATTACCCCTGAACCTATGAAAGAAAGTAAAGTGTAGCAGAAATGTGACATTAAAAATGAATGCTGTACCACCGGCTTTTTAAAAGATTCCTTTGGGGTTAAATACAGAGTCCTCCCAAGAAATGTATACAACTTCAGGAAGAGAAAAACTTGTGTAACTATTTTATACTAAATTTATTGAGACTTCATGAGATTAATACAAGTTACCTTTGGCCTCTGCAATTACGAGGTGTGCTCAAAGTGGTCCCTGAGCATGCAGACATTTATTAGTACGGCGAACTGATGCTTGGGTGACCTTGGTCCCTGAGGTTGCAGCACTGCATTTTCAGTTTCTCCTCTAAGGGCCTGCCGTGCAGTGGGTTCTCTGAGATGTACAACGTCCTCTAGGATCTCCCATGTGAAGGGAACACCATCTGTTACAAAAACGTACTATTTTCCTTTTCCTGAAGTGTGTACTCATTTTTTGGCAGAATCTGTATATAAATAAAAAGATTTTTAAATAAGCAAAACACAGTTGAAGTTCTAAACATGTTGAAAGAAAAAATTATTGTTTTCATGTTGCATGCAAATGCATGCAAAATAGCTTTAGCTACTTCCCTTATTTTTATTCTAGACACCTAGACCCATAAGTGGCTTCAGGACAAAGTTCCTGCTTTATTTATTCTGTCTGTAGTATATATTGTCTTCATTGTCAGTCTATTTCATAGGTTGGGATTTTTATTTTTTATTTATGAAGGAGAACTGTGTATTGTGTTTGTTTCTGACATACATTAATTTTTTAAAGCCCTGTTACTTGTGAGATGCTGTTGCTCTGTACAGAGTATTGGTTTCTGGACTGGCTTAGGGTGGGTAGCTTAGAGGTAGCACGATGAGGCTCTGGGCTCTGTCCCCAGAACTTTAAAAAAAATGTGTTTCTTAACTCGCAAAATTTAAACTTGCCTGTTTAGCTCTTCTCCCTAAAGCTTATAGAAATGAGTATCTCAACTTTCAAGAGACTTGCCCTTATTTATTATAAATTCTGTGATGCTGAAACAGTGTTATCACTTTTACAAGTGTAAATACACGTTTGAGCCCATTTTTTGGTAAAATCCAAGTTGAAATCTTGATCTTCTATCTCTTGTTAAAAAGTTTCCCTTTCTGGGCTGGGGATTTAGCTCAGTGGCACCACACCTGCCTTGCGAGCACAACGTCCTGAGTTCAATCCCTGGTACTGCACACAAAAAAAATTAGGAATCTAAAAAATTTCTCTTTGGCCTTAGGCTAGAATTATTTTGGATGCACCTTTCACAAATAATCACTAAGGGCTAATATACAAAGTGTATTTTTAGTGACAACATATAATTTAATCATAGATTAGATCTTGCCTTTTATCCATTAAATGAGATTAAGTATTGTCCTTTTTCATCCTTTCATATCACCATTCATTTTTGGTAGAAAATAAGGTAGCTTTTTAAATAACATCAGAGTCCATCATGAAATGGGTTTTCATTTCCAAATCTTAATGTTTTTCATATGTTCACTTCTAAATCCTTAATAGTATTCACATATGCCATTCTAGTTTTCTTTCCAAAAAAAAAAATGAGCAGTTGTGGTGGCACATACCTATAATCCCAGCTTTCTTGGAGGTTGAAGCAAAAGGATTGCCAGTTCACACTCAGGCTGGGCACTTGAGTCTGCCCAAAAAAAAAAAAAAAAAAAAAAT
>NW_022900938.1:7830096-7851344 GCF_012274545.1 Fukomys damarensis | reverse complement strand
AAAAAAAAAAAAAAAAAATCTGGGGATGTAGCTCAGTGCAAAGGCCCTGGGTTCAATCCCAGCCTAGTAGGAAAAACACACATGTCAAAGTCCAAAGTTCTTCGGTGTAACAGCATGTTCTTTATTACAT
Source organism: Fukomys damarensis (assembly GCF_012274545.1). Taxonomy (NCBI): domain Eukaryota; kingdom Metazoa; phylum Chordata; class Mammalia; order Rodentia; family Bathyergidae; genus Fukomys; species Fukomys damarensis. The sequence goes on along the minus strand of NW_022900938.1, from coordinate 7,851,214 downwards.
AGAGCCTTGATTATATGCATCCTGGGTCCAGATCCTTCCACACAACTTACAATTTAAATTAAAAAATTAAATAAGATTGTTTGAGATGAATATTTGAAATGAGACGAATGAACATTTATATTTTCTAAACAATGAAATGACATTGACATCTTGATGAGATTACAAGACAGTTGATTTTGTTAAAATTCTGTGGGAAGCGATACAACAAACCCTCTGAGTTTCTTTTTACCTGAAAAAGTAACTTTAGAGAATGGCCTGAGGGCGGAGGGGCTGGTAGAAGCTGACTTACTGTCTGAAATGTTTCACGTCAAAGATCATATTTCAGCAGAACTTAGAGAATTTTTTCTCCACTTGAAGGATGAAATAAGTTTGTTTTTAGCAAAAGAATAAAACCTTGAGTTTTTTTATCCAGTCTGCTGTGCAGTTTTATTTTCTGTTCCTGTACATGTCTACCACAGAATCGGCAATATAGTTTACTTGGTGTCTCTTACATGTCGGGCTTTGTCATGTAATTGTGTACTTAATCATGTGTCACACTGTATTTGGGGAGCCTTGGTAGAGGGCCACTGATCTGTTTGTGTATTATGTTTTAGCTTTACAAAAAGTCTCTTATTTTTGTTTCGTTTTAAGACAGGATATCTAAGTTGACCTTGAACTCACTGTGTAGCCAGGGTAGCCTCAAACTCAGCGATCCTCCTGCCTCAGCTTCCTCAGTGCTGGGTTTATAGACGTGCACCACCAGAACTAGCTGTAAAAAGTCTTACTGGTGCCATTGTGAGGCATGGAATGTTTTTGTTAAAAAATAAGCAAAAATAGATTGAAGCTTTAGCTTACCTTGTAGTCTTTGAATGTCTTGTGGATATTTTAGGATCTGGGAGGGCTCTGGGCTGTCCAGTGTGATGTATCATAGACGTGAACTTCCATGTCTGTTTCTACCTTAAAGAGTGCATGTAAATTCTGTTCTGTTTCATAATACCTGTTGTAGTATTTTAACACTTCCTTACTGGTTCTATGTAATTTTCTTTCCCCAGTCTTTAGGTAAAATTGGTGACATAAAGCGGTTATCGTATTCCTCATCCATACATAGTCTCAGTCACAGTTTCAAAATGACCATATGTAACTAAAGTCGACAGCAATTTGAAGTGGAAAAAAGTTCCATCTGTGCCTGATGGCTGCGGCAAAGAGCGTGGACATCCAGAGTTCCTTTGTCAGGCCCCTGCGGAACACAGGAAGCTTAGCGGTGCACAGAGAGCTAGGTAGACAGGGACCGGTCGTGCAAGGTGTAGGCCTGTTAAGAGTCAGAAACTGCAGGGTGTACAGGCTATGTAGAGATGACTCCTGAAAGCACAGTCCAGCTGGTGAAGCCTGTAATCTAGGAGGTATTCACTGAATCATGACAGAAGTAATTCAAGTGAGAAATGACTTAATGCCGATGTGTGGAGATCTGCTTCATTTTAATTTATGAAGAAAGTTGCAAAGTGGTAGATCCCGCAGCCACTTCCATGCCTCTGTAACAGACTTGATAAGACGCAAGTAAATAACACTATAATAAATGCCCAAAGTAAACAGTATAGTTAAGTATAAAAATAGGAATGCTGGCCTTCAGACAGAGCTTACTTCTGGGAGGAGGAAGGACACACGCAGCTATAATTTTAATGACATGTCAGAAAAATGGTTAAGCCAGGAAGCTAAGAAGCGGTAGGAAAGTGAAGTGTTGGAGAGCGTGTGACCGGATGCCATTTAGTCTGGGTGCTTGGGTGCAGTTGGCTTTCCCGGAAGTGTAATGTTGATGTTGGGAAGGAGTCAGAGGCAAGGCAGGTAGGATGGATGGGGTCGGCTGGCCTGGAGGTCCCAGACTGCTCTCTGTATGAGCGGGAACCGCCCCATGCTCTCACCAGTGGAAGCTGCCAGACGTGCCTTCAACCCAGGCACCTCCCCAGGCCCTCTCTGCTGCTGCTCGGCCTGTTTTATGGAGAAGATGGGATTGTTTTTTGAGAAGGGGTCCCAGGACAGGAAGGAGTTTAGCACATTTGAGAGGGTAAAAGACAAATACTGAAAGTGAGACAGAATAGAGAATCGGCCACTAATGAATCTCACAACCACATTATGCAGTGTGGATGGGCTTCTCGGATATTAATGTGTATCCGGATTGTTAGGACGCAGCTCCCCTGGGCTTGAAGTTTTTACTTTGCGCTTGGGTGTCTGCCACAGATGACTCGACATGGTTTGGGAAACATGTCTGCAAGGCCCGACAGGCCACATTAGGAGTTCACGTCACAGTGCATCACAAAATTGAAGCTTTTACGAAGGAGAGTGGCCTGATTGGGCTTTTAAGCACTGCTGCGTACAAAGTGGAGGAGTGGGAACGAGCTGGGTGTGATGGGGTGTGGAGCACTGGTGAGAGGGGGCGGTTACGTGTGTTAGGGATGCAGTGGGTGTGAAAGACGAGGGCAGTTTGCCTGCCAGGTTTTTGGTGTGGGTAACAGGTCTGTTTACTAAGGGAGAGCACCAGGGAAGCAAACTTTGGGAGTGAGTCTGGTGTTGGCCATTGTAACAAGGATCAAGATAACCGTGGTTGAAACAAGAGGTTCAGGCCGGGGATTTGGCTCATGGCACCACGCCTGCCTTGCAAGCACAAGGTCCTGAGTTCAATCCTTAGTACTGCAAAACTAAATAAATACACACACAAGAGGTTCAACAATAAGAGGGTTTTTTGTTTTTTAGCAAAGAAAGTCTAAGACTAGGATTGGTACTATCTTAAGATAAACAGTTGCCCTGCGAGCCAGCCTTGGGGTTGGAGTGTGGGGTCTGGCCTCCTCATGCCTGTTGCCTGTGTTGCAAGCTGGCGGATTCACCATTAGTGCCACTGGGGTGTGGCTCCCCCAGCAGAGACCCTGTCCATGGGGGGCGGGCTCATGGAAGCAATCAGGGCAGAAGCTGACCAGGGCTCCAGGGGCTCTGAGCTGGCCAGGCTGGGGGGTGTGCCCGGGAGACCTCCGTTGCAGAGCAGGATGGAGTAGGCTTCACTTGGGCAGAAACCTCAGGTGAAAATTGGGGAGTGCAGTGGTAGTTGGGAGTCAGGAGGAAGAACATCACAAGAAGTCTTGAGCCCTGAGCTGTACCAGGTGCAGAGGAGGCTTTATTTACGTGTTGGTCTTCCTGTTTATTTTGATGTTAAAATGTATTATTTGAAAACTGTTAGACAGTATGGTCACTTTTTTATTGTTTGGTAGCCTCCTACCCCTCCCCTTTAGAAAAAATAGATCAGAGATGTAAAGGCCAGGAGCTATTAGAAAATAGAGCAAGTTTGTCTTTGTAGAAACGATCCAGTAAATAATGAGAACTTGAAGTAGACACAGAAGAGAGGCAATGGTCAGTATAGTGAGGTCCCTGGGAAGAGGTGGGGTCCCGACACTAGCTTTGTAGCGGGAAGAGCACCTCCTCTTAGGTGCAGTCGCACACTCCTATAATCCCAGCACTAGGGAGGCTGAGGCAGGAAGGTCACTGTGAGTTCCAGGCCAGCCTGGGGAACATAGTGAGCTCATCACCGGCCTGAGCTACATAGTGAGACCCTGCCTCAGAAAACAAGAACAAACAACCTCACGGCTCTGCACGGCAGGTTGTGAAGAAACAGGCAGGCGTGCAGGTGTGGGGACATGGCAGCTCCCACCATTCTGAAGAGCACTGGAAGTTCTGCTTCAGATGAGGGCTTGGAGACTGGTAGGGCCTTCAGAGCAAGGAGAAGGTGGGAGGTGCTCAGAGCTGGAGGGACCTGGCGTGTCCGCAGCGCTGCTGTCTGCCCTGACAGTCCCCTCGGTGCCCAGTCTGCATCTGGCGCCGGCATTCAGGCAGGTAGCACCTGCGGTCAGGCCAGGGGTTTCAGGCATTTGTTTGCCAGAGAGGCTGGGGGCTTTAGAAGCTACTCTGGGCCCTTTCTACATAGAATGCCTTTTTTTTTTGCTTCTACTTGAAGATCTTCCAACTAATACAGATTATACTAACAAGTGAGATCTGTGTGTAATTGTGCCAGGAGTGACCTCCTTATTTCACAGAATCAAAGCATCGCTGATACGAATGGTGAATGCTGCCATACAGATGCCAGGCTGTTTTGCAGTGCGGTCCTGATTGTGTGTGTGCGTGCACTATTTATTACACGCATGAATTTTACACTGATACACACATGTATACACCAAACTAAAGAGCTTTATATTTAAGGGTACAAGAGTATCCTTTTCTCCAGAAGCTTTCCGTGTAACATGCTGGCGGAGCTTGGTACCGGGACTTAAATAGTGATCACAGTAGAGTGGCTGTGAACGTGCCCTGCGGAGCACAAGAGACACACATTGTTATTACGTGTGTGTGTGTGTGTGTGTGTGTGGTGTATAAAGCTCACATGTACTTCTCACAGTAGAACCATGAAGTCAACAAAAGAATATGTTACGCCAGGTGCACTCTCAGCTGCTCAGGAAGCTGGGGCAGGAGGATTGCAAGTTCAAGGCCAGCCTGGGCAATTTCGTGAGACCCTCTCCTGAAATGAAAGGGGGTTGGAGTAGAGTGCTTGCCTGTCGTATGTGCAAGGACTGGGATTCAATCCCCAGTATTGCCGAAAGTGCCTGTGTGTATACACACAAACACACAAATACCGTATATACACCTACAGTACAGCCAGAATACAGTTAAGTGTGAGAGTGCTTTCCCCCTAACAGGCAGTTGCTAAGGCTATATGTTGTATTGGAACTGGTGGTAAGAACTCATTTCCAGGTGCCTTCTGTGTCCTGGCAGCTGGATGTAAGGCAGCGGTGGCGAACCTTTGGCACGGCGTGCTGCGGAGGGTTCTTGGTATCACTGAAAGCTCTCAGAGGTCCCCATGACTGTCTGGGGTGTGCTTGGAGAGAAGTCCACAAACCCCAAAGTGAGCCCGTAGTTCCACCTGTGTCACTGACAAAACCTGGTTTTGTTTCTTACAAGGTACACAGCCCCTCTCTCTTTAGGGACCTTGTTTGTATTTATTTTTAATTCACACAAGACATGGTCTTTATAAGAATCTTTTGATCCCAGTGGCCCTGATTTTATTTTTCTCAGCAATGGGTGTAAGTATCTGGTGACCTGTTTCTTCTCTTTCTATTTTATCTTTGTTTCTAGGTTCTTTGACTTCTTTGGGTTCTTTGTAGGTGTTTCTGGATTATAATAAAAATTATAAGCAAGCATAACCACTTTGGGGTTCCAGAAGGACCTTGTGCTCTAATCTGAACCCACTAATGTATCCCTGACTCATCTTCATGATGCTTCACAAATATTTGTAAAGAGAAGACGACCAGGAAGAGAGTGAACTAGGGCTTTGGTAGTTGTCAGAGCGACAAATACTCCTGGGGCTGGCACATGAAAAAGTGCAGGTTTATTCTTCAGAACAGCTGCCTTTGCTTCAACTCATTTCAATTTTATTTTCCTCTACTACTACTACTGCTGCTTTCAGACTGCATCGAGATTTGTTGTTACCTGTTTTAATAATCAGGCCTAAGAAGAGGAAGGCTTATGAATGCGTTGCTATCTTTTTAAGCCATTCATTGGCACAACCAGAATAACATGAGCCACTGAGATAAGGTATTTATTTGCTGCCAGTACCGTGGTAGTCATATTTGTTTTTATTCACATTAACCCGAGACTCGTATTTCAATTTTAAGAGATTTCGATGCAGAGAATAAAGATAATATCTGTAACATTTTCCCATCTGTTGTTCATGGTATTGATACATCAGCTTGAGTTATTTTGTCCCCTTGTTTTCATTAAAAGCAAGCCTCTCTGGTTAGCACCTCAATAGAAAGTGTCTCCGATTTTCCTGTCAGCCGGTTCATTGTTATTTTCTGATTCCCTGTCACAACATACTTACACCTCCGTGCTGTGTGGAGAAAGTCCCAGGTGCTGCTGGGAAATGTGCTGGCGCTGCCAGTCCTGGCGCCACGCAGGCTGGGCCTGCGTCCTCTCCTGTCCCTTCGCAGCCAGTCAGGGCATCACCAAGAAGAGCGGGACTGACGTTGCTCAGCTCAGTTGGGCAGCAGTTGTTTCATACTCGCTCTTCTGTTGGAATCTTTTTCGTCTTCTAGAGTTGTCAGACTCGTTTGAGATGCTTGTGACTCTTTGGTTTACCAATAAATGAAATTATTTCTGATTAATGTGCTCAGTGAGGCATGTTGGGAATGATAAGCTGAAATATATCTTCACTGAATCGAGAGCAGGGTGCGATGTTTGGGGCTGCCATTCTGACCGTGTACTCTTAAAGTAAATTTCTATAAAATTGTCTCTCCTTTAGGGTGAAATTACCGATTAACTTTTCTCTCTTGGAATTACCATAGGAGAACCCCCGGTATATGTGTAGAAATTTGGAAATACGGTCATGAAATTGCTGTGTTGCTCTCCATGTAAAAGACTGTTTCTCATCCTCTGATCCTATTTTGTCCCTTTGGATTAGTTCTGTCCGTATATAGCACGCTAATATCTGTGTCTGAACAAGCCATTGGGAAGCTTCGAACATGTGGCCTCACACTCATTTTAGACATTTAATCAGAAAAGCAGTGTAAAGCGAGCAGACTGGAGCACTCCTGTAACCCCAGCACTCTGGAAAGCTGAAGTAGGAGGACTGAGTTTGAACCCAGCCTGGGCAACTTAGTGAGACCCTGTCTCAAAATGAAAAAAATCAGGGCCGGGGATTTAGCTCAGTGGTTCCGCTGCCTGCCTTGCAAGTGCAAGGATCTGAGTTCAATCCCCAGTACCAAAAAAAAAAAGAAAGAAAAAGTAAGGGCCGGGGAGGTAGCTCAGTGCAAAAGCCCTGGGTTTAAACCCCAGTTCTTGGGGTGAGGGGAGGGAAAAAAAAAAAGCAGTATAATTTTGTTTTATACATCCTTTCTAATACTAAGCTCAGCAGGGACAGAAAGAGGAAATATGTTTGACTGCATTTGCAGTATGCAGGTTTATTTTTCTGCCCTTGCCAGCAAGGAATTTAATTTACATAATGGGGAACTGCAGTTTTTCCTTTATGCTGTAGCGCGGGTACTGTGTTTTAACCTGCCTGTGAGAGAAACATTATGAAGGAAGGCTCAAAACTTGTTTTCATTTCACAGCCTCAAGTGGCCAAGTTCGAGTGAAGCTTTTAAAACGAAACTGGATCTGCAGTCACGATGGTTTATTTATCAGACGCAGAAGGGTATCCATCCCACGACACAGATCCTGTAGCGACCTGGAAACCGGAGAGCGGTGCCCGTCAAACTAGAAGGGACAGGAACAGGGTGGCTTTTCAGTTCCTTGCTTTTATTTATTTTTTTCTTTAGAGCCATTGCAAAAGAGCTGAATTAGTCTTTGTATGAAGACAGAAACTCAGGATGAAAAACAAGGGACAGCTTAGTTTTGCAGTTGGTAGAAGAGTGGGAAATACAGTAATTGAGTCAAACATAAAACCAGTGACGCAGTGTTCCCTCGTGTCCCTCCGTCCATCTCTCTCTTTCCCTGTCCTTTTCTTTGTATTTAGCGAAGGCCTGTTATGAATTCAAGCCAGTGCTATTTAATCTTTTAATTTCCTTCTATCTTTTGTAAACATGATGAGCTCTGTTAACTCACATCATCCAGGTCAAATTCTATGGAAATAAGAATCCAGGATACCCGAGTTTGTCCCAGCTACTTCACTAATGGGTTTGTGAGTAGAGTCAACACTCTTACTAATCTCGGTGATGGTGACAAAATACATCTAGCCTGTCTAGGATTTTTTTGTACCGGGGATCGAACTCAGGACATTGTGCTTGCGAGGCAGGCAGCGGCTCCACTGAGCTACAACCCCGGCCCGTCAGGGATTTTAAAAAACAATTATAAGCTTACTGAATTTTTTAGGGCCATCCACTGTGTTTTTCAGAGTGATGTGACGATATAACCAGTAATTGCAAGTCATGCAAGTTAGCTTCTTACCCAAGTTCAACGTGGACCTGTGAAACTGATAGAATCTCTGCCCGCTTCTAGCTATTGTGGAAAAAAGTAAGGTTCCGGTATGGCAGGCATGCCAGTGTTAAATGGACTCTGTGAACTGTAACATTTTTGTCCTCCCGTTGCCATGACTTGTACAAATAAACTAAGATAAGGCTGTCTGGTTCCAGCAGTTCTGACGGATGATAAGAAAAACGGTAGTGCTGGAAAATCTGCAAGTTGAAGGGAAAACTGTTGACATTTAATTAATAAATGTTTAATGACTACCCAGACGAGGCTTCTGTCTCCTGTGGATGTGCGTCCACTGAACACTCAGAGGCCGTGTTACTCCGTGTGTCATGAGGAACGATTCATCACGCTGTTAGCCTTTATTTGTGGACCGTGGCTTCCTTGAGGGGTGTTTTAAAACTGACATGACTGAAGTGGCCTGCAGGGCACATGGCCGCCGTGGTTCTCATGGGAGTTCTGGAAGGGGGAGGGAGGACTGAACTCGCCCGGGCCCTCCTCGGGGTGCTCGCCGTGGTGGGCGATGCGGATTGCAGAGCGTGTGCCCTTCCACTCGGGTAATGGGCAGAACGCTTTCACGGAGCGGGAAGGGAGCTGGCCCGAGTGATCTACACCGCCTCTGTTGTCTCCCAGCTGTTAAACCAGTCTCATCGTGGTGCTCGGCGTTCTGGCCGTAGCTCGTTTCAGGGTCTGTGCGCTTTAGAATGTCGGTGGCTGTTTGCTGGCATGAAGGGCGTTGCTGGGTTTGGTTTTAAATGATGCCTGTGCGCATGCTGCCTTTGAGTGCTTTCCTGTCTGGAGAACAGGACGCTCACTTCGTGGAGGGTGGGACATGGGTCACCAGTGAGTGTCCTCTCCCCCAGGTAGGAAAGCCCTGGGCGGCAGCCTTTTCTTCCGGAGTGGGGAGGTAAGACGCAGAGATGCAGCCCGTGGCACGTGTGAGGTAGCCCAGGGAGGCAGTGCGGCAGGACATTCATTACTTGGACAACCACTCACAGCAGGCTGGAGAGAAGCACATTTCAGAGAGACTGGCAGTCAGGGTGCTTTCGGGAGACGGAATTCCTGGTGTGCACAGTGGTTGGGAAGAGAGGAGGTCTCTGGTGCCTGTCCCCGGTAGGTGCTGTCACAGGGCTGACTGGCAGCAAGCAGTGCATGTAGTGGGTGCTGGTGTGCCTTTCCTGGGCAAGTGCAGCCGCGAGAAAGGGTTACAGGCTGGCCTGGGAGGCAGGGGAGGGCTGACTGGGAGTCTGGGAGTTAGCAAACACCCAGACAAAACGGGTGCCAGGAGAGGCCACTTTCGCTCTCTCAAGGTTGAGAGAGAAAAATAAGCCAGACTGAAGAGCCTCAGAGGCAAAGCTAAAGAATTTAAATTTCATCACCGACGATTTTGGAGTCTCGGCCTCCTCCACTTAGAAACTGATGAAGGTGATTAGAGTTGTTCGGGACATTCTGGAATCTAGGCATGGAAGCAGGTGCCCAGGTAGGAGGAGTGGATGAGCCCGGTCTCGATATTTGGAGGTGTAGAAGTTAAAGCAAGTGAAGGAATTATTAATAATTATAATTTAATCCCCAAATGGTAGTAAAAAATTAGGTATCTGATGCTTTTAGTCCGCAGGTATTCAAGGGCACCAATTCTGTATGTTGTTAGGTAGTGGATTACACAAAAGAAAGAGAACCTATGTATGGTCTCTGCCCGCATGGAATGTATATTTAACGGAGTAAGACAGTAAGTTTACACACACACACATGCTTGGAAGGCTGGGGCAGGATGGGGCACTGAGTTCAAGGCTGGCCTGAGCTACGCGGGTTCATAACCAGCCTGGACAACATAGCCTGTCTCAAAAGAAACAACAAAAAGGAGAGCAATGGGGAGAGATGCAGGTGTGCTTTGGAGGCAGAGGAAAGAGCTCTTGTCAAGGTGATAGGTGTGGGTTGTAAGAGCCCAGGATCAAGGAATATGATTAGTATAGTCCTGTATGGATTAGTAATTCTGTTCCTGGAAAGATGCAGATCCTGTCTGTATTATAGAGAGATACACCTCCCAGCAGAGACACCAACCTTACCTTCGTGGCAAGAGGCTGAGCTGGGAATCCCGGCTGGGGCTTGGTGACTTGTGGAGGAACCAAGCTGTGTGAGCCAACAGCAGCCCTGGGTGATGTTCCAGGCTGTAGGTGAGCAAGGGGGGACTGTCGTGTCATCCTCAGAAGAGCCAGGTGCAAGCAGGGAAGCCAGACTGGTCATTCTTGTTTGGACCTTCAGGTGAGGTGCCCGTTAGGCCTCCTGGAGATGACTCGTGGGAGGCAGGCGAACATGGACTTCCGCAGGGCGGGCTCTCCGGGCCGTTGCCAGTTTTGAGTTTGCAATGTCAGGGTGACAATCAAGTGAAGCCATGAAGTTGTTTAGTGACAGTGACTTAGATGAAAGGCCCGGACTGGGAAGCCATTCTGCCGAGAGGAAGACAGGGAACTCTGAGGGGCATCACGAAGGCTGCGGCTGGCCCTCGGCCTCCAGGTGGGGCGATGCACCCACCAGGCAGCCAGCAGGAGCAGGGAGGCAGATGGGCTCGGGTGTCGGTGATCGGGTCTCGGGGTGAGGGAGGGCTGCTGGGCTCACGAGTCTCCCAGAGGGAACCGTGACGTGGTTGTCATTTCATGGAGTTAGAAATATAAATTGTAAAAACATCCGTGGAAAGTGGGGAGCGATGGGGCCAAGTGTGGGTCTTTCAAAATAGGGTGAGTCTGTGACTGTCCAGGCAGATGGGGCCTGTGGGGGAGGGAGAGTTGATGGTAGGAGCAGGACAGGTGCTGAGCAGGTCATGGGCTCTGGAGAATCCATCTGGAGGATGCAGTGAGGAAGGGACTGGGAATAAAAAGGAGGATGCTTATGGGTTTAAGGCAGAGCGGGAAGGAAAGAGTAGGTATTAGAAGCAAGCGTTTTGCGTGACAGCAAGAGGAGAGAGAGTGTTTTATCTTTCAGTAAAATGTTGGTGAGTATCACCTGCTTTAAGGTCACCATTGCTATTAAAGGCCCAACGAAAGTGTGACAGGAACTAACAAGAAATTGTCAAGAGACAGCGGGAGTGTGATATTCTCTTAACTGCCGATCAGTACCCTGCAGCCTAAGCATGAAGGGCTCTGGGGATGTGGAAGTGACAGGCGAAGAGGGAGAGGAGTGGAAGACCTCTGCAGCGGAGGTCCGTACCCTAGGAGCAAATCAGCCACCTGGAGGCGAAAGCCAAACAGCCCAATCCTGTGTTTACCTCCTGCCTAGAAGGTGTGGGTTTGCAGTGCAGGGGTCCAACAACTGGACCAGGAGAGATGCTGGTAAATGTCAGGACAGCCTGCGTGACACGGAGTCCTGCACTCTTACGGGGACCAATTAGGGCTTCGGATTCTGGGCAGGGCCGGGCAGGAATCCAGTGGGCCGGAAGGATGGAGGTGAGGTGGCTTGGAAGAGATGCTTCACGTGCAGTGAGTGGGGGCCTCCGGGGGTGCACAGCCCTGATAGCTGGGTGGCTGAGCGCTCACACTCATGAACCGCCGAGAGACCTAATGCATCCAGCGGAGCCACTCCCACAGAGCAGCCTGTGGGCCAGTTTCTATGAAACACACTTGAAAATGCTGGGTCAGAGGAGCCCAGCAATCGTCAGCTCATGGTGTACCTGTCCCCAGGTTGTGTGAAAGGGAAACTCGGGCAAAGGGGGATCCCCGTGTTCAGATCTTTTTTCCTTTTTGCAGCACCAGAGATGGAACCCAGGGCCTTTGTACTCAGCTATCTTTCCAGCCTTTTTGTTTTTACTTTTTTGCAGTACCAGGGATCGAACTCAGACCCTTGTTCTTGCCAGGCAGGTGCTGCACCACTGAGCTACGCCCCCAGCCCTATTTTTGAGACAGACAAGTTCTCACTAGATTACCTAAATGGGACTCAAAATTGCAACCCTCCTGCCTCAGGCTCCCTCAGTGCTGGGATTACAGGCACGCACCACTACACCCAGCTCTGGTTTCAGATATAGAAGCACAGCAGCAGGACCGTGGCTTTATTTTGTGGCATCCCAAGTTACTTTCCATCCCTCCAATTAGAATTCCTTTTTCTGCCATTGAGTCCAGTATTAGTTGTGGCACCGGTATGAATGTTGAAGTTGCCAAATGTGAGACAAAATTGGGAATGTATGAAATGTTTACAAACAGATGATCGATAGTGGGGTTTTTCATAAGTAGAGTTGGATAAAGTCTTTATGAAAGCAACCAAAAAACGAGTGCCTTTGAGGACGAGTAGCATTGTCCCTTTCATTGTAAAAACAAGAAAGTGCTTACCTGTTAAGCTATTCACTGAGTCTTGACCCACCCAGTGACGGCGACCTGATATTTGGGAGTTTACCCACCTTTTAAGCAGTGCGATGGCTTCTGAGAAAGGCCCCAGTTGTCACCATCTGGGCACTGAACTGCACTCCTGGGAAGGACAGTACAGCCCCTTGTCCCCATTGTCAAGTTTAAGACAACAAACACTGACTTCTGTCCCTTAAGATGCAAGGAGGCCCACGATTGGTGGGGACAGTGATGGCTGGCAGGGGCTACACACTTATGTAGCATGATTGTTTTGAATAAGGATGTGACGTGGATTTGATCAGTGTACAGACTTGGCCACAGTACTGAGCCACACTACGCTAGAAGAGTTGTAAAGTGACCCCAAGTGCAGACATCTCAGACTGCGCCTATCACATTGTGCTGGCGGACAGCATTGCTTCGCTCCTTCCCCGTGTACACCTTCATGCATTTCCCATCGCCACGTGTGGGACACGCCACGTGTGCCCTTTTGGTTTTGGAAGTGCACTCGGGATAACTCACGTGATGGGCTGAGTGTTCAAAGTGTGTGGAAACGCTTCCGGGATCACGGGGGCATGCACTGTGTGTTCACCTGCGGAGCTCTGAACTTTCTTTTCTTTGCAGGTCAAGTCAGTGATAAACCTTTTGTTTGCTGCGTACACTGGAGATGTGTCCGCTCTTCGAAGGTATGGTAACAGGTGGGCCAGCATGTGGTTGGCAGGCACCTAGCAGATTCCTTCGGGGCAAGCACATGCTAAGGTTCACGGCCACTGCCCTCCAGTAAAAGTGATCTAAATAATCTGTATTATATCCGCAGCTCCAGTGCCAAAGGCCCACTATTGAGTCTTGTCCTTTCTCTCTCCTGTAAAAGCCCAGATTTCTCCTTCCCCAGGGGGAAGTGGCCAACTAGTATTAATGGTTTGCTCTGTCGGGACACATTCAGTGTCCAGCAGATCACCAGGATTAGAAAGGCTATATTCTTCCATTTCACCAATATAAGGTGCTTGTGTAAGGTTGCCCCTGACCTTTCAAGTGCAAAGTATCTAGGCTCCATTTCCATGCTTGTTTTGGTACCAGGGATCAAACTCGGGACCTTGAACTTGTGAGGCAGGCGGCAGAACCACTGAGCTAAATCCCAGCCCATTTCCATGCTTGTTGCAAGCCTACTTAGTACACACAAACTACGGATTGTGAAATTCGTTTACACAGTGGGAGACTTCGTGAAAACACGTCGTGTACTTAAGATACCAGCTTCTTGCCCTTCTGAGACCTTGCCCCTAAACCCTGGCAGTTGTGCCGCTGTTCTGGAGTTTGAATGAGAGGTGGTTAGTACTTCGTCTTACCCCAGTAATAGCGAAGCTAAGGAATGGAGGTGAAGTGGCATCTCCCCAGGCAGGCAGGACACCTGTGTCCCGGGCCCATGGGGCTGTAGTTACCAGTCTGGAACGAGGTGAGGATCGGCACCCCTGGGGCCCTTGGCCTGTAGTGACAGAGTAAACACTGCGGGTGTGAATGAAATTCACTGCGTAACCAATGACTGCGCTTACGGATTTCCAGATTTGCATTGTCGGCCATGGACATGGAACAGCGGGACTATGATTCCAGAACAGCACTGCACGTCGCTGCCGCAGAGGGTAATACGTAAAAGCCACTCCTGGTTTCTTCCCCAGACTTTGTTTCTACTCGAAACTAAAATCTTTTTTTGTTTTGGGTGGGTATAGGTCACGTGGAAGTTGTTAAATTTTTGCTGGAAGCTTGCAAAGTCAATCCTTTCCCCAAAGACAGGTGAGCGTTTATCTTGCCTTCTAATGTGATTGGCGGGGCAGGGTTTATGATGCAGGGCTGGAGTGTTCGTGAGTGTGGTACCCACACCACCGCGGCGTTCCTGAATGTTACGGTGCCTTCAGACTGCAGAGTTTATTCCGTCTCCCGAATCCTGTCTCTTAACTAGGGGCCATGTATCGTTCGAAAGTTTTCAGCTTTGCCTATCAGTCAACACACTGGGGGTGAAGACAGGTCTTTGTGTGTGGAAAGAGAATGTGGGATTTCTGTCCTCATGGGGCTTTTAACTACGTACCCAGCAGATAAGGTGAACATGTACAGAAACACACGTGTAAGAACTTGAGTAGCTTGGATTTTGTTGAAATCCCTGGATTTAGGTGGAATCCGTTTTACGTGACTGTGGAGGCTGAATCTTAACGAGTGCCTTGGGAAAGAATGAGATCGGAGGGCATGGATGAAAAGGGCATTCTGTGAGCAGCAGGCAGGGTGCAGCCTGTGCCCTTCTCCCCCTCCTGGGGTTCACATAGCAAACTGACACATCTGTAGCAAAAGCTGTCCAGTGGCCAGGGTGGCTGCCAGGCCACTGTGCGGTGACCTCTGCCCTCATGTGCCTGGACATTTCGTGTTGGTGTGGCGGGGATGAGCCAGGCAGGAGAACAAAGGTTTCAGAGAATTTACAAGGAGAAAATGCTTGATGGGGGCGGGGGGGTCTGACAGGTAGGACTGTGGGGTTAGAGTTGAGAAATGGGAGCTGCTCTGAGTTTGGAGCAACTTGATTACTCTCTAGCATTTAGTCTATCAAGTTGTAACTATTTTCGTTTTCAATGGAGACCTGGGGTCTTAATGGTTCACCGTTCAAGAAATGAGAAGTTACAGTGCCAGTGCCTGAGAAGCAGTTAGCCATTTTGTGAGCGTGGTAACAATTTGATTACCTGACATCATCTCTGTAATTGTTAAAAAGAACCGTGATTAGAATGACCTTATTCCAAACCTCACTTGGTTGTCAGCCCGCTTCTCAGGAATGCTCATCGGCTCTTTTTAGAGCAAGGAAGTGTACAGTGTGTTTCCAGTTCGACTAAAGCGGTATTAAATACACACAGAAAATACTGTACCTACTGTGCTTTGAATTTGAAACTCCCGCCCCCAAAACTTGCCTCTATGATTGTGGAAGTAAAAATACCATGTAATGGGCAAAGTTAGGTAGCTAAGTAACTAACTTGGTAATGGCATCTTCGTTCATTGCCAGAAGAGAAGCTGGAAACCCAAGATAATTCTTTTTATTTCATAGAAAACTAACTTGCAGTTGGCACCAGCTATTTACAGAAACTCACATAATCACTTGCTGTTGACGATGACGAAAAGTCCCTGTGTAAAACCGCTGACTCCCTAAACTAATGCAGGCCTTTAGAGAAGCAAACGCCACCAATTCTGCCACCTTCTGGGAAACACAGATACTCATAAAGTGTTACTTACCTGATTTTAAAAATTAAGGTTACCAAAAACGTTAAGAATTTTAAAACACCTCTTGATTCCATACTGTGACCCCAATAAGAGGCTAAAAGGTTGAGACGGAAAAGAAAGGACACAGGGAGGGGCCAGAGGGTGACCAGGAGCCCAGGAATATGAACCCAGCAGCTACAAGAAGCCAGCGAGCGAGCATCTAGAGTGGAAAGTTTTAGGGAACCCAGGTTCACCCTGTCATTGACTGGACCCCCGGCTTTTGTGGGGCTGTCGTTTTTAACTGCAGTCTTCACCTTCCTCACCGAGTGCGGAAGTAAAGTTAGTCTTCCCGTCAGCAGTGGTCCGGCGAGGGTACCACTTTCCATCCAGGCTGCAGACGATGAAAACATTGCTTCCTGCAGCCCGTCTTGGCCCTGCAGTGTGTTTAAGCCCTCGTGACATCGTGATCGTTTTCAGACTCCTGAGATTTAATGTGATCTTTGAGTTGATGGGGTCACAAAGTTTTTGTCAGAGGCTAGGATGATGCAGGTTATTTACCTGATTTTTCTTTTAACATTTTCTTTTAAGAGAGATCCATTAGGCTTTTCATGGAGCTACAAATTCAGGAACCCTAGATGTGTCTGTTACACCTGTCTGTAATAGGACTTCTCTTATATAACGATCCTGGACAAGCACTTGGAGTGCGAACAAGAGCCTCTATGGAGATCCTTTTCCTCCTTACATCCCAGCTGATCTCTGAGACCACTTTTTGAATTATAAACCCCTTTCTGCATTTTCTAATTTACTCTTAGTGGCTGAATCTGGATGGCCATTTAGCCTGCACTGAAACGCAGGGATGCAGGGTGCTCACTCCCATCCTCCTGTGTCACTCGTTTAGGTGGAATAACACTCCCATGGATGAAGCACTCCACTTTGGACACCACGACGTATTTAAAATCCTCCAGGAGTACCAGACCCAGTACACACCCCACGGAGATTCCAGCGAAGGGAAGGAAAACCAAACCGTCCACAAGAATCTTGATGGACTGCTATAAAGGTCTTAAATCCCGAGGTTTAAGTCACTTACCTATTTAATCGTGGAAAATGATTAGGAAGAACTTGTGTATTTCTATCTGGTAGTGATGCATATTTTACAACATTTGTTCATTTCAGTGTTACCGGAGTTTTCTTCATTGTGCGCACAGGACAAATCTGATCTCTTTGGGGAAAAAATAGAAATAAAACAATCTCCCTCCATAATGTGAGCAATATTTACCTCGTGCATTGTACAATTTGATGTAAAAGAAGTAGTTACCGATGCTAGCTTAACCGTGTGGTCTTCCCGACTTGTGTGTGTTGTGAGCTTTCAGTTTCTGGTGATAATCAGATTGCATCTATAAATTAAACTCTGTCATACAGTCTCTCCTGAGGGGTCGAGGCTGTCTTTAGACAAACCGTGTGATTTTCAAGACTTCAAATATAGATTTAGTTTGAGTGTTTGAACAACAATATGCACTTAGGGTTGAATGTTTAAATTATCTATCACCCTCAATTCACAATGTGACTTTAAATATATAATAGTTAACTGTAAGTAGGATAAGTAAATTCAGATTACTTTATCAGGGAATCTGTTTAAGATGTTTGGTGACCAAAATACATGTGTGAATATAGTTATACTTTTGAAAAACTTTCCTTTTTCTATGTCCCCTTAGTCCAGCCCCTGTGCTCAGGCGTTAGCTATCTGCCTCTTCCCTCTGGCCGGGACAGGGAGTGCTGGCGAACTATGCAGTTTTCACGTTTTCACAGTCAGAAGATCGCCTTGCACTTCTGGCGTCAGAGCGAGAACTTCACCATTCATCTGTAGAGGATGAACCAGAGACCAAACTACTAAGCTAAGTATAAACTAGTCCACTCCCTCAGTCTAAAAAAAAAAAATGAAGGCACAGGCTTCTATGGCTCTCAAAGAAATTATACACAAATTTAGAACTGTTCTGCGCTCCCCAAGTAATTCTGATGATGTGGGACCTGGGGCAAATGACATTTGTTTTCGAACCTGTCATTCAAAGTCTGCACCAAGATACTCGTCCTCTTTGGGGGGGCCACTGGCTTGCTCCAGGTGTCTTCTGATTCCCTGTTGTATAATTTTCAGTGGGCTCTGTAGTTCAATAGTAAGAAAAGGCCATTTCACTAAATGGAGACCCATCACTTTTCTAAGGAAGGTGATTCATGAGTGAGGAAAGTGGGCAAAGGGGTCTTCAGAAGAGAAATAGCGATTTCCTAGGTCTTGCACATACGTTTGGTCCTCTCATGCCTCAGAGATAAAGGAGTGTTACCGAGGATTTCTGATCCTAAGCACATGTCCAGCACACACGCACACACAAAAACTATGTGTAACAAAATGAACATTAGCAGCTACCAAAAGCTAGCTGTTACCACATTAAGAAGGCCATTTCCTTTTAGTTCCCCGATCAGCACAAACTGCTGCTTCCAAGTTTATGACACCTGCAGGCACATACACACTCGTTCCAGCAACCTCCGGGTGCGACCGTGGCCATATTGCCAGGCCCAACTTCCATGTGGATGGGCTGGGCAGCACCAGCTCCAGGGCTACTGTGAGCGGATGCGTCTGGGTTGAAACCAACTGATAACTGCACAAACAGCAGCTTTGTGTGCCTGAATCGTATAGTAAGGTGGTTCCCTTGTGTAGCTTGAAGACTTTTTTAACAGTGATTTCTGAGGCTTTTCATTTATCTGGGATCAAAGAGTTTTCATCACTTTTTCAGATCAAAACTGTTGTAAATTCTTTGTGGTGGAGCTCAGTATGCCCCTATTTATCCGTGTTATTTATGCTCTGGCTCTTCGCTTTTGGCTGGTAATAATGAGTACGTTTGTTTTAAACGCTTTCTTGTACGAGCTGTTAATTGCTGCTGTCACTAAACTCCAAAGAGTTTCATTTTGGCTGTAGGATCTCATGGCCCTTTCATGCATCATGAGAGCTTTAGATGGTCCTGTTGATTTACAGCTTTGTATGCGTTGCCATTCTGCTGGTCTCTTCTCATCCTCTCATCCTGTTGATACCACCCCACCCCCTTGCGCTGATCAGCGTTCGTGCTGTTGTCTGTCTGGTAGGGACTGAATGGCCTGATGTTGGAGTTAGGTTCTTCCTGGGGATTACATGGCTATGAATGTATTTGCTTCCAAAGTGAATCTAATCTTGAAACTATAAATTGTAAGTATTCTGAAATTGGGAAACATTTATTTTAAATGAAATCAGGTAGTGTTGCTTTTTACGCATAATAAATACATGTATCAAAAAAATTGTGTGGAAAAATGAATCTTCTTGCAAAGTTTTCTCTTTTGCCACTGGGTTGGGAAACTGCTAAACACAGGTACTTTGTCCAGATGGTTCAAACACACTTTTTTTTCCTTTTTATGACCCTGGAGGTCAAACCAGTGGCACTCCAGCACAGAGCTACATTCCTAGTCCTTTCCTTTTTTTTTTTGAAACAGGGTGCTGTTAAGTTGCCAAGGCTGGACTGAAATTTGTAATCCTCCTGCCTCAGCGTCAGAGTTGCTGGGATTATAAGCACTGCCACCCCCACTTCTCAGACCCATTCCTGATGTCTGCTCAGAGCAGGAATCCCACCATGACCAAGAGGAGAATCCTATGAGGGGTTTCTTTTGGAGAGGAGGGGGTGGGAGACACGATTCCAGTCCTCTGTCCCACAGTTTGGAAGTGCTTTCAGAGTAGGTAAACGCTTGTCTAACTGAACCACTGAACATTTTCTTGAAAGAGAAGAAAGGTGGTTTTCACAAAGCTTTGAGATCTGCATGGAGAACTGATCCAGGCAGCCTTGCCAGGACCTGAGCTGGGCCAGCTGGTGAATCAGAGCTTGTGCCCAGCTCCTCCTGTGTGGGGACCACTGGTGTCCTTTCAGGGCTCAGGGTGGGTGAACCCCATGCCTTCATGTAGCAAGGTTCTTTCTCACAGACAAAGGAGCTTGGACATAGGAGCCACAGTGTTGCGCAGTCTTCATTACTGATGTTTTAGGAACAGAAGAGACAGTTACCAGAGATTCCCTTATCTAACCAACTCTTCTGGTGAGCTGGGGCCCAAGAGCAGGCCACCTTACAGAACCCTTGGTCCCAGGCGTGCCTTTACACCCTGCAACACAGCTCACACACCGTACGGGCAGAACATGCATTGAACTTACTTAGGCCACCTGAGGTGGCCTTTTTCACAGTACTGGGTATTGAGCCTAGAGCCTTCACACTGACCTGCTTCCTCAGCCCTTTCTAAATCTTTAAATATTTTTTAGGACAGAGTCTTGCTAAATTGCTAAGTTGCTTGGGCTGGGCTCGAACTTGGCATCCTCCTGCCTCAGTCTCCCACACGCTGCGATTACAGGCGTGTGCCCCTGAGCCTGTCTCTGCTGAGTTTCGAGGACAGGCATAAGTGTGCAGTGTTACATCCCGACCATGGCCAGGCCCAGCCGAGTATGTACACATACACACACAGGGACACGTGACAGGAGCACAACAGACACCAGGGTGACCCGGCCGTGCAAAGCTGGATTTGTTGCTTATGTAAAAAGAGCATTTTATTTTTGCGGGATTTTTTGAGGATGGGGATAACCTTTCTAATTTTACTTGATACATCCTTACAGTATAATTCATAGGTCATAGTAAATTCATAAATCTTATAGTAGGTAGCAGTTAAAACATGGCCTTTAGGGGAAGGTGATTTTACAGTTATGTCTGGAAGGGATATCGTTTACCAGAGAGTCAAGCTGCGTGTTTTCAGAAGAGATGGTTTAGAAAATTAAGGAAGTTATTCAAAACAGGAGTGAGATCAGGTAAAACAACTGGATGGAAAGACAATGAAGGTAGAGGTTGGGGATTTTATTTCTATTCCTAAGCCTAAGCCCTGCTCCAAGTCTGTGTGAAGAAGGCCATGCCCCTCACTGCCTCTCCAAACGGTCAATGAAAAGCCTACTCCGAAGTCAGCCAGCCAGGCAGGCAGGCAGGCAAGACATCACGAAGCAGGGAAGGCCGAGTTTCAAGAAACTTAGAAGAACTCGGGTCTGCTGGTGGGCTGACGGCACTCTGCACTGCAGGCAGCTCGGGGTCTTGCATACTCAAATAAGTACGGTTCCCGACACATCAAAGAGTTTCATTTCTTAGTGAGTATAACACCTCACCTGGAGTCAGTTCACCAAAACCTGCGGGTACTGGGAATCACTATCACTTAGGGCTCTAAAAACAATTCTGATCATCTTTAGCCACAAAATCTTAAGCTTTAATAGGTTAGGTGACTGCACTAGAATCTCTGACCCAGTAGCTTACAACTTAGGATCCCAAGAGCAGAGTCCTTGTTTTGTTGACCAGCGTTTCCCAAACATCTAGCCAGCACCTGGCTTGTGGCAGCTCAGTGTACATGTGTCTGATGGGTTAATAAGTGAATGAGTCTTGACCCCAAGATGCTACCAGTAAATAACGCTTTACTTTGGGAACAGTACCTCATTTAAATGGTTAGCTACTAGAATTTTCAAAATGCTGTAGCTTTTTGCTGTCCTTCCGCTGGGACAATCAGATGCGACAGA
>NW_022900938.1:7800986-7830018 GCF_012274545.1 Fukomys damarensis | reverse complement strand
TTTTTGCTGTTTCCGCTGGGACAATCAGATGCGACAGAGAACGGCTCTGTTCATTAAGATTCGCCTTCATACAATACTTCATACAAATACATATTTTGCTTGCTTACTGCCATCTCAGGAAATTCGTTGCTTAAAAGCAGTATGATTATCCCAAGTGGTCCACAGGCAGTTTATGTTTCCAACATCCCTTCCCCCTTCTAAGGGAAAAAGCAGCCAGGTTTTAATCAGGACAGTCAGTGAGTGGGCCTGCACCAACGGAAAGGAAAATGGCCTAGAATACCTTCCAAACCTGTCAGTGCAACACAGGGACCAGGCCTTGTCAAAACGCCGACATCTTTCAGCCAGGGTCTGGTCAGGGATTCTTACAGTGGTCAATCACACAAGAACACAAACTGATCTTTCCCATCGGCCTATCTCACCCTGCCACGGTTCTGATTAGCAGCAGGGTAAGTAAGAATGATAATCTTAAAACAAGGACTGTTATGTAAATAAGGTAAATATTAAACCAATTCACAAGGCCAGCAACTTTAAAAATCTTTATACTAAATGCTCAGGAGAGATTAATATTAGAATGTTAATACTTATTAAAAGTAAGCCAGGTCGCTGGTAAAATGAAAGCACACCACATCATTCTCACAGGACAAAATATGGCAAATAGTTAACTCTCAGCAAATAAAAAAGTACTTCTTAAAATGTGGTTTTGTTTCTTATCATTTTCATTTACAAAGTGAACCAAATCCCACCCAGGTTCATGCTGTCTTAGGTAAACACGGAGCCTCAATTTGTGGGCAGACTGTACTGTGCACAGGTAATGTTTATACAGTACGTATGCATCAGTTCAACTTTTAAAGCAGATTTCAAGAAAACTATTCTCCACCAAAGGAAAACAAAGCTTTTCTACAACAGTGCAGCTGGGGGTGACGATGGATCAGCAGAGCCCGCCCTTACCACGGAGCCTCTGGGTATCGGAGCTGAGGAAGGAAATGGGGGAGGGAAAACCACACGCCCATTCAGAAGGGGCCTGAAGGAAGCACAGGACAGATCATGGAGCCATCCAAGGGTACTTGTCAGAAAAACACATTTATCAGTGAAGAATATGCAGTTCTCAGTGCAGGTACATAGGACACAAGTTCATAAGTTACTGGATTCTCACACTGTCTCTGGTTAAGGATTCAAGTTGTCAGTTACCACTTTTCCTGCTCCATTCTCAACTGTACGGCTGAGATTACCAGCTGCTAACAATAAAGACAATCCACTTAAGATATCTGAGTTAAACTTCTGGCTTTATCTACATCTATTAAAAAATTTCAATTAAAAAAAAAAAGATTTTCCTTGAGAGATACGTTGCTAACAGGCTGGCTCTCCTGACAGAAGGCCATAATTTTACTCACTGGTGACCAAGACAAAAGCGGAATACACTTAATATCTTTAATATGATGAGAACTCGCTGCTCATGAATGTGGGAAACATACGAACTTCCTTCTACTGTTATTAGCCAACAGCATTCGCCATACCTAACAGAAAAAGGCAAATTTTCTCAAGACAGAATTTGTCTTCCATTTTCAGTGGCCAGGGTGGAAGATCCAAATAAAAAAAGAGTAGAGCCTGTGCTCTTAGATTCGAGATGGCTACCTTTGATAAGGTGTTAATATACCACATAACTGTACCCAACTTGGCTTTGAACTGTGCCACTGATAAAGCAAAACTTCCAGCCACACATTAAGCAGAGAGACCGCACAGAACTGTCAAGAGCAGAGATTCACCATCCCTCCGTCAGGCTCCATAACCAACCATGTATCCGTCCAACGCCTGTGGCCCTCAGGCACTGACCCTGCACAGCATCTGCAGATGCTGCTAACCTCCTCACCTTTCCCAAAGGACTCTCAATCTACTCGTAGGTGTCAGGGCTCTCTGGGTGTTTTTCATTCGCAAATCCACTGGGGAGAGTGTCTTTCAGTGTCACTGTCGCTAAGCTGCACAAAGTGCTCCAGAATACCACGCTTCTGAGTGAGAGGAATATTCACTTGCAACCACAGGTTGCAATTTGCTGTCTTTGCTTTCATTTCCCTAGAAACAGGACGTGAAGGAACAGAGTAGCATGAGGGAACCGCAGATGGGAAGCAAAAAACGTCGCCAGAGATGAGAACAATTCACGCTCTACACTGCATTCATCTGTGAAAAGATAAAATATGGTCAAGTTCATTGCACTGACCCTGTGACATGCAGATTCACATATTTCACATTACTGTCCGCTCTGGAATGGGGTGGCAGGAAGATACTTCCAACTGCAAGCAGATAACCACCATGGAATTAGAGGGCCCTCGGCACATCGTGTTTCCCTGGACTAATCAAGACCTTTTACATCACCTAAGCTGAGGATTACCGCCCTGTAGCCAGCGGGCTTAGCTCCGTGAACCCATCCAGATGGCAGAGAGCTTTCTGCTGTTTTGCAAGTCTGGGGACAGAGCAGTGTGACAAAACTGCTCATGTAAAACAAGGGAGAAGAAATGCTGAGCTGTATGCCAGAGGGGACAAGGATGAGAGGGAAATGATGATTTTCCCTTAAAGGCCACTCAATAAGAAAAATAAACAATGTAGTTTGGGTCAGAGCCAGAGAAGCAAAATTACTCAGACCTAGGAGTGTGGCCTGGCGCTGCTGTAGTCCAGAGGGAGTTTATTGACCAGAAGTCTGGGCTGAACAAACTCTCAAGTCATGCTGCAAAAAACACTGGTGTCCCGCTCTCTCGAACAACCTCCCCGGCAGCCTGTGGTCCTCTTGCCGCCAAGGCTGATGGCACAGCAGCTCCTGATGCCACCTCCAGACTAGGTGAGAATCACCAGCTCCCAGCAGGTGCTCCCTTCTCTAGCACTGGTCCTAATTCCAGAAGTGGGTGCTGAAGGAAATCACAGAGTTGGGGACACAGCAAACCACGGAGCAGTCAACTCAGCTAACAGACTAATGCAAGCTTTATTTTACCTAACCAGGACAATTCCCATGTTACATCCTCTTTTAGGTCTCTAGCTCTTCTGTGGTTTACCTAGAGGCTCTACAAGTGTGTGTGTGTGTGTGTGTGTGTGTGTGTGTGTGTGTGTGAGAGTGACAGGAGAGAGAGAGACGAAAGGCACAGAGATTTATTTTACAAATGAATGAAATCATTTGGAGTGGAGTGGAAGGGCTACAGGGGACACCAAGGACCACAAACCCACTTCCTGGCCTTGACGTCCAGTATTTAAATTGTTCCCACAGTACCATCCCGAGAGCACACAGAAGGCAGCTCCACTGCGGGGACGGACGGAGGGAGCGAATCCCCCTTCTTTCCTCAAGGTTGCAGGGCGTAACAGTGAGGACAGCCCTGGAACTCTGCCTGCAAATCCCCATCGTGGGCCTCTCGCCCAGAGGCCGCGGTGCCACGCTCCAGTCCTGTCCGGATGGCTCCCCCAGGGCAGTGTGGCTGCCCGGCTGCTTGGGAAGTGCCCCGTCAAGCACGGTGGAGCGGCGGCGGCAGCGGGGATGGGACTTGCTCAAGTTCACTCCGGCTACACCGACACAGCTTATGTTTTCTGAACTGGACTTCACATTTATTCCATGTTTCGTATCAGGCTTATAAAATACTATCACGGCTGGGATGCTATAATACCCAGAAAAAAGGTTGTTTGCCAACAGCTGTCACACTAGCTAAGCATTCTTCGAAGTGACCTTTTTCATCCTCTACAATCAGGAAGATGTAAAAAGAAACTACGATCTCCACAGATTTTAGCCTATACTTCATAAGGTAGGACAAAGGGCGAAAGTCACGCAGGAGAATTCGGATCTGAACAGGTAACACTGAGGCCACACAAATGCAGTCCCTGAGCACACGGGTAATGGCCCTGGGTGTGCGGGGACCTCCTGCCCTTGCGCCCCCTCCCTCCTTCCCTGACTTCCTCGTTCATGACTGAGCGCATGTTTCCAGGCACTGGGTATGAAAAGCCAGTAATGACTCTGAGAGGATTTTTTTCTAAAGCATTAAATAAACTAAAAAAATGAGCTGGAATAGTTCCATGTGGAAAGAGCTTAAAATTAAGTAGCATCAGCAAAAATCCAGCCAACCAAACATAATCTTTAAGAGGAAGGATTTCAGGCTGAAAGGCAAACAGTACTAGTTTGATGTACTGCAAAACATTCCCCCAAAGGAAGCTCTCTCCTTCGCAAACAATCAGGTCCCTATTTCTACCGTGAAACTCGCTGACTCACTGCCTGACCGGGGCATTCTGGACCAGCCTTTGTAGCCCCAGGAGCTGGCAGTCCAAACTTGCTCTCCCAATAAATAAATACATAAATATATATACAAAGCAAGAGAAATCGTTTCACTGCTGCTACCTAAGCATAACTCTCGTTACTACAGTCACCAAGCAGTACTGCCCCAACGTGCAGCTCCTTCCTGTGGATAACGTGCTTACTTAGATACGGTGGTGAGGTAACAGGCAAAGAAAACGTTTTCTGAATGGGAAATAATCCCTTCACACGTGACATTCCACCATGCACTCTGGGTTTATCTGAAGTGTTCCTATATTCTGCAGGGTATCAGGAAACAAAAGTCCTACTGAAGACCAAGGCCACAGAAACACTGCGGGCTCCAACTCGTCCTGGCTCACTGAACAAAGGCACTTTCCACGGCTCTGCCAGAGGCGCCTCCTGGCCCTGGAGCATGTGGGCTGGACACAGGGTCTGCCAGCCTCAGAGGGCACTGGTCACAGAGGGTGGGACGGCCCTGCCCCTGTACTCACCATACTGTCAAATTCCACAGGGCCCATGATCCGGGACACTTCGTCAAACTCCTCGGGAGACATGGGGAGCAGGTTGTCTGTGGTCTGAAGTCTAGAAGGGTGACTGAAACAGGGAGAGAGGGAAACGGGGCGTCACCACTCGTGTCAGGAGAGCAGGGTGCAAATCCAGACACTTATCCTCTCTGGGATTGACCGCTTTGCACTCTTACTTTGGGGAAGTCCACATGCTTAGAAAACACAGCTGCGACAGTGGTTCGTGGGAGGTTAATGTCCCCAGCCCGGCCCCTTGGGAGTGTGCGGGACACTAAGTGTGCACAGCAAGAGCCAGACGGACCTGCACACTTCTGCCTGGGAATGAGAGCGTGCGCAGCGCCAGCCTGGGATGAGGCGTCTCCTGGCTCCCTGGATAGAGAGCCACCGAGAAGCCGGGGAATCCCTCATCCCTACCTTGAGGTCTGTGTGCAGACAAAGCGGATCCACAGAGGGTTTTTACATGAAGGCTACATCCATTCACCCCAAGACAGTGCTGCGGGCCAAATAACTGACAAGGACTTCCCAAAACTCTTTCTGCCTTTTACAAAATGAAACAACAAAATCAAAGCAAGTGGAGAAAATGGATCTCAGTCATTATTTGGCCTTTCTTCAATTGAAAAGAACTACTTTCCCACTGAGAAACAGTTTATTTTATTTGTACTTTTTCCAAGTTTCAGTTTGGGGAGAAGTTATATACCTTACAATACAACTTTAGCTTTTTGTTGTGTTTTGCGTTTTGCTTTTTAAAGGCAGTGAAATGCTGGTAGGCAAAGACACCAGGATCCTAACTGGGCTCTTTCCAGGAAGTCCAACCGTGAGAGCGAGCGAGAGCGGTTACAATGGAAAAGCAAAATGCAAAGCAGAATACAGTCAAGAGGCCCCAGCCAGGTGGGAGGCTGGCTCGAGCTTCTGAATATGCCACTCTTCTGCGCTCACTTACACTTCAGACACAGAAATCAACTCAGTCTTGATGTAGCCGGTTCCTTTTGGGCCGTCCAGCTCCATGGGCTCCGGTGCTGGAAGAAAGCACAGAGCACACATTTCATCAGCAGAAACCACAAGTGGCGGAACCATGCATCTACCGAGTCCTGCACCTCTGAAGAGGTTCTGGCCCCGCCGAGATTCCTGTGGGAGCGCTGAGTGACTAGGAGAGGGAGGGTGACCGGCTGCAGCCGGGGAGGGCTCGGGTGGATCGAGCAGGCGCAGGGCACACACGAAGCGCGCTCTGGGGCGGCTAAGGGGACAGAGCGGGCCGAGGGTGTCTACCCACCGGGGTGGCCATCCTCACAGTGGGCTCTCTGCCCGTGAAGAGTAACCAGCGCTGGCACTGCTGTGTCCCAGGGGTGATGGCTGAGCTTTTTCAAATGCAACTCAGGGACGAGCCAGAAGCGGGAGCCTCGAATCCTAAGACAAGGCTCCCCTCGTAATGGTGACTAATGACAGCAGGACCTAACCGGGACGGGCTCCCTTCTTCTGGACCGGCTTCCTCAGTTTCAATGTGAGCTGGCTGGCAGACACTGGGCGGCCGTGGTTTCCAGCCTTTACCCACCTCATGGGGAAAGTGGTAATGTAACACGACCTGAGACGGACTGCCCACACTCGACGTATGAACTAGGTAGGCTTCTTTTCTTATGCGCTACGTCAGCCTAAATAACGCCTTTGATTCCAGCGGCACTGAGCCCCGGTGGGAAAGCACGTGGTGAGTTGGCAAAAGCCCGGTGGACCCGCAGCTGAGGACCCGTCTCCACCACACTCACCCTCTTTCGGCCTGGAGTAGTACTTTCCAAACGCGTGGTCTTTGTCAATGTTTGGGTACAGATACTTGAGGGGGTTCTCTGGAATATTCTCCGCAGCCATGACTTTGTAATTGCGGATGATGTCGGGGAAAGTGACGGCAGAGAGCTCCTTCTTGGTGTAGGGTTCAACTGCATGGAACTCAGGTTCTGCAAAGAGGAGAGCTTAGTGAGTCCCAGGACCCCAGGGAGTCACGAGAGACAGGAGGACATCTAGGAGTTACCAGGCCCACGGTGGACTGCTTTACTTCTAATTTGAATGAAGCCTGTCTTAAAAAGAGGAAAAGCAAAGGAGCCTTTCTCTCAGGAACAATGCATTTGTCACTGTTTACTGAGATTTACAGATCTGGCCAAAAGTAGTTTGATAAATCCCTTGGAGCATCTGCATCTCCAACAAAATGCTGCCCACAGTAAATAAACCACGAAGCACCACCAGTCATCTGGACTCAGCGTGCAGACTGAGGGACTGAAAGACAAGCTCGTTTTCTATTTTTCTTTCCATTTTGAAAAATGAAGTTTATTAAAATAAATGACAGTTAAATACAGAAAACAACTTTTTGAAAGCCTCATATCCCACCTTTGCTTCTAACCCTTAATGTCATAAGTTTCAGTTTAATTCCTTCCTGTTTTTATGCCCAGGCCCAGTGCAGAGCTTCTTCTGAATCTGGGGCTTGGGGCTCAGGACACTGCTGACCATGCTGTGCTAATCTCCGCAGCTCACACCCCTGCTCAAACTCTCCTGGCTGCCAAGTGCTTTCCTCCCTTTGCTTTGCTAATCTTCCCCTCAGGAAATGGACCTCCAGGGCAAGGGGAATGACCAGGCTCTGACCCAGCCCTTCTGCTTTTTCATCAGAAGAAAACAAACAGAGCAACAATGTATCTCCAGCCTTCTGTGTCTCCCCACTGAAAACCAAATCAGTTTCTCTTCCAGTCCTCTAAGCAGATTATCAACATCCATGCAAGGGTCTATGGCTTGTTGGAGCACGGACTCGTTAGGTGCTTATGTTGTATTTCTGTGCAACCAAACAGAGAAACCTGCGGCTCCCCTGGGATTGGCCCTGGATGAGGGCACAGGTGGAGAAAACCAACAGGAGCCTCCTTGTGTGTCTGAGCTCCTCTGGGCCCTCTCCCTGAAAGCCCCTCAGGGGTGGGGACCTTTGCTGAGGAAGGGTGATCCCGCCCAGATCTACGCGGACGGACTCCCATCCTGTTCTGCAGAGGACAGGTGGGACGGACAGGAAAGAAGTGGGCCTTGTCTTTTAAAATCACCGTTTCCAGGCAGCGACTTGACTCGCCAGGGCCCTGATGTTTTCCTGACTCCTCCCTGGGCCTCAGTGGGACAAGGATGGGACCTGTGACCACCACTCACCGCCTCCGTTCTGGGAGCGCTCCATCCAGGTGAAAGTGATGGCACCCTCACGGGAGCTCTCACTGAACCGCAGCAGGAAGGTCCCGGGCTGCTGGTCCTTGAGCAGCGCGCGCTCCCGCTCCTTGCTGATGAAACCCATGATGCACCTGTGCGCGGGGACAGACGCAAGCTTTCCATTTCAGGTTCTTGTGCGAACCAGGGGACTGAGCACAGAACTCGGAATGAGGATGTGCAGAAGATGTTACAATATATGTAACCGGCCCTTACAGAAGCCTCTCACTTGTGTGCGCATGTGCTAAAGTACAATGAACACCACCACGAGCACAAGCATGGCGTTCGCAGCATGGCACAGACTCAGGAATCGTGGGCAGGATTTGTGAGCCTTGTGCTGTCATCACCCGATGATTTTACAGGCCAGGAAAAAGCCTGCATTTGTGCATTTCTTATACTGAATCCAGTTTTCATATTCGAGCCCTTCTGGTCAACTTAAAGCCTTTGTTCAGTTGATCTGGAAAATGAGCTAGGCACAATTCCCCAAGCTGAAAGAGCTTTTATTTCTTTTCTAGGGACAATGTAATAGGTGCACAAGATATTTTTGTTGAATGAATGAGTGGCACCCAGAGTATTTTTTAAAGTTCAGCTTTAGAAATACACGTATGCATATATAAGAAAGTGTAAGTTCAATCTGATGTGGTTCCTCTGCCACGGAACCCTGACGGCCCGCACATGTGCACCTCTGGGAAAGGACACAACCCATCGAACAATGACACCCACTCATGCTTTGTCTGGTTTGGCAGTGAGGGAGTGGGCACCGAAAATGTTTCAGAAATACAACTGTCAGTGGCTCTTGCTCTTACCCATCATTCCAGAGAGACAGCAGGTGTTTTTTAATGAGTTCTAGGATGCTTTCGATCCAAAGCCAGAAGGAAAAGTTTTTATCATTGATGTTTTCCTGAAAACACCCAAGAGTGAACATCAGAACAGTGACTTCTGGTACCCCTTCTCCCCCGCTGGGTTTTCAATCGCAAAGCACCCGCCGGCTTCACAGACAGAAGCCCCCAGCACAGAGCAGCAGCCTGGACGGGGTCTCCCCAACCCCTGCAGCTGGGCCCTGCTTCCCTCTGCAAACAGGAGCAGTGGCCAGGGACGCTGCAGGGTGACAGAGCGTGGTTCGCACTCACACGGATAGAGCCAAACACTGCTGGGCCAGGAGCTGGGAGGGAAAGAATGTTATCGCCCGGCAAGTGCTTCCTGTGGGCCTCTGGCCAGGAGACCAACTTCTGCATGAAGGAAGAAAACAGCTTGGCCCAGGCCTCCATGGGCGAGAGAGAGATGAGCCAAAGCAAGCAAGCAGGGCGCCGCAGCAGCCGGAGAACGTGGGAGCCCGGTGACAGAGCAAGCAGCACTCAGAGCTCCCACGCCAGGCGACCCACCTTACAAAACCTAGTCCAGGGGATGAGGCCGTCCGGGGCAGCGTTAGGACCTAGGCAGACACAGACGCTTTGTCGGCAACCGGCAGTCACTCTGACGCCCTAGGGGACCGGTAGCTCTTGGATTTGCTCTCAAAGAAAAAGCCTCCCATCCGAGGGAGGAAGGGAGACCCAGCATATGCTGCTGATTTAACAGGGGTCAAATATGCTATGGAAGGACGTGGTTAAAATAGTCTGCAAGGTGTTCGCTGGTTTTATTTCCATGGCCTGAAGGCACGGATGGTGGACCCTGGGCACTGCGGTCGTGAGCTTTTCTAGGGAAAACAGCACTGCAGAGCCACACCATCGGTTCCCTGTAGCTCCTCTCCTGGGGAGAGAGGTGAGATTGCCTCAGCCCTCTCATTACCCTCAGCTGCCCGCTGCCCCTGTCTGGGTGGAACTGGGCCTCCCATGCGTTCTGCAGATGCTGCACTCAGAGCTCCCTGCCCAGCACCCGCACTGTGCAGCCCCCTCTTCTACAGCCTCCACGGACTTTTTCCTGAAGCTCACACGAAGACCAAGATCATGCATAGGTGCTCACCTGACACCTGACTTCACAGTCACACTGCAGCCATTCACTACGTGCGTCCCTCGGGCCTCCGGACAGGCCAGGGCACGGGCAGGCTGCTGCACCCTCACTGAGACAGCCCTGGCACCGCTCTCCCGAGGGAACCCCAAATAGCCACATGGGCCAAGAAGGTCCTATCGGACTTCACGGGCTGGGAAAGGGAGGAAGGGTGTGGGCGCCGCCATACTGAACCGCACAGGAGCCCACCGGCTGTGGAGGACCCACAGTGCCGTGGAGGACCCAGGGTGTGGGAACGCGCAGAAATAAATGTGACAAGAGCCGCCTAGGAAATGATTCCAACTCGCGCATTCACTCAGAGACCTGACTTTGAGACGAGGAGTCCCGAGTCTGTCTGGGTGTCAGACTCATAAACCACGGGCGCTGGCCACGAACAAGGAACGACCTGCTGTGACCTGGACTCTGAGCAAAACGAAAGGTGGCCCTGTGCTGACCGGGACCCACTGGACCAAAAGCCTGGGGTCTGAGAGATGAGGACCCTAAGCCTGCACCTCACCTTTAGGAACTCCCTTCCTCCACAGAAGAATACATTTTATAAAATCCAAGGAACCTCCCCTCAGGGTCGCTTCTCAGACATAGCAGGAAACACCAAGGAACCCTTTCTTGGGTCTGTCTCTTTCCAAAGTGAGGTCTGATTTCCATTTGGCTATGAGAAGTAGCAGCTGGATTTTAATACTCCTCGACCCTCTCCCAAAACAGAATGAACAGGACTGAGCGAGCGAGCAGAGAGGTGGTTCTCGGTTGCGATTTTTCCAGGCACATGAAGTTAGTCAGCTCTTACCAAGAAGCTTCTCGCCCAGCATGCTCAGCTGGTCCCCGTTGAGGCCTCTCTTGGTGACGGAGGAAAACTGCCAACTCAGCACCTCTGAAAGCTGAGCCCACCGTGCACAGGGTGGGTTCAGGAAGAAGGACAGGTTCTGGAGGGAAAACACCCGCACGCCAGGGTCACCAGAGCACTGCCACGGCCCAGATCCGCGTCCACTCAGGTCCACTCTGGGACACACACACACACACACGTTCACAGTTGGGGAAGGGAGTTCTCATTGGTCGCAGATTTGCATCTGCGGATTTGTTCAGATTCATTTGTCACTCCTAAGGCAACAGCGTGGCAACCTGTGGTCACCAACGCTGTGATCTCAGAGGGGGACGAAGGAACAGAGCCACTCAACACTTTGGCCTCTAACTCAGCACCGGGACTCTCATTCCGGCACCGGACTGCACACGAGTGCACTGTGTGCACCTGTCAGACCGACGTTTTCTCAGCCGTGCGCTTCTCTTGGTGATCTCGCTGTGTAAGCTGGTGCCCAGCACAGTGCTGAAGTGCCGTGTGACACTCTGTGCACGAGAGCTGGGTCGTGCCACGCAGAGGTGCGTGCCAGCTATGCTACGTTCAGCCTGAGCGGCCGCGCTGCTGACAGCACGTCAGAGTGAACAGACACCACGCATGTTAGACACATGCACACAAGTTACGTGTGATGGGTGGGCAGACGTGGCCACAGATGCCTGGGACCCTAAGCCTGCATCCCCCACGATGCTGAGGACAGGAGCCCCGGAAGCAGCAGGAGGCAGAAGCCACGCTCCAAGAGTGCAGCGTGCCTTTGAGATGTGACAGTGAAAACAGGAAGAGCAGAGGCCTCTTCTGCAGTGAGATCTGGCTGCACTTCGGCACATGGAGCAGAGCCCTCTCCTCACCCCGGGTGCGCACGTGTGCTGCACTGTCCCAGGGTCACTCCGACCCCACACGAGTCACTTCCCTCTCAACATCTGGACCCCACAGGCTGCTCTGGAGACGCAGCAGCTAGAACAGGGGCCCCCAGCGAATTCCCCGTAGGCGAGCACATGCGTTTCCATACCCTGGGTTCCGCCACCAGCATGTTGTACCACAGGATGGAGGCCCAGCCACTGGGCAGCTGGCTGACATTGGAGATCACCACCACGGGCAAGGAGGTTGTCTGCAAGGTAACAAAGGCCCGAGATCATCTCAACCCGACAAATGTGCACTCTCACAGGTTAGCAGAGGATGGACTGTAATTCTGTATACAGTTTATACTTGAAAAAAGTAACTGAACAAAAACCAGAAAACTGAAAGGCATGTAGTAGTGAGGTGCAAACATAAAGCCTTCTCCTGGGGCCCCTACAAGTCTCACCTCGAGGTCAATGACCAGGCCAGGCTGGCACAGCTGGGTTTCGAAGCTAAGAGAGTGAAGTTCTTCAGTAACGACCAGAGGGCCCTTCGAGAGAAAGAAGAAGAAAAGAATATAAGGATTTATTCACCGATCCTGCAACTTTTAAAGGCGAAATAAAGAAACTTCAGAGATCCTGGACCACACTCCAATATTTAACCGTCGATCCTAGACTCAATTTTTCCAAGCTTCTCAGTGCTCTCCCGGAGGTAAAAACTCTGCAGTTACGGCAAAGATTAGCGATTCAGAGAAAGAAACGCATGTGGGGGAGCAGCAGCTTCAGCAGATCTGCACAAAACCCGCGGCTCCCTGGTGCAGATGCGTTTGGGGTGTGATTATCTAGAGAGTGCACTGCTGGCGTGTCAGAAGTGCTTCCCTTTGGGGAGAAAGGGTGATTTTCAAAGCGCCTTTATGCAAACTGCTTCCCTTAAGTACAACTGGCTTAGAAATAGGCAGGCTAGAACGAGGCTAGACCATGAGGATGCACAGCAGCTACAGAGCAAACCAGGGCTGGGGGCCACCAGGAGGCTGTCCCGTTGTCCCAGCGATGTCAGAAGGACAGCACATGCTGTGTGCAGAGGGAAAACCCCTTCCAAACCCAAACTCTAGCCTGTCTCTGCCCTCAGTGAAATGCATCAACGCCACAGGCAGGAGCACCCGGTCCTCAGCATGTAGCCGCCAATGGGCTCGGCCCCCCGACAGTGACTGTGCCTAGCTAAGTCTGACACTCAACAGCCCCTCCTCCGTGCTGCCCGACACTGGAAAGCAGGCGGCAGAGGTTTTTACCATTATCACCGACCTGGCCCCCTCCCCGCTGGGCCCAAACACTCGGGGGCAGACCCACATGTCTGGAGGCCAGTGACTGAGGGGCCCTCACCTCATTGGTTCTGTTGCCAGCGTTCTTCTGTTCTTTCAGTTGCTGAAAAACAAGAAACCACCTCAATGAACTGCACATTGGCCATCAGCTTGGACTCACTCTTGTCACTCTGGCCACTGACCACTCTCGGACCAGGAAGAGAGGACAAGACCTGGGGGCGGGGCAGAGTGGCCTCCTCTGGGTCCCAACTGAGCACCTGTCACTGCAGCTGGATGGGACGGGCAGTGCAGGGCCTGGAGACCCCAAACACGTGTAGCATGCGACTCCAGGCTCAGGCAGGAGCACCCTCTGGGGACATTGGCCCCAAGCACCTCCGGTAACCTGCAGGCCTCTGAGCTAAACGCAGTAGCAAGGTGCACTGGCTGGAGAGCCGGCCACTGGGACAAGCGGCACACGTGACCTTGCTTCAGGCTCAGCAGTGACGCCCAGCAGCCCAACGCCATGGAGGTGGAAGGAAGCAACCGCCTCTTAGTGCAACCCACAAATCCAGCTGGAAGGAGACAGCGGGAGCAGCAGCCTCGAGTGATCCCCGGGCTCCCCCTGGCGCGCACATTGTGGAGTGGCGCGTGAGCTTAGGCACACACAGGGCCACTGCTGGGCGCCGCCCCGGGGCGGTGACGAGCGGTCACCAGTCAGCCTCGCCCAGTCCCACCCAGCATCTCGAGTCCTGGCAGACCACAGACAGCGCCGCAGGGGCCCGGCCTCCTACCAAGTGTCGGAACTCAGCCGCCAGGCTGCCGTTGGTGGACTCCTCCATGTTCATGACCTTGGTGTGTGTGCCCAAGATGTTGAACTTCCGGAACCTGCACAACCAGACACAATGCTTAAGTGGCTTCAAACTCAGACAGCAAGGTAGCAAAACATGGTGCAGAGCACAACACCTACCCCTTCACTGTGTTTCTCTCATTCACATCCCTGCAGAAACAAAAGGATGGATTTAAAATTTGTAATTAGCTTTAACAGAAACATAAAACACAGGCATGTAAGAGACAAATAAACATTCTACAGTGCTGGTCTGCTGGCCTTTCGTCCACTCCCTCCCTGCCTGTCTCCTACGTTAACCACGCCACATGTCACTGAACAAACCGTCTGGGTCTCAGTTTCCCACCCTGCACCAACCTTCCCTCCAGGACCCCATGAGGTGTGAGCTTCGTGAAGTCCCAGTTTTGTGCGAGGGTCCGCGCACACTGTGCCTCCACAGACGCCAGAGGACCCTCCACAGCGACCCCTCCCGCCCTCACCTTCACTCTAGTGCCACAGTGCTCGAGAGAGCTCTGGAGGAGCCACATTATTTGGGGTCTGAGGCCGAGATCTGGAAGGCCTGCTTTGCACAGACCCAGTGACCGCTGCGGTCTGGCTTTGGCCTGTCCCCTAGAGGTCACGGGCCAGAGGCCTGATGCCTTGGTCCCAGGTGGCCACGCTGAAAGGACAGGCACGTGGCTTAGGTCTGGTGGGGCTGCATGGCCACTCCAGGAGCAGGTTGCTGTGAAGCAAGTCGGGCCTTCCCAGCTGGCTGCTGCCACTCCTGCCCTGTGATCCCCACACTGGGCCCACAGGGCGCCCCCTACAGGATGTGACGCTGCACAATGCTGCCTCCCGATCCCGACCTTCCCAGCACCAAAGACTATGAGTTAACTCCTGTGCTTTATAAACTGCCTAGTTTCAAGTATGTTGTTATAGCAACACCAAAACTAAGCCACATTACAGCCTAGATATAGGTTAGAGATCACTATGAACAGGACGAAGCTACCCTCCTTTTATATCTCAACTGGAAGGGCAGTGTTTTGTGAAGAACAATTGCCACAGGAGGGATCTACTTTTCCATGCAAAAACAAAGAATTTACAGTAAAGGAAGCGTGTGGCAGAAGAAAGACCAGAGCAGGCAGGAACTGAAAAGACAAAGCACAAACAATCTGAAGGAGGGGCTGAGCTAAAGCACAGCATGGCAAATGGGCCCTGTGCCTCTGAGCTCACTCCAGAAACCGCCTGGCAGCTGGCCAGAGCCACACAGCCTGACCCACAGCGCGGCCTTCGGGAGCGGGCCTTCGTGTGCCCAGCCCACTGCGGTCTCCATGCTCGCTCTTTCGCTCATTGTCATCTAAGAAGGCACAAGTCTGGGGTGAGGCCAACGTGCGGGGTGGCAGCCATCAGTTTCTATCTGCAGGTCACTTGAGATGGCCCTGGGGGACCCGAGGAGCAGCCCTGCTCTCTGGCAGCCGGGCGCCCCAGGAAGGCCACGTCCTCCCACCCAGGGCCCGGCGCTGCCGAGCAACCGCAAGTCAGCTCATGGCAGTGAGGGGTCTACATGTGGTGAACAACTAGCATTTGTATGGTACCTTATCTTAGATAATAGTAAAAATGTCTTACTTATCAAATAAGACTTTCACTTTCAAGTTATAATTCAGCTCTTGCAATTTCACCAACAGTCTAGAGAGAAAAAGAAAAATTACTTTTAAAAAAATGATCTACTACAATCTATTTACTATGCCAAGCATCCATCAATGACTGCGTATGGAAACCGTCACCCCTCTAGTTGCTGGTTCTTACAAACAATGAAACCAGCAGGCCGTACATCTGCTTGGCTTTTTCTCAATACATGCACCTGTAGCTTCCGTTCCTAGCTGTGAAACTGCAAGGGCAGAACCACAGCTTAAGGTTCTGGTGAAACTCGGCACTAACTTCTTGTTCCTATCAGAGTCAGCAAGGGTGGCTGTGTCCTATAAAACCTCCCCAACATAAAGTGTTGTCAAAAGTTCTGCTTCTGGCCTCAGATGGGTGGAAAGCAACAAACATTACTTGTTGTAGAACTTATAACTACTTTTCTGTCCTAGTGGGAGACAAGAAAAACCATCCCGCACAACTGGAAAAATGAAGCTTGCCCTCCTGTACACCAGGGCAGTGTGGAAAGATGGAAGGCTGGAGCGCTGGGCTTCTGGGACTCTGGGGGTCCCTGTTCTGCGAGCTGGAGGGTGGGAGGAGCCCCAGGCCTTGAGTCAGCAATGGATTCCATCTCTACTCTCCCTACAGTGCTGAGTTCCGGATTCCACGGGCACTAGCCTGTGGCACTGCTCATGGCCCAATGGGGAAGGGGCACAGCACCCCGAGAGAAAGGGTGCAGGCACCCCTGAGGGAAAGTCCCCCTCTTGGGGTGCAGCGCTCACCTCCAGAGGAGCAGATGAATGCCTGTGGCCATTCACTGGAACAGGGCAAGGCCGGATGTTCTCACCCGGAAACACTTCAACAAGCACCAAGGAGAAAAGCGGGCTACGAAACAGTAGCACGTATAGTTCTCATCTCCAAAGGTGAAACAATGTACATTTGTATTTCATGTGTGTGCCTGTGTAAGGAATATACACACACCCATGCAGCTCTGCACGCGTGTGTGGCCACGGACAACACGATGGGAAGATAAACACCAGGCATTTGTGGTGCTGTGAAATCTCACGAAAGCTATGAATTCACTCACCAGAAAAACCATCAGGTTTAATCTATTTCAAGAGTTGCTTCCTTTTCAGGGAGTCATGAAGCTCTCGTTATGAGCCTACTCTCAGGAGCAGGGAGGCCCTAGAACTTTTACGCTCTACCACGTTCGTGTGGGCAACTGTGAACTCCTGTTTACTATGCTCATACATTACATCTGCAGCCAGGGGAAAAACAGACCTGTGTCCTTACATTTATATTGGCCGTACTTCTATCTTGAGGATAAAAGACGGTATCTGCGATGTTCTAAGAATTCCTAATACAATGCCTCCTGAAAAATTATTTCCTCTTAAACCCCCTATATTCAGTGGACCCTTGACTTACGAACTTAATTTGTTCCCAAGGGTTGGTTGTAAGTCAAGCTGGTCAGTGAAGACTCAGGCTCCTCTACACAGCCTTCAAAGTCTCTCTCCTGTACACAGGAGGATGTCAGTGTCCTGGACATTGGCCCAGGATTTCTCAGTTAACCACCCAAAGGAAAGGACGTTGTCACGTTCCTCCCAGAACTTTTTAAGGGCTAAGTCTGAGGCCATCTGGAAGCACAAGGGGCCAGCATTCAAGACTTTGGTCATAAGTTAAAGCTAAAATTCCAGTCATAACTCAAGTTGTTCATTATGTCAGGCCAGTCGTAACTCAAGGGTCCACTGTAATAGCTTTGGTATTAGGAAATAACGGGGACAAACTGCCATGGGCAGTGTCCACAGCTGCGTTTTTTTCTTTATTACCTCAGCTTGACGGTGAACTGTACTCCAGTCTTCAAGACCAGAGGCCTCTGTGGATGCGTTGGCATGCACGGCTGTCTTTCCACCACGAAGGAGCTGCGGATACCCAGCAAACGTGGACAAATTAGCATTTCTATCAAGGCTGTGGCAGTAAAAAAAATACATGACTGAAGAGGGAAGGGAGTTAGAGAGCATAAGGTGGAAAACAGTTCGAAAGAGCCTGACAAACTGGAAAAACAAAGCGGCATTCACCAGTTAGTGGAGAGAGCCCCACATCCTACTTACACACAGCACGCCACGACCGTGAGACCCATGACACTGGCCAACACAGAATGCCTGAATTCAGTTATGCTCATTTGTAAATCTGCACCAACAGTCAGGTATGCACAGAAAATACAAAGAAGCATCCTTAATTATTTTAAAATCCAGCATATGGGCATTTTCTCTATGTCTGGACAGTTATCAAGATACAAATCAAACACCCTGTGGCATGAACTCTGGTCTTCCATTTAGCGATGTCTGTCCCCTAGTACACCTGGGACGCCCTCTGCTGTTTAGTAGAAGGCACAGTGCTAGGCCCTGCTTGCAGCAGGACAGCTGAGGTAACAGAAGTAACCACTGACAGCATGAGGCAGGACAGGGAGGATCAAACAATGAGCTGCGGAGGTCTGGAGAAGCGAACGTGTGCCTGGGAACACGGGAAGAGTTCAGGATTCGAGGAAGCTTCTAGGATGCTGCCCTCTGGACAGAGGGGTACAAAGTGGACTTTAGGTGGGAGAAAGGCTCAGGGGAAGCACAGGTAGGTGTCCCTGCAGCTAGGAACCCTGAGACACAGTGAGCCTGGAAACCAGATGCTGGGCGCCCCTGGGTGGCAGGGGATGGGGAGCCGGGCTACAGGCCCCCTGCTAGGAGTTCGGAAGAGGGCCTGAGATGCCACAGCACTAAACAGAAAAGACAAACACCCGAGGCAGGGCTGACAGGTGCCAGCACAGACTGGGTGAGAGGGAGGAGGAGGAGGAAAGAGTTACTACAGTTCCAGGCCAGGGGGCAGAATGAATGAGGAGCCTGAAACAGAGAAGGATCCAGAAAGCATCAAGGCCATGAGACCCCTCAAGGGTCTGCTCGGCTGGAAAGCGCTTCTCTGACGAATGAACGGGCCAGCCTTACCTCTGGACGAGCTGCTGGAAGAGGGCAACGGTGCGGTCCCAGAGCCCCTGCTTGTTCTTGGTGATGGGGTCGTGCTCGTAGGCTAACTTCTGCTCCAGCTCCTCCAGCTTCTTGAGCTGCTGCCGTACCTGCTGCAGACTCTCTGCCACCACGGTGAACCTGGGTGCAAGACATGGCGTCTCAGTGAGAGGCAGACCCAGCGGCCGGGCAGGGGTGGGGGCGGGGGGTCACAGAAACCAGCACACTCCCTGGGAGGGACCGGAGCGACACACGCGCTCCCTGTGCTGAGGCCCCAGCGTGCACGCAAAGGTCACAGCCCAGATCAAAAGCCTCTGCGGGCTCCTGAGATGCACGTGGGCTTCCAAGTCATCTGTGACTGAACCCAGGGTCCCTCAACACCCAGCCAGATCCCAGCCCTTTTTCCTTATTATATTATTTTGAGACAGGGTCTCACTTAGCTGTCCAGACTGGCCTTGAACTTGAGATCTGTGGGGGCCCTGGCCAGAGATTTGCACAGGAGGGAAGCACAGAGACAAGGGGCTTGGAGGGCCACAAGCCCACAGCCTCCAGGGAGCACGGTCACAGTAGGACAAAACACACTGCCTTAAGGAGGGACGCTCCACAGTCAGTCACTGACAGACCCAGACACCTTTCTTTTTCCTTTGAGCCTCACTTCCTGGTTCTATCAATAAAAGGCCAGCCAGGCTTCAGTTCTGGGCTGTCATTTAAGACTTTCTCCCGTTGAGGGTCTCAGTTAACAGCAGCCTCTCTGGGCCCTCTTGGGAATACAGCCTGGACCTTGACTCCTAGTGATCTCTGAGTAATCCTGCATCTTTTTGCACCATGCCATGGTCGGGAACCGCAATGCTGAACCTCCTGCCTCAGCTTCCAAGAAGCTGGGATTATAGGGATGCACCACCATGCTAGGCTCAACAGACCTTTAAGGTTCTTGGGATTTCAAAAGGGCAGAGCGAAGGGGCAGACAGGGGCCGGGCCAATGGCAGCAGATACCTCGGGTGACCCAAGAGGAGCCACTGACATTTTACACTGAGAAAGGGATGTGGGCACCAGCCATGGGACCACACAGGGAGGGGAGAGAAAGAACAGACTGCAGCTTCCCACAGCCTGAGGACGTGCAGCCCAAAGAGGAAGCCCAGGGACCATCTCAGCCCTCCTTCCTGAAGCAGCGACCTGTGAGGGGTCGCTCCCTGGCCGGACATGACACAGCAAGTGTGTAAACGCATCCTTTCCCACCAAACCCACCCGCTTCACTGGGAAGCTTCACTCCCTGGCCCAGCCCCAGCCTGCAATGGGAGAGGCCTTCACCCCAGAGCGTGAAGGAGGGTGGCGGCAGGGGACCGGGACATCCTGCCCAGGAGCCCTGGCACGGACACGGCCCTCACAGGGTGCAGTGGGGACACCAGAGGGTGCTGTCCCTGCAGAGGCACCTTCGGCCCATGGTGACCACTAGGGGGCCCCCAGCCACTCAGAGGGCTGAGGTGGGAGCAGGGGACAGGGAGGCCTCAGGGCCCAAGAGCAGACAGCCTGGGCCCTGCTCCAACCCATGGAAAGTGAGTGTGCACAAGCAACCACCAAATGAAAGCAAATGGCCAGACTGGGATTTTAAACAATTAACAACGCAGTCTCATGAATATGCGCCACCAGGCCAGGGTCCTCGGGCACTGGACAACGGTTGGGCCGCCTCAGGGCCACACTCTCCAAGCCCACGTGGCCTCTCCTGGCTCTGCTAACAGCTCCGGGGACCCAGGACCTCGTCTCTACGCCCACCCGGCTGTGCCAGGGCAGCTTTCCAAGCACCAGGGAAACGCACCCTGGGTCAGTGCCACCCGGCCTCTCCAGCTACCCGTGGTGCAGTCACTGCCCTGCTCTGCTAGACCGTGCAGCACCATTCCTGTGTCTGTGTGTCTGTCTCTCTGTCCCCCACACTGAGAATCTGCCAGGCAAGGACAAGAATCAACCCTCCTCTCCCAAGTGCTCTGGGCGATGACCAAATGGTCACTGTGACGAACCCATACTTCCTGGGAGACCAGCCAAGGCCTCAGATGTGATGTTCTTTTTTTTTTAGCTAAATCCCTGGCCCCAGATGTGATGTTCTTGATAAGCCACCAGGATGGGAGGTGCAAAGCGTGCTGCCCAGCACCCACGACACCGGGGCTTGGGGAGAGTCCGGCGGTGCCTCGCCAGGTCTAAGCAGCCTCTGAACTAAGAGACACGGCTGGATGTGGCCACCGTCACAAACAACACCGTGCTCTCTTAGTGTTTCCAGGCCCGGAAGAAGCTGCACCGCGCTAAGCTCGCCCGGAAGCTCCGGCAGGGCCGGCTGTGGCCTCCTCTTACCAGCCCTGCAGCTGGTCCAGGCAAGTGTTGGGAGGCCCCCCGATGCAGGCGCTCTGCTGCCGCCGCTTCCACTCCACCAGCTCGTCACTGATCAGGGTGTTCTGGGTCAGCTCCGTGGCGTTCAACAGCTCTCTGATTTTGTGAATTATTTCCTACAGTCACAGAGGAGGAAGTGAGGTGAAATAAATCTGTTTTTAATCACTGAATTTTTAAAGTTTTTTTTTTTAACCAAAGAAAATATCCTTTCACTCTCAACTAGGACATTAAGCCAAGTGGTTATGTTACGAAAGCAACCGGCAAGTGACACACAGAGAGGCAGGAGAATGGAAATAAAATAAAAATGCTTACCCCATCGATGGGGATCGATCACACCTAGTGGCAGTGCCCTGATCAATCCCCCTTGGGTTACAACTCCTTCTTTTATAGGGTTTTACAGCCTTGATCTTATTCAGCTGGTTACATTGCATTTTAACAGCTCATACTGCTGATACCCAAAACATGGTGGCCGAGGCAGTTGAATTTTAACCCAGATGCAGTTTTCTGTCAGGGAAGTTACCTTTAAGATTCATTCAGTTACCTATTCTAGCCAGGGGAAGGGAGCTTGTTTGTTCACCAAAGCTAACAATAGTTCTTTTCACTTATAAAACTTTTTGGGGAGACAGTTAATTCCAAACTAAGCACAGTGAGGGGCAGAAGTTATCTTAACTGTGACATTTTTAAAGTTTTTGCTATCAGTTATAAAACCAATTTTTTCTCTTCTAAACTTCAAGTCTATTACTGCATCAAAAGCAACACACTCTTCTGGAAAGTAAGCACCACTGTTCCCTCCTTTTTTTTTTTTTTTTTTCCCTTTTGGTACCAGGGATTGAATTCCGGACCTCGTGCTTGTGAAGCAGGTGGTGGAACCACTGAGCCAAATCCCTGGCCCTCACCTTTCTCTTATTGTCAAGCATTAAATACATCTGATGTAGTAACAGCTGTTCTTGTTTCTGGTCGTTCTTTGCCACACCATTGGTTTCATGTTCTGCCAATTGAGAGAGAGAGGGAGAGCATAAAAATAAAAACTTGTAAGAAGATAAACCCAATGAAAACCAAGATTCACATGAATTTAGTGGATAGATGATACAGATGCAGTCTGCTCTTTAATCTTTATTGAACAATCAAGAAAAAAATGCCCAAAGTATAAAAACTGGACACAATGAAACCAAGCACTAGGTTTCAGTGACCCATGGAAATTGCAAATAGTACTGTTTACTATTTAAACTACTGACAGACTTTTATCTAAATGAACACAAATGACAAAGCTCAAAACTGTCGATAAATGCATATGAAGTATATCCACAGCTTGGAAAGAGAAGGGGACAATTAGGAAGCAGGAGCTGAGATTCTTTTCTTTCATACCTTTTACCCAAATTACACTGATAATCCCTACCTATCAACCGAACGATTATTAGCCTAAAAGCAGTGCCCTACATGCACCTGATGTACAACGTACATTCTGCAGTTATTTATAGTTGCTACTACGTACCCTGAAAACAAGCAGCAACAGTGAAACAGTGAAACTGCTTCAAGATGTGAGGAAAGTGCCCAGGTGACCCGGACACATGGATGACAGGGTAGGGAAACACCATGTCCATCCGGTCCAGATCAACAGCTGGCCGAGGCACCAGAAATACAGAACAGCCCAGGTGACCCAGCCCTCCCCCAAGGACATCCGGCAATGGCTGGTGACATTCCGGTTGTCACTGTGGAGCTGAGAGGACAGCGCTCCTGGCACCCAGTGCCACTAGGGAGAAGTCAGGGATGCTGCTGAACATTCCACAGGGCGCAAGACAGCCCTGCAACAGAGATGATCTGGTTCGAAATGTCAACAGAAGCAAGGTCAAGGACACATGGACTG
This sequence comes from Fukomys damarensis, assembly GCF_012274545.1. Taxonomy (NCBI): domain Eukaryota; kingdom Metazoa; phylum Chordata; class Mammalia; order Rodentia; family Bathyergidae; genus Fukomys; species Fukomys damarensis. The sequence continues at coordinate 7,807,314 of NW_022900938.1, read as the reverse complement.
GATATTCAGGAAGCCCAGACTGGGGAATCAGTCAAGATACATGGCAGATACGGAACGACCGCCTTTGTTATTTGTCGCAGATAAAACTGCTTGCTAACTCTTACCTCTGTTCTGCGAGGTTTTGCATTTAAAATCATATTCATCTTGTAAATCTTCCAGGGTTTTGATCTCCTGCTCTATACTCTGCAAATAAAGACATAAACATGTTTTTCACTGATCATCAGCTTCTAAAGACTTCAAGAAACAGACTGCGGCGTCTACAGAACCCAGGAAAACATGGTAACAGTTTCAGCTCCCTTGGAGACTTAGAAGGGAACAAGCAGCTCACAGAAAATCTTCGATCCTTCCAAGGAAGGAGGGAGACCACACACCCCATCTACAGAACAGCCCCACTTTAACGCCCAATGTCCTGGTGGAATCAGTAACAGGGTCCCCTGCCACACAGAGAGAGCTCAGTCCGGACAACCAAATTCTACATTCATCCCACAAACTGCCTCATTTGTTTTGGATTTCATCACGTTTCTGCACATTATTCTGTGGATTTCTCTGGCTAATTCCCGATCTAGCTCACTTGGTGCTACTTTAGGGGCATGTTCTAGGAGGCTGCGGGATCGAGTTGCTCTGATGAATCTGGGTTTGAAAAGACACTGTCGGGACCAAGAATCCAGGCCACACTGCCATCACCCAGGCATGTGACAGGGCTGTCCAGACAAGGGGTCGAAGCTGTGCTGTGCTTCCACAACCCGCCTGGGAAGTTTGAGCTTGAAACTGCTGTGGATATCGTATACTGATTGGAAATGTATCCAAATTCCTGGTACTTGTTCCTCCTGAAAGTCTGAGATTAAAACAGGTACTCGAGGCACATGAGCCATGTTTATCCTGGAGCTCTGCTTGGCCCCCAGGACACCCTGATTTAAGGGTTGTGGAATTAAAGGGTCACTTAGAGAAGCAATATCTCATTTATTGGAAATGGAGGCAAAGTCAACAATTTACTGTGTGATCTTGGAAGGAAGGAAAACATAAGCTCAGCGTCTGGAAGTTACATAGGGGTTGTAAAACGTCTAGCTGATCACTGGTTTTACTAATCTGTTTACTTCCGGTTTGGAACTTTAGCATAATTTTTCAATGACTTGAAAAACTAGTTACGTGCTCGCTTCGGCAGCACATATACTAAAATTGGTTTAGACTCAGGGTAACTGAAACTGTTATGCTTTAGATTTGAAATGTCCCCCGACAGTCACACGTGCATGGAAGGTGACTGGATCGTGGAGGGTCTCTATTCTTCATCCACTGATGAGTTCAGCAGCTTGATGTGCTGGTCAGACATGGGCCGGTAGGAAGAGGGCACGAGAGGTGTGATCTGGGAGGCTGCATTCTCGTCCTCAGCACCCCCTTCTTTCTCTGCTTCCTGGCTGCCATGGTGTAAACTGCTTTTCTCCACCACATCCCTCCGCATGCTCCTCTGTCTGGGAGCCAACCCACCATGGACTCAATTCTCTGAAACCATGACCCACATAAACCTCCCCCCGCTTTAAATTGTGGGGTTTAGGTACTGTGTCCCAGCAACAGGAACGTGACTAACACAGAAACCTTGTTTCCATGATCAAAATTATAGAAGTGCTCACCATGACTTGGTCCTTCACATTTCTGACTTTGCAGTCAAGCTCTTTGTGTTTGTCTAACATCACTGTATTCTGAACACTCCCTGACTGGGCCTGTAATAGAAGTGCATGGTTAGCAGCCATCATTTTTATCATATGCCAAAGTCACGTTGGTATCTCCTGCCAGGGGGCCTGCCTCTGAGACCTTCCAAAATTTACTACAGGCTTCCTACATATATTTCTGTTTTAAAAAACTCAGTTCCTGAAGCCCTGAAAAAATGCTGGCAAGCTGACGAGAAGGCTACAGAGCCTCAGCTCAGTTCATGCCTGAAATAAAAAGTATTTCTAGAACTTTCCATTAATTCATACAGCTGAATGGTACCACATAGGCAGTGTGTCTAGAGTTTCTCAAACTCTACACGAGCTGACACATAGTAACTGTTACTTGGTTTGCCCTGAGACTGTCCCCCCACGGCCTCATGAGCGCACAGGCGGGGTCTCTGGCAGGTGACTGAACCACAAGGGCAGAACAGCAGGGCTGGCTGTCAGGAGGCAGAGCCTGGCCGGAAAAGGTGGGTCCCTGGGGGTGTCTCCCGGAAGGGTTTCTCTCCCTCCCCAGCTCTTCCCTTCCCTGTCTCTGCTTCTTGGCCACCTCTAAAACATCTGTAGCTTTTCTGCTTATGTCCTTCTGCCAGCTGACTATGGATTGTAACCATAAGCCAGAAAAGATCTCTAAAAGTTGTAGGTGTCACGCATCTGCCCCAGGAAGGAGAAGACTCACACCGGATGGTGTCTCGTCAGAGGGGATGCTGGTTTAGTTAGGGCTGTGACAGACAATATTGCAGGCCCTGGTGTCGGTGACGTAACTGACCCTGTTTTCACAGAGATTAGACTGCAGACAGAAGTCATCTTTTGCTTAGAGTGAAAGCCCCAATACAGCAAAATGTGTGTGCAGACCTTTCTTGCTTCAAAGTAAGAAAGTTGCTTCCTTCTTTCTTCAAAGTTCACGTTCTATGTGGGAGTTTTTAATGCATCCAAACTTACCAGCCTTTTATTTTCTTAATACCCAGATTCTACCTTAAAGTCTTCTCCTATTGAAAGACTGTGCGAGTTTACCTATTGCCCGGCACTTGCAAGATTCCATTTTTTTACTGAATCCTTGCGTTTAGAAATATTTTAACTTTTTTTTAACAGATACATAAAAACTGTACAGAGTAACAGGCTACCGTGTGACAGTTTCATGTGTGTATACACTGTATACTGTTCAGGGCAAACATGTCTACCACTTCAGTCCTCTGTCATTTCGTCATGGTGAAAACATTTAACACCCTCTCATCCAGCTGTGGAGACACGCAGCGCATAATCAGTATCCAGAGCCACCTGCTGTGCGGCGCTACATCAGAGCTTTCCTTTTCCAGTTTATTTCCAGAATTCTTCTTTTTCTTCCTCCCAGTGCATAACCCTGAACTTCTGAGCCACGCTCCTTACAGTGTACCAGGGCGGGCCAGCCCCATTTCCTTGTTCTGTGGATTCAGGGGTTTCCTTGCTATTCTTGTACGTTTACTTTCCACATGGATTTCTGAATCAATCCTTTTACATCCAGAAAACAACTTGCGTCCATTTTCATTTTTAATTTATTTATTTTTGGTACTGGGGATCGAACTCAAGTCCTTGTGCTCCCTGTGGCCATTTTTTATTGGGATCACATTACAGTCACGAATTAACTCAGATGGAATCTCAGGGTTGTGTTTATCTGCATTTCTCTCGTGGCCAGCGATGCTTCTGAGAAGGGTCTGCTAACTTCACTTGCCCATCGCAAAGCCCTGGGTTTTCCAATCAACCTCTTTTTCTCTCTCGAAACTTACTACTTCTTCGCCTCTATGGACCCCGAACAGATTCCCGGGACAGCTGCAGAAACCTTCCCGCCCTCTGCCTGCTTCCGTTTCCCATTTAAGCCCAGCATGGTGTCTGCACTGCACCCATAAGGAGCTCCCACGTTGCTCTCACTGGAACCCACTCCCATTAGACAAGGAGCATTTTCAAAGCCTGCTTCTGCAGAATCTCTACACCTGGCTCTCCGCACTGCAGGTGCCTGTAACATCAGAGGGACATTCACCACTGCTCTGACCCAGGCCTCCGTGCCATGTATGGAACGGGCAAGCAAATGAATTTTTACTTTAACTTTTGGTGTTCAATTAGAAAAAAAAAGTACCTGATTAAATCTGCGGGCATTTTCCAAAATCTTCCGTTCCTCCTTCAGGCAGTTAAAGATGATCATAGACATCTGTACTGGGTCTTCCTGGAAACTATCCTAGGTAGAATCGTCGAGTGGTTAGAACAAAATCCAGTGGTTAGAATGGGAACATAATTGGGTGGTTAGAATAAAGGCAAGTCAAAGCTCAGAAAGTTTAAGCCACTGCGTATTACACACAGATCTGGACTAGTTTATATTCCCCAAGAAACCGTATTTCTCCTCTATCAAATTCCATACAAGCTGCTGTAGTTAAATCAAAATACACCTTTCCCAAACTGGTCAAAGATGGTTTTAACTTATCGGTTCAGTGCAGGTACTTAAAAGTGCTTCTTGCTTTAGAAACAAAGCATTTTTATGTACATTCATGTAAGTATTCTTTTCCAAACTGGAGGTTTAACCAAGCGCGTCATCTACCCCTAAGCCATACCCCACAGCCCTTCCTGTAAGACTGACATTTTTCTGTATCGATCATCCTGGGCTAGGGTCCGGGGCCACAAAGTTATACAGGAATTATCTGCAAAGCTCCCAGTTAGTGCATCTTTCAACCTTTGCTCTGAATGAGGAAAAAGCCATCCATCACAGCCTGTGTGCCAAGTACTGGCCTTCGTGGCTCTTTATCACAGATGCATTCAGGCAAAGTCTAAACGGCAGCAAATTTCTGTAAAGTTCATCTGATTTCCCCACTCAGTGCAGGTACATTCAAAAAGAAAAAGAAAGGCTCCACTAAGTGAAAGCTTTGGTTGAGCTGCATGAAAATAAGAAAAGGATCATTTTTGCCTCCATTAAAGCAGAAAAAGTCACAGTAATAAAGAATAAATATGGACATTAGGCTAACGGCAGGCTGGCACTATGATGAACTCCTGAAACTCTGCAGCTTGTCCTCATGTCTGCATCATCCTTTGGTTTTCTCTTCCACTTTTTTTTTTGGAGACAGTCTTTGATTCCAGGATGGCGTGGAACTCAGCGACCCTCTTGCCTCAGCCTCCCAAGTGCTGGGAATACAGGGTGTGCACTACCACGCCTGGCCTCACACCCGCTCTACCGGGGAGGCGACCCCACCTGAAGCAAGGCGAGGCAGAGTCTGCTCCAAGTCACCAACTCACTGGCTGAGCCCTGCGGTCCTCCAGGCTGCGGTCACAGCAGCTCACTGCTCCTCAGACCAAGCCCCCGCTCTGGGGTTCAGACATCGACAACATTTAGTAAAAGAAGGTTTCACGTGTCTCCCACGGTCACCAACACCTAACAGCGCTACGCCTAACCCTAAAAGTTCCTGGGTGCTTCCGGTGGGTGAGTGGGCTTTCCACACAGCCCTGGGTTTCCGCCCTGCTCTGCCAGGTGCCGAAAGCTGTGCTGGGCGAGCGTGGTGTGCGAGGCCCGGGCCGTACCTGCAGGTTGCGCTTGCTCTTCCTTATGTTGTGCTGCAACAGAAAGTTGTTCTCCAAAGAGAAGCGACTGTACTGATCGTCCAGCTGCGACAGGAGGTCGTGGAAGCGGATGGTGGCAAAGGACACATCGGCGGCTGCATGCTCCCTAGGAGACACGAACGCGCCGTCACCGTCTCGCCGTAGACGCTGCCCAAACAAATGCCACCCTCCTAGGTGAAACCGCTAAAAAGTAACTTTTAAGCATTTCTTAGGTCTTCCTTTTTCTTTTTAGAGCAAGTTTACATGATATTTTTCGTTGATCCTTTTTTGTTTGTGGTACCAGGGATCAAACCCAGGCCTTTGTGCTAACATAATATTTTTAGTACATAAAACTGACATGAAAATTGTACAGCACCTAAAAGGTTGTGCAGAAAATGATTTATGGTGATTAGCTGGTGAGGAAAAAAAAAATCAACATCGCCATCACTGTGCGTCAAATACTTTCAGAATGTTTAGCTTTTTTCGGTCAGCAAATAATACATTTTAAAGTAGGAGACACCAATTCTAAGAGGCACTCCTTTACTTTTATTACCTTATTTCTATTTTTACTCTGTTTTACCAAAATGTGCCTATAACTTTCTTTCCATAATCTGGATGTCAAGTTGGAAAAGAACTAGTGTTAGTATTATCCAGCTTGTCCAAAGCATCTGTGAATACATATTACACTTAAATTTAATAAAGCTACGCAAAAGTACCCCGTGGTTAATGAATTCAGCTTCATAGAGACACAAACCCTTTTTTAAATCAATAGTTTTTGGCAACGAGTGAGCCTAAGGGCTGTGGAGGAGATTCACCTTCGCCAACAACTATTTTTAAAGCGTGGATAAACTTGTTTTCCCCAGCCCAAGGAGTTGTGCTCACCAGTCTTGCTTTTCCAGCCACTGGGCCAGGTACTGCCGGATTTCCATGGGGAAACTGTCGTCGTAGAGCTGGTGAACCTGCTCCAGAAACTTGGAGTCCAGCTGCTGGAGCTCATACCACTGAGACATCCTGGGGACACACACACACACACACACACACACACACACACACACACACACACCCCGAGA
>NW_022900938.1:7797690-7800903 GCF_012274545.1 Fukomys damarensis | reverse complement strand
CACACACACACACACACACACACACACACCCACACACACACACACACCCCGTGAGCAAAAGCCTCAGCTTCAACATGAGCCTCCAGCCCCATACTCGCCCATCTAGTGTAATCCAGGCCGTCGCTGGTTTTCTGAAGTATATTATTTAAATAGCTCCTATATCCAGAGCCTGCTTTTTCATTGCTTTTCTGCTCCAAGAAATACATTTGCAAGTCAAAAGTCCACGCATCAGGGTCGCTCCTCTGTCACCTCTACCACTGCGATCACCCCCAAGCCTGGAGAACACGATCCCCCCTGCAGTGTTTTTATCCACAGCACAAACCACCTTCTGATGCAACGCGTGTATTTAAAAATTCTGATCACTGTCTGTTTCAGCCTGATGAAGAGAAGTATTTGGGGGGTTTCTGTTCACTGCTGTCACCCCAGAACATTCTCGGGCACAAAGTAGTTGTCCAATAAATGTGACTTTAAAATAACACTGTACTTTTGTCAAATAAATAAATAAATAAATGGAAAGCATTATTAAATTTAAGACAGGTCACAACAACTCTCTAAAAACTGCTCTCCTACAAATTGAAGCATGTTCGTCATTTAACCCCAAATACTTTTAGCTGGTATTTCGTATGTTATGATTCACGTGGTGAAGTTAACATTTTTGTTATACACATTTTAAGAGATATACCTTTTTATCCCTATTGCGAGCAACAAATCTGGCACAAAGAACTGTTAAATTTCAGTCATGATTTTTAAAGACTGAAACGACAATTTAAATACAATTTGAAAGTATTACTTATCTCTATAGATAACTATTAGGTCAGTTTTTAGGTGGTCGTCCTCAAGATTAAAAGCTACAAAACCCTGATGTAAGAAAGTTCAAACATCCTTTGGGAACACAGGGCCTCATGACCATCACGTGACAGGATCCGGTTCCTCCGCAGGGATGTGGTGCCCGGCTGGCAACACTCAGAACAGTACGAGGGGATCTTGGCCCCGCCAGACCTCGGAGAATGGGGTCTGCGACCTCAGGTGGGGTGTGGAAGCGAGGGGATGCATGCGTGTCGTGAGCACAGCAGTGTGCAGGCACGGAGTCACACCTACTCCACCAGCATCCGTAAGAAGATCGAGGAGTCGAGCAGACCACAGGCTCATCACCCTCATACCAGCAGAAACGGCCCAAAGCCACGCCCGGCACTCCTGCTGTAGCAAGCTCACTTTTTGTTTCAAATCTCCTCCGTGCGAGCAGAAGGCTGCACATCTGCAGCTGTCTCCCTCCCTCCCAGGCACGAGTCTTGGGCACGTACACTGGGCCACCAGGCAGTGGGAGGCTACAGTGCCAAGCAGATCAGTAGCTCCCCTCTCAACAAGCTGGTAAGGACTGCACCAGTAATGCAAACAGGGTACCTGGCACACAGCAGGTGAATCAATAAACTCATGTTAACATATCCAGAATCCATCCCACCTTCTCAGGAAACCTGGTATCAATGCAGGGAGTGGTGTGACACCACCCCCAGCCCTGTCTGCGGACTCCTTCCTCTCCAGCCCCCAACAAAGCACCAGGGCTGGACCATACTCCTTTGCAAAAATGCCAGTCTGTCCATGCTAAGGCTGAATTCCAGCCCACCCTGCTTTTCATCCATCAAAAAAGCATCCCAGACACCAAACTATTCACGGTTTTTGTTTTTACTGCGCTGGAGATTCCTGTTGTCAGGTTCCACTCCCCACACCTGCCCAGTATATGACACAGGCCTGAGAAAAAAGATACACTAAGAGAAACAACTAAGAGAGAGAAAGCAGGGCCAGGACAACCAATGCCCATGCAATTGACAAAGGTGCTGGCCAGTCTCAGGCACTGACTTTACTAGCAATCAACTGGGGTAAAGGAGACTGGTTTCTATGGAAATTAACCTAAACAAGGCTCGTAAAGGACAAGACAAAGCATTCAGGAATCAGGAACAGAACAGACAAAATATATAATTGTAATCACAACACTGTCCTTCAAGTGAGGAGATTTTAATTGTGGGAATGGAATCTGGGTGGGAGTTACTCTGACCTCGGCACTTAAGGCTTTGGCCAGACTTGTTTCTACAAACAGCCAATTGTGGGGTTCACTCTTCACAGCCTGCTTTGGGCATAATCAATATTCTGGTCTTCTGCATTACTGAATCCAACATTTGCACTTTTCCCAACTGCCACTCACCCTTGTGAAAACAGGTGGGGCACAAACCTCTGCCTCTCTGTCCTACCAGCAATCCAAGTGAGGTATAAATGCCCCGGGTCTGAGACTTACCAGAGACAATCCCAACCTGCCCCTCTCCCCACCCTGTCCCTTATCAGCCTTCCTTGTAAAGCACTATGATGTCTCGTGTCTCACAGAGTGTAAGCTCCAGCAGCCGGGGGCTCATTTTTCTTTTACCAACCCCCGAGCCCTGGATACTTCTGCATACAGTGGGTGCTCAGTAACAGTCTGTTCAACTGAAATCCTGTACATTTCAAATAATCACACAAGTTCCAGAGCAGCGTCCTCATGGATCAATGATATACACTGGGACTGAGCCAGAGGGGGTCTTACTTTTACTCCATCAAAATCACTCCCTCTCTGACTTACACAAGCACACACAACTGCACATCTGTGTGTCTGTCCAAGAACTCTTTGGTACAGCTCAGAATTTATCTTTAAAAGAGCAATTATATTATTGGCTCTGCAGGAACTAAATCTTGCTTTTACATTCCTGGAGCTCAGCAGGCTTCACCTTTAAACACTGAGACTACAAAGGGTGCACCCTGAGACCATAAAAATCCAAGGCAAATAAATTAGACTCGCAGGCTTAAATAGCGCAGGGTTTCTCTCATATGACAAACCCCAAGTATAAATAAACAAGAGCAAAATAAAAGATAGCTAATTGGAGTCAGGGAGATCAAACTTTGGCAGGTGGGAACAGGACCGAGACATGGGGCTGAGAAAAGTACTAAGATGTTTTCTGTACATGGCCCGACTCCCCGCAGTGAGTGCAATCACGACACACTGCAAACACATACCAAAAATTAAAGTTAAAATTAAAACAACAGCAACAGAAGACTGTGGATCCGGTCGTTCCCAGGACCGGCACTGACCTGGCGGCTTGCGCCTCGGAGGGGCTGTGCATCGATCGGGAAGGGATCAGCGCCTCGGCCGGGCCAGGAGTCCCGCTCGGTCCAACTCGCCCGCGCGGTCCG
>NW_022900938.1:7791521-7797265 GCF_012274545.1 Fukomys damarensis | reverse complement strand
CTCCAGCATCCGCGCGTGTCCCCGGACGCGGGGGGGAGCGGCTGCGGATTAACCACAGCGCTGACCTTCCGGGCAGAGGACAGAGTTGGGACGATGTCGTTCTGGGAACAGCGTAACAGCTGTCTTCCCTGTTGCTAAACCTGGACGCTGGACACATTTTGGTCCTCACTTTACCTGACCTCCTGTAGTCTTGGGCGCAGTGGATGCTAGCGCTTCTTCCTTGGTCTCCATAGCAACACGCCTTCCTTGCTCCTGTGGGGCCTGCCTTCTCTGTCACAGCCTGACCTAGGGCTGGCATCTCCCACACTTCTCTCCCAGCTCCTGGGCCCTTCTAGATGGCCGGCCCTTAAATACAATCCTGACCTGGCCCTGAGGCCCTGCTGCGTACCCAGTGACATGTCAGGCTAAGACGCTCAGGCCCAGTCTTGCAGAAGTGCAGGAGCGAAGGACACCAGACTCCATGTACCCCAGAGAGTCCTCATCCGGGGCAGCGAATGCTGGCGAGGCCACAGGTGGAAGAGGAACCCTTCTTCGTTCTTGGTGGGAATGTGAACTTCTACAATCACTGTGGAAATAATCAGCATGGAGATCGCTCAGAAAACTAAAAGTAGGAATTCCATCCCACCCAGCTCTTCCCTAGGTATCTTCCCAAAAGAGCCAAGCTGTCACACTGCAGCGATAGATGCACACCATGTTTGTAGCAGCACATCTCATAGCAAATCTTGGAAGCAGCCTGTATGTCCCACAGACCAATGGGTAAAGAAAACATGGTATTTATACCTGATGGAGTACTACTGTGCCGTAAAGAGGGATACGCATGAGTCATTTGTAGGAAAGTGGATGCAGTTTGAGACCATAATGTGAAACGAAATAAATCAGACACACAAGCTTAAATATCACGTGGTTTCTCTTATGTGAGAAATCCAAAGTATAAATCATTCAAACGGCAAAGTAAAAATAGACAATAGGAAACAGGGAGCTAGATCCTTTGCCAGTGAGGAGCGGGGTGCAGAGATAGAGGAGTGAGGAGGGGAAGGGGAAGTAAAAGATATTATGGATGAGTCGCGACTCCACAATGCGTGTAGTCACGTCCTGCAAAGACAGAATAAAAGAAATTTAAACATGAAACATACCAAAGCCAACCTCCTTGTCCTGCGGCCTGCTCGTAAAGCCCGGGAGTCACGTTGACTCACCCGTGTCCCTCGGCCTCGAGTCTCTGATTCCTTCTCATCAGCTCCCGGTCTCCACTGCTCCTCTCCACGTGCTCGGCCACCCTCTTCACTCCACGTGGACATTGCGGGCAGGGGAGCCCAGTCGGCCGCCTCCCCTCAGCTCCCAGGCTCCGTTCTGTTCATTCCTCACCCGTCAGTTCGAGTGAATGGTTTCTTCCGTGCTGGGGTGGAAGCCAGGCCTGTGGACGTGCTAGGCAAGCCCTGAACCCCTGAGCCATGCCCCTGGCCCCAAGTGATTTTTTTTAATACCAAGCACGTCATGTCACTGGCCAACCTGAAACATCTCATGATGGGTTTTCTCGCATCTATGAATTCACATTTCTTAGTACAGCCTGTGAAGCCCCGGTCCCCTCATCGCTTTCTGTCACCCCATCTTGGGCCACTCTCCTTTGCTTACCTCAGCACTTTGTTCGTCAGCTGTGCCAAACTCCGTCCCCAAGCGCGAGGCCTTCTTAGCAGCACTTCTGTCTCTGGAAAGCCCCTTGAGCAGGCGTCCCTCTTCCCCATCTTCTTCGCTGGCTGACTTGTCCTTCATGTCTTAGCTTCAAGCCTCAGTTTACATGCCACCTCCAAAGGTAGGCATCACCAAGGCCCGTGAAACCAACCAGTTCCTTCAAGTAGATGGGATGAGAATCCAGCCTTGAATGGTAAGGCAACTCTGGTGGGAGAAGGATCTTCCTAAGTTCCCAGGGGTGTGACACGTGTGTGTAGAACTAGAGCTTTTCACTCTCTCTACTTCTGTGTACTCTATTTTCCCATCGCACATCCAACCTTGAAGTCAGTAGCGAGCTGACTTCCGGTCCGGAGCCCCCACGAATGTCCCTCCCTTTCTTTCCATCCTCGTGTGTCATTGTCCGATGACCCAGCTAACTTCCCTAGGGCCTGCTCTCTCCTAACACTTTTAAAGTTGCTGTTCCCTTATTATTCTGATTGCTGGAGTGTCCAAGTTTGTCCCTCCGCGATTCTAAAGTCTTGGCAGGTAAACTATGAGTGTGACTACTTAACATATTGATTGCTTTGATAATAATAATTAAAAAATAAATAAAAAGCTACAGATCCATAAACCACAAGATCCAAACCCATGATAGATGTCAGCTAGAGAAGCTGTATCTTTTCATCGATGATATTGCATTTGCATAAGATACATAACTAGAAAAAAAGTAGTTGCCTTCATGTCTGGTGAATTGTACTCTCTTCAAATCTTTTCCTTCCTTCCTGCGCCATGGTGGGCTCGCTGAGGGCAGAGTGCTCCCCCGCTCTGTGTTAGGTATGACTTGCTCTGGCCAAAGGAAGGGCGGTGGTTTTCAGGTCCTTCTTTCTGACCTGGGCTGCTCGTGGTCCCTGGGGACTGGCCTGCTGTCCTGGGCTCCCTGCCTGGGCCAGGAGACAGCCTGCTCACCCCCTGAGCGGCTGCTCCTCTAGCCTGAGCCCTGCAAGGAGAGACATGTGGCCCCCTGATCCCGCCACCTGGCACAGATGCAGCTGCCCTGCAGGCCCCCAAGGGAGAAGAGTGTATTTGTCACCCAAGTCACTGAGATGCCCCACCCCCACAGACAGAACTTCTTCCCCAGCGGCAAAATGAAAACCCGACATTATCTTCTTAGCAGGCTAGAAAGCTGCTGGGCTCTGATTTCTTTCTTTTTAATTTAGAAATTATTTATTTCCAGAGTTTTCCATATATTTTCAGACCACAGTTGACCGCAAGAAAGGGAAACCACAGAGAAGGGCTCCACAAAAGCTCTGACAAAGTGTAAGCAGGGTTTGATAAAAGTCCAAAAATCTAATAACATCTAAGGAGATGGACAGCTCGAGGTGCCACAGGGTGACTTTATACAGATCTTTTGTATTGCTTAACTAGGTTTCATAAATTTAATGGGGTATGATATTTTTTAAAAAACAGAAATACCAGCCAGTCGTGTGGTGCACACCCATGATCCCAGCTACTGGGGAGGCTGAAGCTGGCGGATTCCAAGTCTGAGGCCACCTGGGCAACTGAAGCAAGACTCTGTGTCTGAATTTAAAAAAGAAAAATAGAAGGGGTCTGGGGATGTAGCACAGAGGTTGGACATCCACCTAGCATATGGCCCTAGGTGCCATCTCCAGCCCTGGGAGCACACGCTGCACACACACACACACACACACACCACCACCACCACCACCACCACCCTCCTATTAGCCAGGGCATGGATCACCTCACCCAGCTCTCAGAGCTGGCATAGGGCAGGGACGCAAGCTGCAGTGGGGGCCATGCTGGGCTCTGATTTCAAACAATAAATGCAAGGACTTGCCTTGGGTTTAAAAAGAAAAGAGCAGCACATGAAAGGGTCCTCTTTGCCGCTAGCAGCCAATCAGAAACAACAGGTAAGATGGAATGCACGAGGCTTCATCTCCCAGCTGGTGTCAGACAGGGAGGGAAATCATCTGGAGCCCGGAAACCATAACGTCCTCCTGAGTGAAGTGCACAGACACTGGAAACAACACCGGCCCGCCCACTTGCAGGAAATGCCTTGTGCTTGGAGGAGGAAAAGGGCAAATTATTCCTGTTCTTTATTGAGCCCTTCTTGTATTCCCCAGGTCACCAAGTTTATTTAACTGCCTTGTTGCACAAAGCATCCCCCCACCACTGAAAAATCGAACCCGGGGTTGTGCCCCTGAGCTACCGCTCCATCCTCTTTGTACTCTTTGCTGTGAGACAGTGTTGCCAAGTTGCTCAAGATGGGCTTGAACTTGTGAAAGGCACGCGCCACCATGCCCGGTGTTGCGCAAAGCATTTAAAGGAACTCATAACAGAAATACTTACAGTGACTAGAAATATGAAGACCACTGGCTTGTAAGCCACACAAAAGACACTATCACGTACATAGTCCTCATCACTTCAAGTTACGAAGGATCTTCTGCTGGATTAGTTTCAGCAAGCCGCATCATTGTCTTCTCAACTATCAGCACCTCTGCAATGTGACTCTTAATTCCTTCTGGGAGGAGTCGAGGCCTGTTTCCTTGGCTGCGGAGCCGGCTGGCTCGGGGCTGGATCTGACCAACTCCGCGCAGCACTTGTGACACGGCATCCTTAGGTGATCTCAGAGCCCTGCCCGGCCTCCGCCACAAGCCCCGCTGGATCCTGCCAGATGAGAGACCGTCAGGGCCACTGCCCAAGCCTAGGTCTTGAGCAAGTTCGAGAGCCCAGGCAGGACCAGACATCCCGCCATGAGTGCCCACACCCCTCTGGGAGTGGGAGAGGTTGGTCTGCCCTGCAGCAGCCCCTGGTGTTAAATCACTGGTGTAGATCTCATGGGGAGGACTAAGCTTCCACCACCGGTTCCTGAAAAGAAATTCCCCACACAAGATCACCTACAGCCTCTGCCACCTCCAGCGCTTTCCCTGGGTACCTCAGCCTGTTCCTTATCCCATTCTACCAAAGCCCTCCTTGTGGGGGCTCCTTGCAGCCTTGAGCTCTTTCAAAATGGTAACTACAAGTCTGACGGACGGACAGACAAACCCAAAGCCAACGTTTAGAGTCTTCCCTCTCCTTCCAGCCGCCATACTGTATTTTAGAGATCTTTCCCAAAGTTGGTATTGCTGTAACTCAAATATCTAACACAGGAATTTCTGAAAAACATCTCTTTGCCCTCTGGCTTTCCAGTTGTGAGCCTTGCTGCCGTGAGACCCTGAGAATCCTGTCAGCGGAAGCCTATTTTGTCCATCCGTACTACAATGGAATTGAAATAAAGGACTTCTAATTTTCATATCCCACATTCTAATTCCTTTAGTTGGAATTCTAGATTTGGATTTTATACAGTCTCTTACTTGCCTTGGATAATGCACCTTCTTCTCAGTGAGTAGGTACAAATCTACGGGAAGCTGTCTACCCAGCAGCTTACTAATATGTCAGGGTGCAAAGCAGGGTTTGAACAAAATTGCTGCGGGTGTCTGACATATTTTACTCCAGGGGAGGAAAGCCCTGCGTATTTCAGGGAGGCGACACGTGCAAACAAGCCGGGTTCTGGCTCAACACCCAGAATCCGACCGCATGTTGTAATGCACAGAACAGAAAGTTTTTTAGAAGTCTTGGGCCTACAGGAAATCTACAAGGAAATACCTAGGCATCGGTGACGTTTGTCTCCGAAGGCGTGCACGGCAGCTTCATTTATAATAGTGAAAAATCAGAAGACACCTAGCCTTCCGACTGAAAATCACCATTTACAGAATATCAACGACATGTAAGCACACTGCGAAATGCGCACTTAAAAAGTTAAATGCAGATGAAGATTAGGAAACAGTGTCATCCTACTGTAACAATACACAGAGATGAGAACAAATGTAAGCCTGGAGAATATTCTAAAGTGCCCGTGTTTCTGTGTAGCGGATCGCTTTTACACGATCTTTTAAACTTCATGAGCCCCGCGCCGCCCACCCTAGGACTGTGCTGTCCCTGCAATGCCTCCACCTTCCGCGAGGGGGCGCAGCGCGGTGCCGTCCGGGCGCTCCGGCGGGAGGGGCGCGAGTGCGTGGAAG